>NC_051846.1:128252347-128283326 GCF_002237135.1 Teleopsis dalmanni | reverse complement strand
CAAAAGAATTATAGTGTGACAGAACTGGAATGTTATGCGGCAGTACTCAGTGTAAAAAAATTTAGAGCATATGTTGAAGGAGTTCCATTTACGGTCATAACGGACCATGCGAGTCTCAAATGGTTGATGAACCAGCGTGATTTGCAGGCAGACTAGCGAGATGGAGCTTGAAACTACAGGAATTTGACTTCAATATACACTAAGAACGATGTTTGTTGACGAGATAACACAAGACACTCGCAATCTAGATGCTGATTTGCAGTCACCTTTCTTTGTAACTGATAAATATAAGGCACTCAACGAAATGGTGACCAAAGAACAGCAACGCTTACCTGACCTGTGTACTTCAGAAGGTTATGTGCATAAAAGAACAGATTTTCGAAGTGGCGACCCACTACAAGAGGATAGCACTTGGAAATTATGGGTTCCATCTGAATTGCGATGGTCATTAGCAGAACGAGTACACGTATCACCATCATCTGGATACGGAGGGATGCAAAAGACCTTGGCAAAATTAAAGGTAAAATATTTCTGGCCAGGAATGGTTGGTGACGTTCAAACATTGATAAAAGAATGCGAGATTTGTAATACTTCTAAGGTGTCATATAGAATGAGAAAACCACTCATGGGAATGCAAACGATAACCGAAAAACCATTTCAAAGTCTGTCATGGGACCTTACCCTAGGACTAGCACAGGTAATACGGTGATTTTTGTAGGGCTAGACCACTTTTCAAGACACGTATTTTTCAAACCCATGCGTTCAGCTACAGTCCAGAATATGATAAAGTATCTTGAGGCTGATGTCTTTCACACATTTGGTGTACCAGAATTAATGCATTCCGATAATGGGAAACAATTTATTTCAGAAGCCTTTAAGTCATTCTTGCAAAAATATGGAGTGAAACACATCCGAACTGGATTTTATTCTCCCCAAGCCAATGCTGCCGAACGATTAAATCAGTCAGCAAATACCACAGAATCATTCGCAAAGTAATTTAAAATCATCATCACAAACGCCACAGAGTCATTCGCAAAGTAATTTAAAATCATCATCGCAAACGCCACAGTGTCATTCGCAAAGTAATTTCAAATCATCGTTACAACCAAAGGAACTTGAGCCGCAGCCGCCACCCCATGTTAATCAGCAACAAGCACAACGAGAAGCACCACCAAGAGATAATCACCAGTCTGGTCCATCATCATCTTCGTCATCAACTACATCGCCACAGAGGAATTCTACTACAGTACCGCCAGTATCGAACAATCGTCAAGTACAACCTACGAATTCATTAGACCCATTAGATATCAATGTTTCAGATAGTAAACTTAATACGGGACTACCAAGTCAAGAAACTCAAGCAAAGGATAAAGTCAAGCGCGACAGTCAACAAGAACCATGGTCACCACAAGAGGAATGGAACGACATTCAACCAAGCACAAAAGGAAACAAACCAGAAATTCTCGTAAGACGTCTAGGCACATTAAAACGAAAGGATGACCATCATCATGTCAAAAACCAAGATGATTACTACAAAATTTTCAAGAGTCCAAAGATTAGAAAGAGAAATCGAGCCTCATTCTGAGAGGAATATTAATCACACAGGTAATAGTATGTATCATATGGAATATAACCAGGAAAACAGTACACGTCAACGAAATTAAACAATATCATGGAAAGGAATAATATAGCAGAAATTACGCACGTTATTAAATCCTTAATGAAATAAAATACATGAGAGTTAGTCTTCTTTTCACTCTCTGAAGAAGGAGGGAAATGTAACGACATAAATTTTTACAATAAATTTTTGTGCTACATATTAGCTAGAAGAAGAAAAAATAAAGTCTGTTCGTAAACTAACTACCACCGCTACACACCATATAGAGAAAATAACTCTCTATATGGTGTAAAATGTTTATTTAAAATATCATGGACATTACCTGTGATCCTCGATTCCAACGTGCCGCGGGCATCGATACATGTGCAAAATCTAAAAATATACGAAAAAATTTAATTTGTTTGTTACAAATTTTATGAATGAAAACAAAAAAAACTTGTAAAGAAATTCTAAACACAACAACACTGAACAATTATTACCGAAAACACGTTTAATTATTAAACAAATATCTATTTAAAATATATATAAATAAAATAATACACAAAATAATTTAACACTCATGCTTGTACGATTTTATTTTTATACACGTAAACAAAACAAACTCCGGCAGCAACTAAGCACATCAACACTAGTTTTTTTTGTATTATTTCTAATTTTTATTTCTTTTCTTTTCACATTTAGATTTGAATAATATTAAATTCACAAAATATATATGTATATTTCATACCTTGTTTTGAATTATTAATACACTTTATTTTTAATAATAAAATATAAATTAAAGAGAAAAAAAAACACACACGAAATAAAAAAACACTACGCGTAGTAAATACTCAAAGTCGCGGCGAAGTAAAAGAAGAGGAAAACAAGCAAACACGAAAAGACACAAGCAGTACACAGCAGAACACAAAAAATTCAACTTCACGGCGAAGTGAACTACAGCAAGTAATACCGGTGCGCTACACCAAAAAGCTCCGGTATGCTCGATATAAAAGGAGGAACATTTCATGTAATAGGGGACTTGGTTTTTGACAAGTAAGGGAACAAGTACTCTGGCTCATTGAGCCTTCTGGTAAATTTTACCAAAGACTTGAAATTTTACTTATCCAAGACAAGTACACTGGCCTATTGGTTACCTGGCACATTTTGACAAAAACCTGGCTCCTTCAGCCAAACGTAGTCTTATGTATATTATTTTTAAACCTGGCTCATTCGGCCAAATGATTTCTTTTACAGTACAAGGTATTCATTGTTTTTTTTATAACAACAGAGGAGAGGACCTAGAACGTCACACTGTCCTGCCAGAAATCTTTTAACGAGTTACACACTGGGGAATAATAATTTCTGTCGTCAACGGCTATCCATACATATTTTTTTTTAATTTAGAAAAAAAAAACAAAAGAATGCTTTAAGTGAATAATAACTTATTATATGCTGAATTTGTTTAATTATACTTTGTTAATAATAAGTCTTTTTTTTTATGAAATAAATAAAAATATATAATTTATATATATATAAATAACGTTCTTTCTTCTAAAACAACGTCTCAGCGAAACTATAAATAAATTGTCTCGGCTCTGGACGACGGCTGAGGATACCCCAGCAAAAACTAAAAATTTTTGAACGTCACCCAAAGTGTCGTTACAATACATAGCCTGACGTTCAAACTGAGAAAGAAAATTCCTGAAGTGGAGTTGGCGACAATTATAAAAAATAACGTTAAGCCAGGAATAGCTAGTCTACTATTCGCAGAGAAAACAAGCTCCGAGGTAGGCACATTAGTGAAATCGTAAATGAAGAAGTAGATAAGGCTGAAGTAGACAAACATTCACAATGGGATTTAGAAGACTTCAGTTCTCCACAGAACAGACAAGGCGAAAATTAACAGCGTGGGCAGTTACAACAGAGAAATAAGGGGCAAAACACGTTTGGAGGTAGAATTGAAACCCGTTACCACGAGACAACGATCACGAGTAACCATAATGCAGGTAGCATGTGTCCATCTCCATTCCACTTAAATTTCTGTTATTCTTGTGGAATGCCATGTGATTTTTACATTATAAATGATAATATGGAACAAGGTCAATGCTTGTTCCAAAATTTAAGTTAGCAGCATTTACAATGCTGCTGGAGATAAGCAACCGATAGCATATATTTCGTTTAAACTAAACAAAGCCCAAAAGAATTATAGTGTGACAGAACTGGAATGTTATGCGGCAGTACTCAGTGTAAACAAATTTAGAGCATATGTTGAAGGAGTTCCATTTACGGTCATAACGGACCATGCGAGTCTCAAATGGTTGATGAACCAGCGTGATTTGCAGGCAGACTAGCGAGATGGAGCTTGAAACTACAGGAATTTGACTTCAATATACACTAAGAACTCACCTTTCTTTGTAACTGATAAATATAAGGCACTCAACGAAATGGTGACCAAAGAACAACAACGCTTACCTGACCTGTGTACTTCAGAAGGTTATGTGCATAAAAGAACAGATTTTCGAAGTGGCGACCCACTACAAGAGGAGAGCACTTGGAAATTATGGGTTCCATCTGAATTGCGATGGTCATTAGCAGAACGAGTACACGTATCACCATCATCTGGACACGGAGGGATGCAAAAGACCTTGGCAAAATTAAAGGTAAAATATTTCTAGCCAGGAATGGTTGGTGACGTTCAAACATTGATAAAAGAATGCGAGATTTGTAATACTTCTAAGGTGTCATATAGAATGAGAAAACCACTCATGGGAATGCAAACGATAACCGAAAAACCGTTCCAACGTCTGTATGTGGATTTCATGGGACCTTACCCTGGGACTAACACAGGTAATACGGTGATTTTTGTAGGGCTAGACCACTTCTCAAAATACGTATTTCTCAAACTGATGCGTTCAGCTACAGTCCAGAATATGATAAAGTATCTTGAGGCTGATGTCTTTCACACATTTGGTGTACCAGAAATAATGCATTCCGATAACGGGAAACAATTTATTTCAGAAGCCTTTAAGTCATTCTTGCAAAAATATGGAGTGAAACACATCCGAACTGGATTTTATTCTCCCCAAGCCAATGCTGCCGAACGAGTAAATCAGTCAGTACTTCAGATCGTTCGTTCTTATATACAAGAACACCAATGTAATTGGGATCAGTATGTAAGTGAGGCAGCATTTGCACTCAGAAGTGTGAAACACAGCTCGATAGGTATGGAACCATAAATGGCAGTGTTTGGGTCACATATGATTCAGCATGGCGCAGCATATGAGATAATGAGGAAGCTGAGCTCCATTAAACAATCCGAATTTGAAATATTAGAAGCGACAGACAAACAACTATTGATGCGAGAGAAACTGACAGCAGAATTGAAAGCAGCTCACCAGAGATCTGGAAGAGTGTATAATCAACGAAAAAAGGAAATTCAGTTTAGAGCGGGGCAATTAGTGTATAGACGCAACTTCAGACAAAGTAAAAGAACTGATGGTTATAACGCGAAGTTAGGAAAGAAAAACGTGAAGTGCGTGATTTTAAAGGCAATAGTTTCTTCGCTATACGATTTAGGAAACATGAATGGGGTTAGCATCGGGGTATACCACGCGAAGGACATCTTTTGTCAGTAAGGAGTAGAAATCGGATCATAACAATTATGGTAAATGTCTGGCTAGATCAGTCGGTAAAGGATGAAACTCTGTAACTGAAGGTATGGGTCGAGGCCACACGTTGTACAAGCAAACAACAGTCTACCAGTCTATTTTTTTTTACGAGCCCGTTCCATATTACCATATATAGAGATATAACATCGACGATATCGAGCCTGTTATGGTAGCCTATAGGTATGTTAGAAAAAATATTTAAAGAAAGAAAATTTTTTTTAATAAACTAAACTAAATATAATATATTATACGTAACAAATGTATTGACACAAGCGCATACCAAACACAGCAAATACTCACCTCGATTGGAGTTAAGCAAAGAGAAAGAGGGTGGTGACCTCGTATAGAAAAAAGTTGAGTATATACCGTAAGAGAAAAGAGGAGCATGGCAACGTACAGCAAGCAAATCTAACTGAA
Organism: Teleopsis dalmanni; assembly: GCF_002237135.1. Classification (NCBI taxonomy): domain Eukaryota; kingdom Metazoa; phylum Arthropoda; class Insecta; order Diptera; family Diopsidae; genus Teleopsis; species Teleopsis dalmanni. Next base: position 128,277,644 of record NC_051846.1, on the reverse strand, counting down.
GTGTTAATTGCTGAAAGTACAGCAAAAACGGATCCGAAGAATAACAGATAGCAGCTGTTAAGACAATTTGGAATATATAGAGCAACTCAACAAAATTGCGAGGAAATTTGAACTATCACTTAGCTGCGAAGGTTTTGGAAAAAAAAGTTGTGATGCAAAGTATTTTTGAATTTTGTTTGTGAAACTTTGAAAAGTTGAAATTATTTTTATGATTGCAAATTTTAAATACACAATTAAATCAATAAACCCAGGACTTATAAAGAACACTTTGTTCCCTGGTAAAATTAGTGCAAATTAAATAAACACACAATTAGATCAATAAACCCAGGACTTATAAAGAACACTTTGTTCCCTGGTAAAATTAGTGCAAATTAAATAAACACACAATCGAATCCATAAACCCAGGACTTATAAAGAACACTTTGTTCCCTGGCATAATTAGTGCAAATTAAATAAACACACAATCTAATCGATAAACCTTGACTTTGGAAAGACATTTTTCGGCTAACTCAGCTAAAACAGCAGGAAAGCCACCAGTCGTCTGTGCAGCAGAGATTACACCTTGACATCAGCAACTGTTCGCTTGAGCAGCATCAGCTACCATCATCAGTCGCCAGAATCATGAAAACCACATCACAGCAGATTATCACCCCATCATCTATAATATCATCATCACCGAAGAATTCACAGATAAGTCACCTTTATTAATATAATTACAGCCCAATGCATTAACTTGAAGATTACGGTGGCAAAAGACATGATCGCATAGACGTTTATGGACTGCGCGTGTGTTACCGTAAATAGTACCTTCAAAGGTTAAATAAGATCAGAATTCCTGTACACCTCGTAATGAACCCGTTGATTTTGGTGTATTTTGCTTTGCGATTACGTATAATTATTTTTTTTAAATGAATTATATACATTTATTTTTTTTTTATTACACATATCTATTTATTTATAAAAATTATTAAATTAGTTTGATTTAGTAAATTATATATATATTTCGTTATTATGCAATGTAATTAAACGAAAAAAAAAACAAAAAAATTTTTGTTAATATATATCCAAATTAAATTTAAGATAAAATAAATTTAATATATAGACCGAAATTAAGAGAAAGAATTAAGTAAGGGGATATATTTTTTTCGTGTGTTGTAATATAAACTTTAAGGTTCGTCGCCAGTTGACGTCAACAGCAGAGAGACCAGTAGAAAAAAAAAGCTGAAATTATAGAGAAAGCAACTTCAGTAATATCAAAAGAAAAAGACCGTACGATAAACCTTCTCTTAATTTGGGTATACATAAATACGAATGTTTTGTTAATGTGTTAACATTTAACTAGTAGAATTATTAATTATTATAAAGGTTTGAATTACATGAAATTTTAGATATTTTAAATACAAACAAAAGATAGAAAAAAAAATTGTATTAAACTTAAGTGAAATCAAGAAAAAAGAATAAGTTTAAAGAAAAAAAAAACCAAGAAGTCATGTTATGTTAGTTTTAAGTTAAGTTAGTTTTAAGATTGGAATAAAGAAAAAAAAATAAAAGTTGGAAAACTCAAATAATAATGCAGGCTTAGGATTTATTTATTTGGCGGTGGTGGAAGTACCTAGGGAAAAATAGAATGCATGTAAGTTGAAGAGTGGTTTCCTTCCAAATCCAATAGGTGACATGAATTTTTTTGTTGTAGTCCGTGGATGTTAATGAACGTGAAAAAAAACCACCCCCCAAAGTCGGCGAGCATACCGGGCTGGCCACCATGTCACCACCTTCACGTTCACAGCCTATTTACTTCGCCCACCGAAAACCGGACACAACAAATTGCGCCAAACGAGACACTAATACGAAGACAGGACCGAAATAAAAGACGTAATAAATAACAAAATAATAATATTATAGATATATCTATACAATCTATAATAATGTAATAGACCAGTAGCAAGGCGTCAGCTTTTTGGCAAGGTGTTCACAATTTGATCAAAACAGAATTCCAACTATAACGTATTCCCCCTATTCCTGAGTTTTGTCCTTAAACCAATAAAACAATTTATTTAAATGTTCGCAGCCAGTGATCCACTGATTTTTATGATAAATAGCTGTAGGAAAACGGCGACTTACCACACATTTCGACATTTTTACATCAGGTACCAAATTCTTCATTTCTGGAGTTGGTCTATTCATTTTATGAATTAAAACTTTTTTTTCAGAAGATTAAAAAAAGATATTTGAATCAAATCTTTAATCACACATTAATTCATTTCTAAATATTATTTTTCACTTCAAATTTCTTTAATTTTTTTCTTTACTTTTCCATTTGCTAGTATAAAATTGCTTACTCTACATAAGAGTAAGAAACCATTTGCTCATATATAACGGCAACCATGACTTTGATTGTATTTGCACGCTTTGTATGAAGTTGGGGTTCAGTTTAGTCGACTGAACCTCTAGTCAAATGTAAAGCGATTTTCGCTCAGTTATTTCCTTTCTCTTATGTATTTATTTTGCATAACATTGGAGGTTCACTTTTGAACCGCTTGCACGCATTAATTTAAGAGTTATGATTATTTTACGTACATATTTTGCGGGGCTTGTTTGCTCTTTTATTTTTATATTTATTTGTATGTTTTGTGTTTATTTAATATTAAACATAGTCCCAATATGAATGTTATTTGATTTGCATGCTTTGTAAGCAGCGCGGTGCAGTTTTTATTCTGAACCTTAGTATATTTTAAGAGGAATGTGTTTTCTTTTTTATTAATTATAAGTAATGTTGGGTGTAACTAACATATGTATGTGTGATTTTGTTTGTATTGTACGTTTTGTGTATATGTTAATATGTTTGGAAAAGTTATTATAAAAAATGTTAAGTAGCAAAATAGCGAGATTATTTACCCAATAAAAAAAAGATCTAAAAAGGAAGCTTTGTTAAGGTGTTCAGTGAACACTCTGAACCATTCGACGTCTCGCCTCTATAATAGACATATATATATATATAAAAGAGAGAGGTTTTAAAAAGTTTTAAAATTTTTTTTAAAAGATATTTATATATATATATAGTTGATAGAATAGACAGATGAACAGCAAACCAAAGATGGTTGCCTCAACAAGTGGCAATGCAGACAGTACAGACAAAGAGGACTTGACAACCAAAAATTTTGTTTAAATTTCACCTTAAACATAGTTTTTTTTTAAATTCTTAAAATAGATTCTATTTTCACAAACAAAGAAACGTGCACCGACCTTCAAGATTTTTTTATAATCTTTAATTAATAAAGATTACCACCGCGCCGCGTGCATGGCACTCCGAGGTATTTTTTAAAGTTTTTTAATGTTTTCCGCGACATTTTTTTTTGTTAAGAGTTTTGGTTTTTTTTGTTTTTTTTTTATCAACACGTTTAAAATTTTATTTTTTTGCACAAATTTTATTTTTATTAAATAATTTTTAATTGACACTCACGTCATGTGTAAAGAAGCCCGGAAACTAAACATAAAAATGTGATCAATTCCCAATACGCATAATTCATCCAAAATGATATTCCAGCGGAGAATGGAATACCTTGCAATTGTTGTTGCATCAATTGCAGGTACTTGTTTTCTTGGCAGAGCGCAAATAATTTTTTTGTGCGATTTTTTTTTCTTTTATTTTTAACAAAAGTTTTTTTATTATTTTTAAGATTTATGCGAACAATTAGCAATAGTGATAGGCAAAAACAAATATCATCTTTATTGGAATCTTTATGCAAGATGAAAAAGATGTTTATATTAAGGTGAATGTACTTAGGACTTGTAATTTCCAATGGAGAAGGAAGCTATGACCTATATCAAGGTGTGCAAACATATAGCTTGGCAGACAGACAAGATGACAAAGTTAGAGAATAGTTAGTAATTTGTTTGAGTTTGTTTTTTTTTTTGCTTGCAGCTACGATAAAATTTAGTAAAAGTTTATGTGAGGTAGAAGGCATAAATATTTTTTGTTTTAGAATTTTGTAACCTACGGCTATGACTTAAAACTCCGGAGGAGTTTAGTTTTAGGTAGTAGGTGAGTTTTTTTTTTACTCTAATGATTACGACACAAACTGAAAGTAAAACAGTTGTGTTTGCGATAGAAAGTGTAATTGGCGTTGATTTCTGCTACGACTTTAAAATACCGATGGGATTAAGTTTAAGGCAGGAGGCTTTGGTCAAAATTGTTGTTTTTTTTAAATCTATAGCTATAATAGAGTATGAGAAGAGTTTTTGATTTGAGGTAATAGGTATGAAATATTGTGTGTGTTATTCAGTAACTAGAGTTTTTTTCTGCTACAAACTAAATCTGAATAAGTATAGTGTGAGGCAGGGAAATTGAGTAAATTGTTGCTACAACAGAGATTCAAGTAGAGTTCTGTTTGAGGTAACCTACCTATTGTGTGGGTAAATATTAGAAAGCGGGTATGAGTGAATGAAGTATGGGTCTGAACAAGTACGAATGAAACAGTTAATGCTACCAAACAATAGAAATCTCGGTAGGTTTGTGAGGCTTACAGTTAATTGGTATCACGCATACATTTTCTATTAGGGATCGGTATTAAATTGAGACGTGATACTCATTGAATGTTTTTTTCATTTATTGAATAATTATTAAATTAATATTAAAATTTTATATAGAAAAAAAATTTTTTTTATTTCACCTTAGAGGAACAAACAGGATTTTTTTTTTTATTTTTGTACCATTCTACAAGTAATAGACAAGTAAGTTCTACCGATAACAAGAAATTTAAGTAAGAGTGGCAAATAGTTCCTATGGAGCTCAAATCAGCAGAAGAGTTAGTAGATATGTTAGCAAGTAGTACCGGAACTAGGGCCAAAATACGAAAAGCTACGAAATCAGCACAAGTAACCGATTTAGAAGCGGTACCTGACAAAACTGCACAAGCACGTAGTAGTGAGCAGGCTCAATTAGTTAGTTCAGGCATAAATAGAAGGCCAAAAATAAGGAAAATAACCCAAGCTGAAAAAGATTTTGAAAAAAATAATATCCAAAGGTCACTGAGTTTTGACAGCAAAATAGACCATTTGTTGTTAATGGAAAGTAGTGAAATGAATCAGCCAGCTAATATGAAAGGTAAAGGGGAAGATCAATATCGAGAAACCTCAACAGGTACAGATACAGGACGCAAGTCTGAAAATGAATAAATAATGAATTCAGTAGCTGTAATGATGAGGCAGCAACAAGAGTTTTTATCGAACTGCATGCAAGAGATGAAAATGGAAGTCATAACTCAAACAACCGTCTACAAGAAATGGAGCAAAGATCTAATCAGACCACGCGAAACCACTTAGGTAACCAGGAGATTCAGCGGGAGCAGCACTTAGCATTTCCAATAGAAAGAGGGATCTAGAACGGTGGCATTTGAAGTTCGACGGTTCGAATAAAGAAATGACAGTAGAAAGCTTTGTGTTCAGAGTCGAGAGAATGAAAGAACAACACTCAGTTACAGATCAACAACTTTTTACGGACTTCCATTGTCTGTTGACTGGGGGATCACTAAAATGGTACTGGCAACAACTAGAGTACCATGAAGGTAACCGATGCTTCGATTATAGCAGGGTTCAGAAAAACACTGTGCTGTGCACAAAAATGCAAAACACCACGCACAAATGTTGTGCGATTCTAAATAAAATTTCACACCACAAATGTGGTGTGCGAAAATTTTTGTGCAATTCTTAAATGCTACATCTTGTGTGCACAAACAAAACGCACATTTCAAAACGCATAAAACTCGCACACGCAAACGTTGTTTGTGCCGAAGTTATTTCGCACAGCACATTGTGTGTGCGGCAGCCAGCTTACCTTCGCACACAGCGTGTGCAGAAAAGAATACAAGGAGCACATTTTGTGTGCACCCTCGAAAATAAAAATGCACCCAAATGTGCGGAGACGAAATGTCTACTGCACATTTGTGTGAAATGATGAGTTAAAAGCGCACAATATTATGACAAATATCGCAGCAAAATAGTACGTAAAACTGATTTGTATTAATTTTGGTCTTAATAGGAAATATTTTATTGAAGAAATGATTTTGTATTTATATTTTAATTTTGAATTTATTATTAGATTTACATTTATTGCTTATATTACTTATTATTTTAAGGATTATTAATTTAAAACATGGGAATAAAGCTAATTCCACAATGTACTTGAAAACTTTGTTATATTAAATAGGTACATGAATTTAATAGAGAAAGAGTATTTGTTTCGAAATGTTATAAGTAAAGAGGATCGGTTCTTCGGATCGTACTTTGAAAAAATTAAATATATCAATTTTGGACTACTTCATAAAATTTTATTTAATAGTAACTTGTACACTAAGATTCGTTAGTAAGGTTATAAAAAGCAAATTAAATATTTTTTACAACAAGATAAATTAATTTTGTTATTAGATTTCACTTAATTTTTTAACTTTAATTACAGCTTAAATTTAACGAGGTTATTGAAATAATTTAATAATTTAATATCTTAATTTCTTATTATAAAATATATAATTTTTATTACATATTTTTTGAAATAAATTTTCATTTGTAATATAATCAATCTAGCAACCTTTTGGTTTTGACAGTAAATAAGAAGTCAGTTTAGTTTTAGGTTTGATTTTAGGTAAAAAGGTGTGAGATAATTTAAAAAAAATTGGAATAAAGGTTTGTAATGTTATAATAAAATATCGCAAGATTCCTGACATAAAAACTTCAGAAGTGGGATTTATCAAATAAAAATTATTTTTTTTCGTGTTATTTTAAATTTGATATGGAGAATCGCATGAATCGCTCAGAGTTGCAAGATGTTTTAGCGGCTGTTGGCATTGAGGTTCAGCCACGAGCAACTACTGCACGGATGCGACAAATATTTGCAGATAATCGAAGTACGCTGGAAGATTGTATTGCTCGTCGTCTAAGTAATGTTGAAGGCCTCAGCAAACAAACCGCTGTTAGCTCCTCCTCAGTCGTCACTACCGCTGTCACTACCTCTACAATTGCCGCCTTTGGAGACTCCGCAAGCCGTGAGAGGTTAGTTGAAAGAAATGCTGTGCATGACGACCATGACCAAGAGCTTGCTGATTTACGCCGTCGCCATGAAATTCTTCGGTTGCGGTGCGAAATTGAGGAAATGGAACACCGAAATGAATTGGTACTAGTGTGCAACCAATACAACAGCATAAAATACATTTCCAAGATATTGAGCATGCTATAATAAAATTTAGCGGAGAAGACCGCACATACTCAGTTCATGACTTTTTCCGTCACTTGGAACAAATTTTTGAACAAGTTGGTGCAGATGACTTATTTAAATTATTGGCGTTGCGCAATTCGTTAACTGGTGCTGCGAGATTGTTACTAACACGAGGTTATTTGACGTATGAAGAGTTAAAGCAAAAACTTATTGGTGAGTTTGGACGAACAATTAGCCGTCAGGAGGTCTATCAGGCACTTCGCATGCGTACTAAAAAGCCAACAGAGAGTGTCCACCGTTATGCGATGGAAATGGAATCTATTGCTCACCGCAGCGATGTTATGGAGTTGGAATTAGTTGCTTTTATATTAGAAGGTTTAAGTAATCGTATTCCAGACTTCGTTTTGTTTAACACTGCTAAGAATTTAAATGAACTAAAGGGTGCTGTTGCCATGTTCGAACAACGGCAGGCTGTGCGTGGTGTAGCCAATAAACAAGATGCCAACCGTGAAACGAAGACTACAGTGAAACTTTCATCTGGTTATTTTGCTGACAATCCAACGCAAAATGCAAACCGCTGCTTTAATTGTTCTAGATTTGGTCACCGTCGTCCAACATGTCTGTACGAGGAGCGACCGATTAATGGTTGTTATAACTGCTGGAAGAGTGGCCATAATCGCAAGTCATGCCCGAATCCAAAGTACACACCGAAACTTAAAAGTGCTACCTCTGTTGCTATGACCATGGATTGTGCAGAAGATACTAATATTGTCGATGATGTCGCATCTGCACTTGAGGCTATGAATTACGTAAGTGTTGTTTTTGATGATACAAAGTGTGGGCGTAACATAACCACAACTGTTTTATATCTTTTTGATACCGGCAGCTCAATTAGCTTAATACATAAATCTTCCGTCCCAGTAGCAATTCAAGAGGAGACAGATGAAACCCAATATTATGGCCTTGGAAAATTTAAAATTAAAACTTATGGTAAAATAAGTTGTATGATGATTTTTAAGAATAGATGTGAAAAAGTGTTATTGTTTGTAGTACCAGATAATACTTTACCTGTCCCGCTTCTACTGGGGCGAGACACTGCAAAAATTTCAAGTTGTTTTAAAAATTTTAGTAAACAGTCATAAAAAAAATATAAGAGAGTTGAAATTTTCCTCTACCACCCCGCAGTTTAAACAAAATGTTCCAGGATCCGCTTTGTTCACTGATGTAATGGAGAAAAGTAAGTTTGTTTTATGTAGTGCGACTAGCGACGCACGGGCATCTGATAGGAAACAAAATGAAATTAATCCTTTTGAAAATGAACTTAGGAGTCTGATGACGATTAATATTGATACAGATTCAAATAGCATTGATATTAATCCTATGTTAGAAAAATCCAAGGTCGAGGAAATAAGAGAAGTTGTATTAAATTATTTGAATTCACATTATGAAGGCAGGCAGGAAAATTATGAAATTAATATAAAACTGACCTCTGACGTGCCTTTCCACTTTGCACCAAGAAAACTATCCTTTGAGGAGCGTGAAGCATTACAGAAAATAATAAGTGACTTGTTGAAGAAAAAAATAATTACACCGAGTGATTCACCATATGCGTCTGCAATTGTTATGGTACGAAAGAAGAACGGAGTATTTAGAAAATGTGTAGATTATAGAGTTCTCAACAAGAATACAATTCGTGACAATTATCCCTTGCCATTAATTGAAACATGTTTGGAACACCTAGGCGGTAAAAAGTATTTCACGACATTAGATCTTAGAAATGGTTTCTTTCAGGTTAAGGTTGCGACAGATTCAAGAAAATATGCGTCTTTCGTAACTCCTCTTGGTCAATTCGAATACAATCGTATGCCGTTCGGATTAAAAAACGCTCCTGCTGTTTTTCAGCGATTTATTCATCAAAAACTGCAAGATCTAATTGCACAAGGTAAAATTATTGTTTATATGGATGATATTGAAGTAGCAACCGAAACTTTAGAGGAACATATACATGCATTAATTCAGGTGCTTCATCGTTTGGCTGAGGTCGGTTTAGAGTTAAATCTCAGTAAATGTAAGTTTGCTTGTGAGACCACCGAGTTTCTGGGTTATCAAGCAAGTGAAAAGGGTATTTTACCAAACAGCTCTCATTTGAAGGCGATTATGCACTACCCAATGCCGAAGACATTACACGACATGCGTTCATGTCTAGGAATGTTTTCATATTTTCGCAAATTTGTTCCAAACTTTGCTAAAATAGCATATTCGCTGCAGCGCCTCCTTAGGACCGGTGTTGAGTTTTGCATTAATGAGAAATGTAAGGAAGCGTTTAGATTATTAAAGCAAAAGTTGATAACACCACCTGTCTTGGCCATATTTAATCACACTAAAGAAACCGAATTGCACACTGACGCTAGCAAGTTAGGTTTTGGAGCAGTACTTTTGCAGCGACAAAATTTCATCCGGTATGTTACTATTCCAAAGCAACATCACCAGAGGAGTCAAGAATGCACAGCTTCGAGTTAGAAACCTTGGCCATTGTGCATGCTCTCAATCGTTTTGAAAACTATCTCAGAGGTATTCCATTTAAAATAGTTACTGACTGCAGTGCACTATCACTAACGTTTGAAAAGAAAAACATCAGTCCAAAAATAGCAAGGTGGGCACTTTTATTTGAGCACTTTGATTTTAAGATACAACATCGAGGCGGTATTTCAATGAGTCATGCGGATGCATTAAGTCGATGTTTTAAAGGAGAAGAAACAGAGACGGAAGATTACTCTACGAGAATTAAAAATAAATTTGTAATGTGTACCTACTCTGAAGATGATAATGATACTGAATCTAACAAGCCTAATGAAATTATTGAAGACTATGATGGTATGATAGGAATTCCATGTAAAACGGTGGTTGTTGCTAAGCAGGAAGACTTAGATTTCAATATACAGGTTTTACAAAACCGCGATAGCGAGATTGTAAGATTACGAGAGCAATTGCAAAGCGAAATTGTTGACGGATACGAGCTAAGAGATGGGTTGGTTTTTAGAGTAAAAACAGATAATAATTTACAATTATATGTTCCAGCCGAAATGGAAGACAATGTTATTCGTCTCGTTCATGAAAAAATGTGCCATCAAGAAATAGATAAGACGTACGAGGAAGTTAGAAAGAACTATTGATTCCGCCACATGAAGTTAAAGATAGAGAAGTTCATTAAAAATTGTCTGCGTTGTATAATGTGTTCTCCGCCAGCACGGGTAAATGAACATAATCTTTACAACATTCCAAAAAAACCTGTTCCGTTCGACACTATTCATGTGGATCATTTTGGGCCTCTGCCATCAATTCAACCTGTGCGAAAACATTTATTTGTAGTTGTTGATGCATTCACTAAGTTTGTAAGACTTTTTGCAGTTAAGTCAACCAGTACCAAAGAAGTAATAGCTAGTCTCGAAAAGTATTTTCAAAATTACAGCCGCCCTAAAAGGATAATAAGTGATAGAGGTACATGTTTTACCTCATTAGAGTTTAGTGAATTTTTACTGAAGCATAATATCAATCATGTTAAGGTCGCGGTGGCCTCTGCTCAAGCCAATGGCCAAGTTGAAAGAGTAAATCATGTTCTAAAAACCATGTTGAGTAAAATGACTGACCCAATTAATCATGCCGATTGGGTGAGGATGTTACCAAAGGTAGAATTTGCCATTAACAACTCTACACATAGTTCGTCTAAACAGACACCAAGTCAACTTTTATTCGATGTAGATCAAAAGGGCGAAGTAATAGATTATTTGACAGAGTATTTATCCGAAAAGAAACAGAGAGCACATGTTAGAGATCTTGAACAAATGCGCCAGGAAGCTGCAGGATATATTGATAGCTCCCAGAAAAAAAACTTTAAATATTTCACAGAGAAGAGTAAACCGCCAAAAAAATATTTTGAGGGTGACTTTGTTGTGATTCGACATATAGACACCACTGCCGGAAAAAACAAAAAATTTTCTGAAAAATATCGAGGTCCGTACGTCATACATAAGGTTTTGCCTAACGATCGTTATGTTTTGCGAGATGTAGACAATTGTCAGATTACGCAAATGCCATATGATGGCGTTGTTGAGGCTGCACGAATAAGGGAATGGATAACGGGCCCTGACCAAAATTTGAGGCCAGATATTTCGTTGGATAATTGTGGTCAATCAATATATCAGGATGGCCGAGTTGTAATATAATCAATCTAGCAACCTTTTGGTTTTGACAGTAAATAAGAAGTCAGTTTAGTTTTAGGTTTGATTTTAGGTAAAAAGGTGTGTGATAATTTAAAAAAAATTGGAATAAAGGTTTGTAATGTTATAATAAAATATCGCAAGATTCCTGACATAAAACATTTAATCTTATTAATAACATTGCTGAAATATTTTTATCACTTAAATTATATCTCTGCTTACTTAGCACAGTAGAAAGGGCGCTAAAATCCTGCTACCTGTTCAAGAAAATATTTTCCTAATCTTTCGCGTTTTTTAATGAATGTTAGAAACTCTACTTAAGTGAATACATATTTCTGTAGAAGAAAAATATCTATTTGTGGCCCTCTTGTATTATCTTTTTTAAACTGTTGCAAAATTTATTAAACAAATACACCAAAAAAAAATTCAAAAAAAAATATTTTCCTAATCTTTCGTAATCTTTCATATTTTTTGGGCATAAAAAAATCTTCCTAAAATATGTTTTTATTTTTTTTAAACTGGTGCAAAACTTTCCAAACAAATACTTTAAGTTCACTTACTATATTTGCATTTAAAAATGCACAAAGTAATATACAAAAAACTAATATTTTAAGTTAAAATACAAATAAGGTTAAGACAATTATAATTTTTAGTTAAAATTAATTAACAAAAATAATTATTTTAAATATTTGTTATTTATGAAATTTTTAACACAAGTTACGATCCCAACGAACGCAAATATCAATTTTTTCAAAATTTGCTACAAAATAATATTTTCTATTTCAAACAAAATTGTGAAGTTCCTGCAATTTTTTTCCACCCTTGGGTGCAAGCGCAAAATCGCACATTTGTGCACGTTTGTGCAATCGCACATTTGTGCACGTTTTGATCCCTCGGCGATCGAAACAATAAGAAATGCCCCTGGAGGTACCAGAACGGCTATAATTGTAATACCAAAGAAGCAGGCCGGTAAAGCTGAGGAGGTGGGCAAACTACGAGTTGGATGGACCGTGTGCCGATTACTCCAAAAAGTTACCCCCAGGAGATGTTACAAATGCTTCGATTTTGGACATGTGGCAAGGAACTGTCAGAGCTCCAAAGACTGGTCTAAACACTGCTACGAGTGTGGTGGAGAGGACCACCTTGCTAAAGCGTGTCAAGGTGCCCCTCACTGCCTTCTTTGTAGAACTGACACAAATATTGACGCTAACCATATTACGGGAGGACCTAAATGTCCCCACTACTTGACTGCCCGCCGGAGGATACTAAATAAAAAAAGATGAAAATTTTACAGCTGAACTTAAACCACTGTGAAGCGGCACAGGATCTTTTAAAGCAGACTGTACGCGAATTAAAAATAGATCTAGCTATAATGAGCGAACATTATAGAACACTAGACAATCACTGCTGGGCTACCAGCAAGTGCAACAAGGCATCGATATGGACGTGTGGTAAATTCCCACTAGAGAAGGTCTTCGACGGAGGGGAAGCATACATAAAAAGTACAGTGAATGGAATAACGTTTTTCAGCTGTTATTTACCCCCCAGTCTATCAATCGAAGAATACAAACAAAGACTGGACAATATTGTTAGCGACGCTAAAAATATGAAGCCGATAGTGATTGCCGGTGACTTCAATGCCTGGGCCATAGAATGGGGCTCAACATTGACAAACCCCAGGGGAGAGTGCCTACTAGAAGCATTGGCCACCCTGGATGTAGTATTATTGAACTGCGGCCAAAAGGATACATTCACAAGGAACGGTAGAAGCTCTAAGATTGATTTGACATTTATCAGCGATCCACTAGCTAATTCAACTGAGTGGCAAGTGTCAGATATCTACACACATAGTGACCACCAAGCTATCATATTCGAAATACATGACCGCGCAGCAAGAACCATTACTGCGGTAGCCACTCCAAATCCGCTATGGAAGGAGTTAACTTTGGACAAAGAAGCTTTTAAGCTCTCAATGGACGACATCCACCTAACTGGCAGTGCAAATGATAAAGCAATACAACTGATGCGCTGCATAACAAATTCATGTAACGCATCTATGGCAAAGAAAGGCCGGCGGAATGGCAGACAACATGTGTATTGGTGGACTGACCAAATTTCCGAACTGAGAAGAAAATGCAAACATGCGCGACGCCTATGTCAAAGAGCAAGGGGTCGTGAAAATTTTATAGCGCACCAAGAAGCCTATAAAACATCGAGAACTGACCTAAAAAAGGCGATATCGAATAGCAAGGCAAGATGCTTCAAGGAAATGTGTGAGGAGGTCGAGAATAACCTCTGGGGACTAGGATATAAAGTGGTTATGAAAAAATTATATAGCTACCGTCCACCAGTTACAACAGACACAGCTAAACTACAAGCAATAGTTGAAGGTCTCTTCCCGCAGAGAGCTGATATAACCTATACAGTACAAGATAGTGAGCCACAGAATGAAATACCTGAGGTTAGCAGGCAAGAATTGGAAGTCGTATGCAAAGGTTTGAAACTAACCAAAGCACCTGGAGTAGATGGAATACCAAATCTGGCACTAAAGATGGCCACAGAAATCAACGCTGATTCATTCAGGGAAGTGTTCAACGCATGTATAAAGGAGAGAACATTCCCTCAGATATGGAAAATACAAAGGTTGGTGCTTATACCAAAGGGCAATAACGTACAAGATGCATCAGGCTACCGCCCGCTATGTATGATTGATACGGCCGGTAAAGTTTTGGAAAAGATAATTAGCCGAAGACTAGAAGAAGCCCTGAATGGCAATGGTTTATCAGATAGACAATTTGGTTTTCGGAAGGCACGCTCCACAATAGAGGCCGTGGAAGCAGTCATAGCCATAGCAAAAGATGCCATTAAAGGAGCCCGTTGGCTCGAAGGAGACAAAGAATACTGTGTTATCATTACAATAGACGTTAAAAACGCATTTAACTCAGCGGACTGGGACACTGTTCTAGCAGCACTTCAAGGGAAAGACGTTTCAAAGTACCTAGTAGAATTAATCGTTGACTATAGCTGCGTTTCAGCAAACATGATCCGCTCAATTTTACATGCAAAACAAAAACAATGGGGTGAACCAGCAATTGATCTGGTTCACTTTCTGGTTCAATGTGGAACGTGTGTAAAAGATAAAAGTGGAACGTATTTTAATGCAAATGAGGTTGGCAATGCGATGCAACGGTGCAGTAAAATTATAAACAAATCTACATTTAAATTTATTTATTATTGATTTTATTTATTTATTATTTATTTTATGTACTTATTTATTTAATATGTCGTTATTATTTATTTCTTTGTTTACAATAATGTTTTAACTATTACTATAATTAAATTTATTACCTTATTTATTTACGTTTTATTATTATTGAAAAAGTGTTGTTTGATAATTTATTAAAATCAATTAATTTGTAATGAATATATATAAATTAAGTTGAATACATTTATTTAATTAAAACAGAACAATACATAAGGATCCAGGCTCTCCAACATACACGTTTATAAAAAAACCATTTTCATCGCAAACTATCTGCAAGATTAAGCTATTGTCATGCTTTCTTTTGAAATAAGCCTATTTGCTATGGTATGGTGCATTTATTTTTACATGTGTGCTGTCTATGCAACCAATTACTAACGGAAATTTTTTCGAAGTTTCCACTTTTGTATTATTAGCAAGTGCGTATTTTATAAATTAGTGTCCAATTGATATACGTTAAACACTAGTTCTTTTATTCTCCATACAGAAGCTCTTGGTATGCCAAAACAAATACCAAATTCGCAAAAAGTATTCATATTTGCCATATACCACAAAAATATATAAAATTCCTTCATTGCTCTCGTCCGATTGTGATCATCACGGTTATTTTGCATTTGCTGATTGGAATTTATTAACAAATCTATTAAAATATGAAACATAATTAATACATAGCAATTGTATTTTTTATGTGCAAATACCAATCAAATAATCTTTAACGAAAGAATTATTGATCGTTTCCACAAAACTTCCACTATATCCATGCTGATGTACTTCATCCCTTGAGTTTAATACACTTGAACTAGTATTTAAAAATGGAATGGAAGAGTCAGTTTCGCTTGATGATTCTAATAAAATCTGCAATTTTCATTTATTTACTATAGAATTAAATGTAAGTTTTTAAGTAAATACTTCAGACATTTCAACAGATTTTATTTATTTTCCATTTTTCAATATTTTCTCACTTATTTTTTTAGCGCCAAAAATATTCCCATAAATCAAAAAATTTTGTACACAAACCCAAATGGCATATTTCATGCGTTGCCAATTATTTTCAAACGTGATCCATATCGTTTCAGCAAAGATGATCCAGATCATTGAGCGGATCATGTTTGCTGAAACGCAGCTTATTTTAAAGAGAGAGTGCTTTTGTATTACACAGACAGAGGCACAAAGTCATACCAAGTAACAGCAGGGGTACCACAGGGCTCGGTACTGGGTCCAATATTGTGGAACAATATGTATGACGGAGTGTTGAGACTTGAGCTCCCAGAAGGCGCAGAAATAATTGGATTTGCTGATGACATCGCGCTGGTGGTTAAAGGGAAACATATAGAAAAGATACAATCAACATGCAAGGATGCGGTCGCTATGGTAAGGAGCTGGATCACAAGTGTAGGCCTCAAACTTGCTGATCATAAAACTGAAGTCCTTCTTGTAAGCAGCAGGAAAAAGATTGAGTACATTACAATAACTGTTCGCAATGAGCGAGTCACATCAAAACAAGCAATCAAGTATCTTGGAGTAATGATTGACAATAGACTCACCTTCAAAGAGCATTTACGATATGTTGCTGCAAAATGTGCGAAAACAACGTGTGCACTATCGCGAATAATGCCCAATATAGGTGGACCTAGACAACAGAAGAAGCAGTTACTCACAAATGTAGTTAAGTCTATTGCTATATATGCGGCTCCCATATGGGCAGATGCAATGAATAAAAAGACGTACAGATTAGGAGTAGACGCTATACGAGCTAAGGGATGTGGAATCTTCAAAAGATACTGGTAGCCCGTACTACCAACATGCACGATTCGCAACCAAGACTTACTCTTTTGCTTGATATTTGCGCCTACGTACTAAACCTCATCCTAACACCGTGTCTCTTCTAACCATAAATCCCTCCGGAACCACCTTTAAGCATTACTTCGGAGGGTGGTGATTCAGCGATTGCTGTCGTCTCTTACTGCTCTTCTAGTTCACTCTGCTGCTCTCTGTTCTTCTGTGATTTCTTTCGCAAAAATACCCACCAGGTTCCAGGTTTCTGTTGACTTTAACATCAGTGGGATGATGTTATCAGGTGTGACCTGCTCTCTGGTTGCTCTTGCCAAGGAGCTGAGGTGGCTCTCATATCTCGGGCAATCAAAGAACACATGTTCCACCGTTTCTTTTGTACATGCTGGACACGCTGGGCATGTGTCGTCTTCGTCATGTTTGAACTTGAAAAGATATGCTCTGAAGCAGCCGTGTCCAGTTAACATCTGGGTTAGGTAGTAGTTCACCTGCCCATGCTTTCTGTTGGTCCAATCACTTATCTTCGGAATGAGCCTATGCGTTTATCTTCCTTTTGTGGATATATCCCAACTCCGTTGCCACTTATTCAATGCTTCTTCATTGAGCTGGTTGAAGTTTGTAACCCCAATTCTTTTTGCTACATGCTTTGTACTGTAATATTATTGATGTACACTGATATAGCACTTTTGCTATATCCGGCTCGAAAGACCAAAATGTACTGATTATTATTGATCATAGCACTCTTGGTATATCCGGCTCGAAGGACCAAAATGTACTGTAATATTATTGATGTACACTGATATAGCACTTTTGCTATATCCGGCTCGAAGGACCAAATGCACTTTTATTTTAATGAAGTACACAGTTTGAGTATATTTTAGCTACTAATTTTATTTAAAATAATGTTGTGTTTTTATACAAAAATATTTTAAGACTAATTTCTACATCAAGGTTAAAATATTATGATTTTAATGGACTGTATTACATTTGTCAAAAAAGGTTAAAAAAGGACGGAAGTCCCAACACTTGGGATTTTCCTCCTATTGTTTTTATGAATATATTTTAGTTTAATAATTTAAATACGGTTGCTAAAAAATGTTACTATTTATCTATATTTTTCCTTAGTACATAATTCTAAGAATTTAGGTGATAATATAAACTATAGTAATTAAATATATGGTATAAATTCATGTTCATGATTGAACATTCTGCCGGAGGTCAAAACTCATGTTCGTGATTGAACATGCTTTTCCTTTTCAATTTCTGCTTCCTGCTGTACTGGCATCATTCCGGCAATACCCATGGCCGCGTCAGTAGATACTGTACGGAATGCGGAAACAACTCTGAGAGCGCATCTTCTGTAGGCTGCGTCTACTCCTAATCTGTACGTCTTTTTATTCATTGCATCTGCCCATATGGGAGCCGCATATATAGCAATAGACTTAACTACATTTGTGAGTAACTGCTTCTTCTGTTGTCTAGGTCCACCTATATTGGGCATTATTCGCGATAGTGCACACGTTGTTTTCGCACATTTTGCAGCAACATATCGTAAATGCTCTTTGAAGGTGAGTCTATTGTCAATCATTACTCCAAGATACTTGATTGCTTGTTTTGATGTGACTCGCTCATTGTGTGGTGCCCATGACCTACATCATTGTTTAATATGGCAAGTCATTGCATAAAGTAACAAAACAATTGTGACATAATTTATTGAATGCACATTTGTCGCTTTGTCGTTTTGACTTTAATCATATTACACTTTTAAATTTTGTTTGACTCACGCCGTTATGATTGTGCACTCGTATCATGATGCGCGAGCCAAACGTTTTATCATATGTGGTCATTGTACGGTAGTACAACAAATTCCTTTAGAGAAATGTTAAACCTTATGAATAACACTTATAATAATATATACAAGTAAAAATGCATAAGAAATAGATAACATATGTTAGAATAGTATAATAGATACTATGAATATCTTACATGTAAAAATTATATACTTTATCAAAAATTGGGAGTAACCAATGTATTGATTGGTTACTCAAGAATATATAGGAATTAAATAATAAGTTTAGTACATAAGAATATTTTGTATAAATAGAGTAAGATTTTACAAATAAATCAGATTCTTTTAGATTCTTTTGCAAAGGCAACAAGAATAAACTATATTTTATTTTGAATCTCTGGTTATATGCGGCATATCTGCTGGTAATACCATTAAGGCGGCTGAAGAGCTTAGAAAGTACTTAAAGGCGGCTGAAGAGCTCAGATTAATACTTATCCTTGCTAGGTCGAAACCTTTTGGGGCTCTTAATTACAATCCCTTAGCAATCCTGCCAAGTTAATACATATCAATGTATTGGATGAAGAACCTTGCATGGCAATCCTGAAGCTACACATCTTTGCATGGCATATTCAAAGCAAGACATCCTTACAATTATATTATGAACATCCTTAATAATATCATTACATGGCGATCCTGCCATCATTGATAATAACATTACATGGCGATCCTGCGATTGACGGACCATTGGAATCTCGAAATTATTAAATCGAA
This sequence comes from Teleopsis dalmanni, assembly GCF_002237135.1. NCBI lineage: Eukaryota > Metazoa > Arthropoda > Insecta > Diptera > Diopsidae > Teleopsis > Teleopsis dalmanni. Next base: position 128,258,607 of record NC_051846.1, on the reverse strand, counting down.
AACTATTAAATAACCTGCGATTGACGGACCATTGGAATCTCGAAATTATTAAATCGAAAATTATTAAATAACCTGCAATTGACGGACCATTGGAATCCCGAAATTACTAAATCAGAAATTATTAAATAATATGCAATTGATGGACCATTGGAATCCCGAAATTACTAAATCAGAAATTATTAAATAATATGTCACAAGAAGATTTTGACAGACATTTTTGCGGCAGCGGTGAAAACTTTAGAAGAAGCGTTAAAAAATCCAAAAAAATTGGCAATCTCAAGTGTCTCTTGAAGATATCTCAAGGAGAAAATAAAAATATTTTACGGCAACAGCTTAAGGAGTTAAAGAAAAATGGGTGGAACCCAATCAACAGAAGAAATTGTAAACAACAATGTAGCAGCAACAGCAGCAACAGCATCAACAAATAATTTTAATACTAATAATTATATATCATATTTAAACTTTATATTTCTATTTATATTAATAATAATAAAAATTAATTCACATTTTAAAAAGTACATTAAAAAACAAGCAGTTAGCAAATGTTTAGGTATAAAAATTAAATAAAAATCATATATAAAAAAAAAAAAATATATATATATTTTTTTTCAAACTTTGTTAAATAATATAAAAATTTTCCAATAATGTACTCCAGATCAGATCATGACAAAATTAATGAACACATTTATATGATACTGATAATTTCATTTGTAATTTCAATAATAATTATTGTAATATTTTTGTTTCATTATATTATTAGCAAATACTTTGCATAGCAATAAATTCAATGTCATATGGATTTAATTGACTTAAGAAAAATATTAAAAAATTTAAAGAAAACTCCAAATAGAGTTTACACGAAACAGTACATAGTGAAGACAAAACTAATAATACATCAAATCTGGTTAGATATAGAAGACCATACAGATATCAAAGATATCAAGAATTTAAGGTTGGAATTTGATAGTTTAGTAGAGCAGATAGAAAAATATTTGCAACCTAAGTCAATCACAGAACACAATAACAATTTAATAAAAGTATTTAGTAGATTACAACAATATAATCTTAAACTTAACCCTGAAAAATGTAATTTTCTTAAACCAGAAGTAGTATATCTAGGTCATCTTATAACCGCACAAGGTGTGCGTACAGATCCAAATAAACACGATGTAATAAAACATTACCCTATACCAAAAAATTCAGACGAAGTGAGAACGTTTGTAGCAATGTGCAACTATTATCGAAGGTTTATAAAAGATTTTGCTGAAATAGCCAGACCTCTAAACAACTTGCTTAAGAAAAATCAAATATTCTGCTGGTCAGAAGAATGTGATAAATCTTTTAATAGTTTAAGAGAAAAGTTAATTTCACCACCAATCTTAAGTTATCCAGATTTTTCAAAACCATTCGTTTTAACGACAGATGCTTCTAATTATGCATTAGGTGCAGTACTGTCACAAGGAGAAATTGGTAATGATAAACCAATAGCATTTGCAAGCAAAACTTTAAATAAATATGAGTTAAATAAACCCGTGATAGAGAAGGAACTTCTTGCCATTCATTGGGGTATAAATTATTTTAGACCATATTTATTTGGGAGAAATTTTACAGTTTATACAGATCACAGACCTTTAGTTAGTCTATTTACACATAAGAACCCATCATCAAAACTAACTAGAATAAGAATAGATCTCATGGATTATAACTTCAATATAGTATTTAAACAAGGAAAGATGAATACTAATGCAGACGCATTATCAAGAATACAACTAAATTCAAAAGAATTAGTTGAAATGATTCCTAAAAATATAAATATATTAACCAGAAAAATGAGCAGAGAAATGAATGAAAAAGATAACAAAATCGCACAAGTACAAAATGAAGAAATAACCTTAAAAGCTAACACGGAGATTGATCACCTCCACATGTGGAATGCAACATCGGTATCGGATGTAAGGTATTTAACAAAACTTGAATTCAAGAATATACATAAACCATTCTGCAGATGGAAACAATGAAAAAGCACTTGAACATGGAAATAAAAAGTTCAATAAAAATAGTGCAATATATATAAAAATAGCAGCAAAAACTATAGTTGTGGAATATGACAAAAAATCATTATCAGAGATAAAATTGATTCTGAGGAAGTTATTATTCAAAATGGACAACTTAAACATAACAAAGCTAGCATTGGCGGGAGATGAAGAAATATTTAATAACATAAGCATGCAACACGTAAAAGATGTATTTAATAAGCTGCAAAAAGAATTAAAATTGAAAAATTGTCTAGACATAATTATTTACAAAAAACCAAAAAGAATAAATGATACAAATGAAATGCTCAGGTTAATAGAAGAATATCATAAATCACTACATGGAGGACATTGCGGTATAAAAAGATGTATAAACAAACTGAAACAAAAATATGTATGGAAAAATATGAATAAAATGGTTAAAAGATTTATCAATAACTGTGAAGTATGCGCAAAAGTTAAAATAACAAAATACAAAAAAGAACAGTATGATATAACTGAAACACCAAACACATCCTTTGAAGTCATAACAATTGACACAGTAGGCCCACTTTTACCTTCAAATAATTTCAGATATATTTTGACACTTCAATGTGAATTAACGAAATTCATAGAAGCAATACCTTTAAAAAATAAAGAAGCTATCAGCGTTGCTAAAGCAATTGTTGAGAAATTCATTCTTAAATATGGTTGTTTCAAAAAAATGAAAACCGATAAAGGTACTGAATTTACAAACGAACTTCTAAAAAATATTTGTAAACTATTAAAAATAGAAAAAACCACTTCAACACCATTCCATCATGAAACATTAGGGACAGTTGAGAGAAATCATAGAGTTTTAAATGACTACTTAATGACCATGAAATCAGTAGATACATGGGATGAATTATTACCATACTATGTTTACAGTTATAACTCGACTCCGCACACTACAACAAATTACACTCCATTTGAATTAGTATATGGTAAATTATGTGCGTTACCATGTGAAATACTAGAAAATAAAAAAATGACATACGACATTGAAAATTATTGTAATGAATTAAAATTAAAACTAAGATATGCTCAAACCCAAGCTAAGCAAAAACTAATAAAATACAAATCTATAACAAAAGAAAAACAGAAAAATATTAATGAATCAAATTTCAAAGTAAATGACTTTGTTTATATTAAAGTAGGAAACAAAAAGAAATTTGACAATCCATTTAAAGGCCCATATAAAATAGTGTCACAAAAAGGTAAAAATAGTACCGTATTAATAAATAATAAATATGTAGAACTACACAACAATAATTTAATCAAATGTAGAGCTAAAGAAATTTTTAAATGTAATTATATATTAAATTAATATATTAATCTCAAAATATGTTATTATTAATCTCATATAATTATTATATACAAAATACAAATTAAATACATTATATTATACTAAATATGTTAACGAAAATATATTATACAAACATTAAAATGAATACATACTATACAAATAGTAAATTTTAAATTAAAATTTTTTGATATGGATTAGTATTAGATCCACTAAAATAAATAAGATAAAAACAATAAATAAAATAATTAATAGCATAAATTAATTTAAATTTGTAGAAATTACAATTAATTTACACTTTTCTTAAGGGGTAGGGTGTGGTGCCCATGACCTACATCATTGTTTAATATGGCAAGTCATTGCATAAAGTAACAAAACAATTGTGACATAATTTATTGAATGCACATTTGTCGCTTTGTCGTTTTGACTTTAATCAAATTACACTTTTAAATTTTGTTTGACTCACGCCGTTATGATTGTGCACTCGTAACATGATGCGCGAGCCAAACGTTTTATCATATGTGGTCATTGTACGGTAGTAACACAAATTCCTTTAGAGAAATGTTAAACCTTATGAATAACACTTATAATAATATATACAAGTAAAAATGCATAAGAAATAGATAACATATGTTAGAATAGTATAATAGATACTATGAATATCTTACATGTAAAAATTATATACTTTATTAAAAATTGGGAGTAACCAATGTATTGATTGGTTACTCAAGAATATATAGGAATTAAATAATAAGTTTAGTACATAAGAATATTTTGTATAAATAGAGTAAGATTTTACAAATAAATCAGATTCTTTTAGATTCTTTTGCAAAGGCAACAAGAATAAACTATATGTTATTTTGAATCTCTGGTTATATGCGGCATATCTGCTGGTAATACCATTAAGGCGGCTGAAGAGCTTAGAAAGTACTTAAAGGCGGCTGAAGAGCTCAGATTAATACTTATCCTTGCTAGGTCGAAACCTTTTGGGGCTCTTAATTACAATCCCTTAGCAATCCTGTCAAGTTAATACATATCAATGTATTGGATGAAGAACCTTGCATGGCAATCCTGAAGCTACACATCTTTGCATGGCATATTCAAAGCAAGACATCCTTACAATTATATTATGAACATCCTTAATAATATCATTACATGGCGATCTTGCCATCATTGATAATAACATTACATGGCGATCCTGCGATTGACGGACCATTGGAATCTCGAAATTATTAAATCGAAAACTATTAAATAACCTGCGATTGACGGACCATTGGAATCTCGAAATTATTAAATCGAAAATTATTAAATAACCTGCAATTGACGGACCATTGGAATCCCGAAATTACTAAATCATAAATTATTAAATAATATGCAATTGATGGACCATTGGAATCCCGAAATTACTAAATCAGAAATTATTAAATAATATGTCACAAGAAGATTTTGACAGACATTTTTGCGGCAGCGGTGAAAACTTTAGAAGAAGCGTTAAAAAATCCAAAAAAATTGGCAATCTCAAGTGTCTCTTGAAGATATCTCAAGGAGAAAATAAAAATATTTTACGGCAACAGCTTAAGGAGTTAAAGAAAAATGGGTGGAACCCAATCAACAGAAGAAATTGTAAACAACAATGTAGCAGCAACAGCAGCAACAGCATCAACAAATAATTTTAATACTAATAATTATATATCATATTTAAACTTTATATTTCTATTTATATTAATAATAATAAAAATTAATTCACATTTTAAAAAGTACATTAAAAAACAAGCAGTTAGCAAATGTTTAGGTATAAAAATTAAATAAAAATCATATATAAAAAAAAAAAAATATATATATATTTTTTTTCAAACTTTGTTAAATAATATAAAAATTTTCCAATAATGTACTCCAGATCAGATCATGACAAAATTAATGAACACATTTATATGATACTGATAATTTCATTTGTAATTTCAATAATAATTATTGTAATATTTTTGTTTCATTATATTATTAGCAAATACTTTGCATAGCAATAAATTCAATGTCATATGGATTTAATTGACTTAAGAAAAATATTAAAAAATTTAAAGAAAACTCCAAATAGAGTTTACACGAAACAGTACATAGTGAAGACAAAACTAATAATACATCAAATCTGGTTAGATATAGAAGACCATACAGATATCAAAGATATCAAGAATTTAAGGTTGGAATTTGATAGTTTAGTAGAGCAGATAGAAAAATATTTGCAACCTAAGTCAATCACAGAACACAATAACAATTTAATAAAAGTATTTAGTAGATTACAACAATATAATCTTAAACTTAACCCTGAAAAATGTAATTTTCTTAAACCAGAAGTAGTATATCTAGGTCATCTTATAACCGCACAAGGTGTGCGTACAGATCCAAATAAACACGATGTAATAAAACATTACCCTATACCAAAAAATTCAGACGAAGTGAGAAGGTTTGTAGCAATGTGCAACTATTATCGAAGGTTTATAAAAGATTTTGCTGAAATAGCCAGACCTCTAAACAACTTGCTTAAGAAAAATCAAATATTCTGCTGGTCGGAAGAATGTGATAAATCTTTTAATAGTTTAAGAGAAAAATTAATTTCACCACCAATCTTAAGTTATCCAGATTTTTCAAAACCATTCGTTTTAACGACAGATGCTTCGAATTATGCATTAGGTGCAGTACTGTCACAAGGTGAAATTGGTAATGATAAACCAATAGCATTTGCAAGCAAAACATTAAATAAATATGAGTTAAATAAACCCGTGATAGAGAAGGAACTTCTTGCCATTCATTGGGGTATAAATTATTTTAGAACATATTTATTTGGGAGAAATTTTACAGTTTATACAGATCACAGACCTTTAGTTAGTCTATTTACACATAAGAACCCA
>NC_051846.1:128249561-128252247 GCF_002237135.1 Teleopsis dalmanni | reverse complement strand
AAAAATGAGCGCGATCTGTCAGACAGTTCGTTTACGGCAGCTGTTGAAACCAGTTCACCTCAGTAGTGCGTTGCGAAAAAAACAATGGAAAAAAATATTGAACAAAGAGTTTGCATCAAATTTTGTGTTTCGAACGAAATTTCGTGTGCAGAATCGTTGCGAATGCTACAAAAGGCTTATGGGGAATCAGTTTTATCGAAAACTCAAGTTTATGAGTGGTACAAAGCCTTTCAGGACGGTCGTACGACCGTCGAAGACATGCCGCGTTCTGGACGACCTTCGACCTCTACCACCGACGAAAACATTGAAAAGGCAAAGGAAATCGTGTTCAAAAATCCTCATGTGAGTGTTAGAGAGATAGCACGAGAGCTAGGCATCGGTCGTGAGATGGCTCGTTTGATTTTGGTGGAAAATTTGTGTATGCGACGTGTCAACGCCCGGCTTGTTCCGATTCACCTCAATTTGTTCCAACATTATCAACGATTTTAAGGCCAAACATTCAATAAATACCATCGAACAGCCACCGTATTCACATGATCTTGCACCGTGTCGCTTTTTCTGTTATCAAACTCAAATACCACTACAGAGGAACGCGGTTCCTTGAATCCATAGAAAGACGTATTAACAGGATTGGTCGCAGAGGGCGAACTCAAGCTCATATGGCTCGCGGAAAATAAAGCCCCGGCCCTACTAAAAATGTTTTGCATCGATTGAGAAGAATTAACTTTGGACATCTCGTGTGTACATCGCTTCTAAATGGAGGCATTATTTTGAGGAGTAATAATTAAAATAAATATTGATGAAGATTAAGAATTTTGCGTTTTATTTAAAATTTCCGGAAACCTTTCGGTCACAATGTACACACGATTTTTCAGTAAAAAGAAAAAAATATTGTGTGCCATTTCTCAACATTAAAAGACTACAAAGCTGAAGCAAATAAGTTAAAACATCGCTTTGAATCAGCTACATCAGTTAAAGGCACATTAAAATATCACTGCTTTATTCCAAATTCCAAAAAAGTATTAATGCCAAAAATATATTTTCTTCTTCAGATATTACAGATTATGTATCAATAATAAAATGAGTATTAATAAAATCGCTATGAAAACCATACAAAAAATATTTTGTTTTTAGCTCCTTTCTAAATAAATCACACCGCAACTTTTAATGTTTTTTATTAACAAATGGAATACAGTGATCACAAATTTAATTAAATCAATTGAGACAGTGACTCTAAATAAAAATCAAATAAAATCGTGCCCGATTTTAAAAGATAAGTGAACCTTTTATTTAATTAAAACATTTGTTTTTTATCATAAAAAAAGTTTAACTTTGCAAAATTAATTTGTTTTGAATTTCTTTATTAATATTTCTCAACACACATTTAAAACAGCTAATAGAGACAGTATACGAGTATAAAGCTAGAAAGCTTCACACAAATAAAGAAAAAAAAGTGTTGTAAATTGACTCAGAAATTATACCAATTACAATTTGCTTATTGTGTAATTTATAAATAAAATTTTTTTCTGTTTAGTTTTTTTTTCTTATTTTTCTTTCGTAAAATATTAAATTAACTTCTAATTACCGCTTTAATATAAAAATTGGTAACTCCAACACTTAAACAATCAGACATTTTTCAAATCTGTCATAAACACAAACCTTATTTTAGGCTTTGCACTATGATCAGCGAATAGCTCAGCTTAAAAGGATGCAAGATGCCATGAGGAATATTTCATCCCCTTCATGTAATAATGAAAGGCCTTTGGATCAGACTCAAGATAACATGCTAAATGAGTTAAAACGTAATATTAAATTTTTAACAGAAAAAACAAGTCTCTTAGAAATCAGTTGTGAAAGGCTTAAGAAAGAAAATCAAAAACTAAAGGCAGAAAAGAATAGTTCATTATCACAGAAGAAAGAAACTGATAAGAATGCTGTTGATACAAAATTAGATAGCACGAGTGTTCAGTACCACACTTATGAAGAGGAGTTGGCGTTAGAAACTGACTGGATATTGAAACAAAAACGTCCAACTAAAAAACGAAAAGCTGAATCTTCTCCAGAGCTTCATGTTTCACATGATAAAAATACAAATGCCAATCTGAAAACGAAAATTCTATTAAATACTAAAAGTCCCAAAGTGCATTCTCCCCCTCCAATAATGATATCAGGAGTTACTGATTACATAAAGATTTACGAAGACATTAAAAATACAGCAAAAACTGATTTTTCATTCAAGCTTATAAATAATGGGAAGTATAAGCTCAATACCAGAGAAGCAGATGACTACAGAAGCATAACAAAGCTGCTGTCTAATGCTAAGATAGATTGGTACTCATATGAAGATAAACAAACAAGACCTATTCGTGTTATTTTTAAAAATCTGCATCACTCCTGTGAACCTAAACTTATTGTCGAGAACTTATAGAGACAAGGGCTCAAAGCCATAAGAGCAAATCGGAAATTTAAATGGAAAACAAAGTAGCCATTAGATATGTTTCTGCTTACCTTTGAGTGTATTGAAGAAATTAAAAAGGTTTACGGAATAAATATAATATTATCTACTATTGTCTCCATTGAAGCAGTAAAAAGACCAAACCAAATACGTCAGTGTAAAAATTGTCAAACTTTTGGTCACACAAGGAACTACTGTTCAAAACTGGCAAGATGTGTCAAATGTACGGGA
>NC_051846.1:128138318-128249461 GCF_002237135.1 Teleopsis dalmanni | reverse complement strand
AAAAAAAAAAAAAAAAAATAAATATATATATATATAAAATTACTATTGCTTATTTGAATTTCCAAAATTTAAAAAAATCCTCATCGTATAGTATGGGAATAGCATTGTCCTTGATGTTTATTATTACCGCAGCAGCCTTAGGAAGTTCTGTACCATCCTGACTCACGCCTAAGTTTCAGGTTCTACCTCTGGGCAACCCGGCTGCTTTCATTTCAGCTAATATGGTCTCATCCACTCCCCAGTCTATATTTGTACTTCTACCAGCATATGATATCATCATATCCTTAAAATTAGGAAATGCTGGCAATACCTCTGGCAACGCCTGGTCTTCACTAATTAGCTGTGCCATATTTTTATATTCGGATTCAGGTAACAAAAGAAAAGCAACAGAAAAAAAAATTATTGAATACAATGATTCTTATTTAGTCAAGATGCAGCTATGCCCCTAAGAGAGGAGTATGGTCACAACCTTAATACCACCCCTTTAGTTAAAATCACTAAGATCGCATGGTGAATTCAGGAATTCTCTAAAAAAATTACCTCAACAAAATACATACAAAAAAAAAATAAAAAAAAAATTATATATATGTATATATTTTTCTTTCTGTATTTGTTATATATTAAATTAAATAAAAAATTCTTAAATTTCACAATATGATAAAAGCGATAAAAAAAAACTTTACAATTTATTTGAGTATATACAGATATATAAAATATTTTATAATGTTTTAATTCATATTTTTTTTTGTTTTCTTCATAACAACATAATAATAGGATTACAATATTCAATTCCTTTCTATATCAACAAGTTTTGTCATACATATTTCATAAATAAATATATATATAAATAAACTACATGTATTCATATATAAATAAAACAATTTAAATAATGTATATAAATTACGCAAGAAATCTTCTGACTTAAAGAGAGAGCAGAAACAGTGAAATGACAATTCAAAAAAAAAAAAAATTGTCGCACTGATAATAAAAAAAATAAAAAAAAAACAATTTGTGAAACATTTACTTTTTCTCACAGAGATACTTGGTTTTCTCTTCCAAGTTTGATAATTATTTGATAATAATAATAGCCCCACAGCCGCAGAAATGACGTCACTCCAGCCACCGTTGACCTAGCTATAAATTTCTAATTAAGAAAAAAATTGTTTTTTTTTTTTTTCAACAAAAAAAATTAAAGCAAATAAATCCAATCTATATATATATATTTATAATTATTTCTGCTATGGTTAAAAATCAAAAAAAATCAAAAAAAAACATTATGATACATTCATATATATATTTTTTTTTTCTTTTGCTCTCTGGTATCAGATATATACAGTTTTGTTTGTGTGTTCGTTTATGGCAAATATATAATTTATATATATTAACCATTTAGCTATTATTAAGAGTCAGTTGGGAATTTTTTTTTTTTTTTTTTTTTAAATAAACGTCTACTGTTTAAATTTTTGGAGCTACAATATGTGTTCAGTCTAAAAATTTTCTTTTTTTTTTTCTATTCTTCTTTCTTTAAGTTACACCGTTAATAACAGGAATACCTGCACACCGTCGCCTCCTAACGGTGTATCATGAAGCCATTATCGTCCTTTTTTACAGGTGCTTCCTCTTAATCTGTTGCTCCAGCGTATGATTTTTTTCAGGTCTTTTGCTGGTTTCCAGGTTCCACGGAACCATTCACCAACAATCAATTTGATGAATCTCTATTCCTTTTAAGCCTCTTAAGTTGTATCTTTAAAATCTTCTAGTTCAACTGCAGTTAATTCTTGAATTTTATTCACTTTAAATAAATTTTAGTTTTTGAACTTTTGACGTCTTTTAGTTAAACTTCAGTTCACTTTTAATAAAATTTTATTTAGTTTCAAATTTTTATTCGCTTTCAACAAAGTTTTAACATAATTTTATATAATTTTTAAATTTCATTATATTTTTTAACCAAGTTAATTTTTAAATTTTTGTTCACTTTTAAGAAAATTTTATTTAGCTTGAAATTTTTATTAGCTTTTAACAAAGTTTTAACAAAAAAAAATTTACATAATTTTTAAATTTCATTATATTTTTTTAACAAAGTCAATTTATAAATTTTTTGTTCACTTTTTAAGAAAATTTTTGTTTAGTTCCAACTTTTGTTTTATTCTTAACATGACATGCATCACTTGCAGATCCAAGAACACAAAAAAGAAAAAGAGAGACTGAATCAAGCCTCCGTTGATTCTTATATAGTCAGTTTGTCTAACTGAAAAATTCTCCTATCACGTTAGTGATCCTGTTACCTCTCCCTTAATTTGCGTTAGCTGGTTTGGCTTAAGGGTAATAACCTCTAATAAAGCTTTCTTTATTTTTCACTTCCAATAAAGCTTAATTTTGTCTTAATTATATAAGTTTTACTTGTACTTGGCAATACTATACTTTTGTAACTAAATCAAACTTTATTGGAGCTTTCGACATAATTCGCCTCAATTTGTAAGGATGGAAATTTACACTAAATTTCCACCTACATAAACGTGCACTAAAAACAATAACAACACGAACTAAAACACATCAATACAACACAGTTTCTTTATAAAACGACACACTTTTTTTATGTTTATGTTTAAACTTGGAAAAAGTAGACCCACTGGTAATAAATGTTGCAAATATCTGGACTTAAAGAGATTAATTAATATTTAAAATATTTAGTCAAAACAATTTACCAAAACCCCAACCGCTTACAAGCCTTAATAACACCTCAAACTAAGCTGAAATGATATTAAAATGAAATATAAAAATATAATTAAATAAATTAATAATAAACTCACCTTATTTATTTATTAATTATGTTTCTTATTTTTATGTTGTAAATATTCATCAAATATTTGCACTTTTAATATTTTATTTATCGTAACAAACAAAGTACATAAAAACCACCACCGACCGAATGTAGTTTTAAAACACGTTTTGTAAGAATTAAAACAAAGCAGCGTTAACATAAAAAAACAAGAACTGCCAAAAATATTCGCCGTAAGAGAAACTTAAATAGAAGTTAAATGCACAAGCTGAGTACCGCACAAAACATGAAATAGAAAATCAGAACGGAAGAATAAACAAAGATCAGCAAACCAGCAGTAAACAAAAGTGAAACGCTACACAAAAAGCTCGGCTGTTCAGGTATATAAGACGCTGGTGAGACTGAGCATACCTCAGCAAATAAGCAACGACTGTAAGAAAGGGTCGTTACAAATTATATAGATCAAAACAAAACAAAAATAAAAGCTTTTACACGTTTCTTTATTTTTGTCTGTGCGAGCAATGCACATGAATAAATTTTAGTGATTAAGTGATATCTGTGATTCATTTTTAAACAAAAATAATTTATGTATATATATATAAAAAAACACAACAAAAAAATTGATTACTTAAAAAACATCTGAGATGCACAGGTGCGGAATCGAATGGTGACGTGCTCGGCAGATACACCCAGGCGGAGAAATTGGCCGTTCTTATGGACAACGCGGGAAGTTCGAGGTAATGTCTGTAACATTTACTTTATTCTTACGATATTAATATTTTATTCCCTCACAGGCCTGCATAACATCTTTCATTTGAACCGGATAATGACTAATAACAATGGACTATTGTAGACAGTGATGGTTCTACATGGTCATTATCTACCAATTTCTTTGCATGTTTTTTGACTTCTGCTTTGTGGGTATATGGTATTCTACAGTTTTTCAAGTTTTTTATGTAGCTTGGTGTTTTATCGCTTAACCTCAAACGCTGTTTGTAGAAATTATTTACAGAAATTTGCTCATTTTCTTACCCGAATATATCACTGTATTTTGTACAGTATTGTTAATTTGTCGCTAAATTTACTAGGGAAATTTTTAGATAATCTATTTATAATTTCTTTAGTTCTATGATATAAAGTTTCTTTCGGCTGTAGTATGTCATAGTTTGATATTTTTTCACTTTTTATGTTGTTAGCTTTTACAGCTGCAACTGAACTATTACAGCGAACACACTATAGTTCAATAAACACACAAGGTTGTAATTTTTGGTTTGGCTCCAATAAATCTTCCTGTTCTGCGCTGAGGTATACTCTCCTAATTATTTAAGATCTTGCTGGTAACATGATAAAATTATTTTCACAAGTGTTTTTAATTGGTACGGCAACATTCTGTGGAAAACATTTTGGTCGTAAAACGGGCCATTCTTTATTTTGCATGAAATCGAGTTTACAATTAAATTCTCTTAAAAAGTCTATGCCGATAATTCCATCGCATGATATAGGAAAATCATCTTGTACTGCATAAAATTTATGCGTTGCGATAATATTTTCAATTCTAAGATCTAACTGTGTAAGAACTGATATTATTTTGGTTAGTACTATTATTCGTATTAGTTATTCTAGCATTATGTTGGATCCTGCGGTTATTTCCGCGCTCTCGTTGATTTCCATATTGGTAAGAGTTATTGTATTGTCTCTGCCTATTGTAGTTCTTATTTCGGTAGTATTATCCACCTCTGTAATTTTCACTTGCGCGATTGTTTCTGCGATAATTATTTATATTTTGACGCTGTGTGAATAGAGCAGTGTCTGTTCGGCCTGTGGCATCCGTGCAGCTTTCTACAAATTTTTGTATTGCATCGTTCAAATCATTAAATTGGTCTGACTTCATAATTAATCTGACTTCAGGGAGTGTACAATTTTTACCCATTGTATCTACAGACGCCTTAGTTGAGTATTGAATAGCTATCTTTGGTGGTATCCCATCAGAAATGTAAGCGCCTTGAATTCTTTTGGTTAATAGCCCAACCTCTTTAGTCTATTGGTTGGCAGTTTTGATTTTCTGTTGGAGATTCATTAATTTAGCAGTTAAAACTGCAACTGATTTTCCTTTGATATTAGTTTTTAGCTTATTTATTATTGCTAATATTGAATTTTAAGTGGTTATTATTTGTCTAGCTGTGTCTTTTAGTTCAGTTTTTATTAATGTGACTGCCAATCTTTCATTTTCTTCTTTTAATTCATCGACCATTTCGATACCGTCAAGGAAACTTTGTAGATTGGATGCAGTTCCGTCATACTCGAGGATGAGTCGTGACGCTGTACTAATAAATTGGTCAGCTGATTGTGCCATATTTGTAATGTTATATTTTTCTATTTCTGCTAAATCTTCAATTTCGCAAGTTGCTTCCTCAATTGGTCTTAAAGTGTCACTATCTTCTGTTAACAACAGTCTATGAACATCAAGCTGTATTTGTTCATCTAAATTATGTGGAAGTTTTTCTTCTATCTTATATTTATTAACTTGTCTCTGGTTTCCCAAAATACAGAGTTAACAACTTTTTATGGTTTTCTGTTAGTCTCTGGCTATAGTTTATATTTATAGCTTTGATATTCTCTAAGCTATTTACTAAGATCAGTAAGTGTTTTCTCAGAGTTTCTGATCTGATAAACGTGTTTTTATTTATGGTATACACTTGTATGCCTTGTTAAAATTTTCTTTGTCTATTCTAAGAAATTCTTCAATTTGAGACCATTTATTCATAAGATATAGAAATTACTTAAAGATATTGCTGACAGATTTAGTAATTTTTATAAAAAAATTCTTTTAATTATTTCATTTGCGTAGTAAATTATATTGTTGTGTTTCTTGATACGATTATTTAATTTCTGTTTGGTTTTGCAGCTTTTGCCACATACGAAGCAGTTAAAAGTTTTCATTTTGTGCAGAATCTAAAAATATTTATTTTTGAGAATATTGACTGACTTGTTGACTATCTAACTATTTATATTTTTTCTAATACAGTAGCGATATTTGCAGTTTTTACAAAATTTTTCTTTAGGGATCGAGGATGAGCCTTATATAATTTGAGAGTTAGGTTAGCAGTGAGTAAAATAATTATTATAATAAAAGATTTTGTTGGGTCGGAAGATTCTCTTCTATCAACTTCTATTTCACTAACAACATTAGCTACAGGTAATGTACGCTCTTTAATTTGGTAAAGCAAGCTCTATTACAATTATTAAAATAATAAAACAAAATTGTACTTATTTTTGCTGTATTATTTTGTACTTCTCTATTTGGTAATTTATTGCTAAGTAAGCGTCTTCAAATCCACTTGTCTAGAATACGCCTATTGTTAATGTTGTTGTATATGCGGTCAATGCCTGGTAAGCATACGGTTAAATTGAAGGCAAAGTACCGCCGATATGTGTGGTGTCAAATTCCTTGTGTGTGCAATTATGCATTTGTTTGTAAACAATGTAATGCGCTTGGAAACAGTTAGTGTATTTGTAGACACTCTGCGCATTCAAATATAGAACCACTTATTATCTTATTAATAATATGCATTGCCAAGATAACTATCGCATACATATTATACCTCCTTTTTGGGAAATATTAATGCCATAACGGGATTATTCTTACTTTGTTAAATAAAGTTTAAATTTTTGATAATTTCATACAATTAAATTTAGTGTATTTTATTTATATTTATTTGTTTAATCGCTATATTCATTGTGTCTTATGCATTACATCATTTTATTCTATTACCATGTACTAACTGTTTCATATTTTTATTGTTTCTTATTTCAATGTTTAGTAGCGCAACTTTTGTTTAAATTTTGATTTAGCTAGAAGTGTTTTGGTTTTTGGGTACGCTATTTCTAATCTATATTATTTCTATATAGCTTGCGGCTATAAGAAGTGAAAACCTTTCAACTATCTCGTCTTTAGAACCAACTTATTGGCCCACGGATCCCAAAAAAATGCCAGACTTGTTAGACTTTTGTGTTACTAAAGGAGTGCGACAAAACGACACGTTCTGTAAATCTAGCTTTGATCTTTCATCAGATTACTCGCCAGTATTATTACGGATAAAATAGAATATACAACTTAAAGTTCAAAAATGTTATCTGCACAACAAATTAACCGACTGGGATGCCTTTCGGCATACACTTAAGGCATTACTTGATGAAAAAATGGCGCTTAAAATAGACGAAGAAATTGCGCTTGCAACCGAACATCTTATAAGGAGTATTCAACAATCAGCCTGGAGATCCACGCCTTCAAACATGCAACAATTCGCCACACCATTATGTAGTACGACTCAAGAACTTATAAGAGCCAAAAGAGCAGAGAGAAGGTGCTGGCAACAAACCAAATCTGCGAAAGATAAAAAACTTTTTAATGTGCTGATCAAAAATCTAAAAGAACATCTGAAAACAACCAGAAATTTGGAAATACAAAGAAATCTCCAAAGACTAGACGCAACTACTTCCACCAACTACTCTCTCTGGCGACCAATCAATAAACAGACATCAACGCACAATGCACCAGTAAAAAACGAGCTTGGGCAATGGGCCCGAACAGATACAGAAAAATGCAAAGTATTTACGGACCATCTGTCTTCAGTTTTTATTCCAAACATTAATGAAGCCCCGAAACTGAAGAGATTGGAGAGGTATTACAGCAAACGCACCAACTGGACCTTCCAATACAAAAATTCTCCATTTTCGACATAAAATTCGAAATCAAAAAACTAAAAATAAATAAAACACCCGGCTATGACCTAATTACTTCAAAAATATTAAAGGAGTTACCGGATAAAGCAATAGTACTGCTGCGAAACATTTTTAATTCCATTGTCACAAAAGGCTTTTTCCCTCCCCAATTCAAGGTGGCTCAAATTACCATGATACTTAAACCTGGGAAAACGGCAAAAGATGTTAAGTCATATAGACCAATTAGTCTTCTACCGGTTATGTCAAAGTTGTTGGAAAATTTATTTCTTACTAGATTAAGGCGTCTGAACATAATGTGTTATAACTTCGTTATTCTTCAACCGATTTAGTTGAAATTTGAAATATAAGTAAATTAAATATATATAAAATTATAAATGTCTTTTTGTTATTACTTATTGAATTTGTTGTTGAAATAAATGGGGTTTATTGAAGGTCATATTTTTCGTAATTTTTCGCGGGTTTCTGAGGCCTGAGATAGGTGTAAAACATAAAGTGCGCAGACCAATTTTTTTTTTGTTGTAAAGTTTAACTATTTGGCTATTAGTAGGAAAAATTTCATGAAAAAACTCGGATACATTTTTTGGGTATCGCAGATAGAAGTGAAAATGGCCATGAAAAAAATGCTGACTTTTTGTGCAATTTCGCTAATAAAATTTTTTTAATAATTAAAATTGAAATTTTTTTTCACATAATGAATAACAATATCGTAAGCTTTAAAAAAAATTAAAAATGATCATTTTTGAATAAATAGTAAAAAAGCTATAAGGGTTTAAGTCGGTTAAATTTTTACGAAATCATAATTTCGCTAAAGTTGCATAAACTGCAAATAACTTAGGAACTAATGGGCGGATTACGCCCATTTTTTGCATAAAGTTGTGTTGCTATGTGACTCACGTATGTGTGTAGTCCAATAAGCGCAAAAAGTGTTTTTAACGATAATAACTGATTTTATATGAAAATTTTGTATGGGGGGTGGGTGTGGCAGTGGGCGGAAAACCATAAAAAAATTTTTGAATCTAGATAATAACGCAAGTTTTCCGGACACCAAAATTCAGCTTTCTACCTATCACAGTTTTTGAGTAATCTTGGGACCACGGTAAAATCCCCATGTTTGGACAAAAATTTCGGGTAGTTCCGGTAGACCGATTGGGCTCAAATTAGATTTAAAAGAAAGTTCAACTCAAAAACTATATTTTAGAAAAATTTCATATCAATATCTTTACTGGTTCCGAAAATATCGAATTATGACCGCCTAATTTTGTGTTTTGTCACACTGTGCGTTGGTACTGAGATTGGAACTTTTGCCGATGATACTGTGGTAATTGCTACAGACGAAAATCACCTGTTAGCATCTAACAAACTCCAGCGAGCGCTAGATAGCATTTCCCAGTGGCTTAAAACCTGGAGAATAAAAGCAAATGAGACTAAGTCTTCACAAATAACCTTTACAATGAGAAGGAAAAGTTGCCCACCGGTACGCCTTAACGATGTTTTAATCCCTCAATCTACCCAAGTGAAATATTTAGGAATACACTTTGACACAAAACTAACTTGGAAGCACCATATTTTTACCAAAAGAAAAGCACTTGGCATCAGACTGCGGGAGCTCTACTGGATACTGAACAAAAGTTCAAAGCTTTCCGTGGAAAATAAACTTCTTATCTACAAAGCGATACTCAAACTAATCTGGACATATGGCATTGAACTCTGGGGAACGACTTCAACAGACGGATGTGCTACTGAGCTCAGTCCATTCAAGCTCCAAAAAAAGAAAAAAAAAAAAAAAAATTTTAAGTATTTAGTCACATTTAAATATTGTTTATTGTCTACTCTGAATTGACAGATCGCAATATAAGAAACTAAAATTAAAAAAAAAAACAAAAACTATAGTCATCTATAGTATATAAAGGATCTACATTACTAAAGATATTAAATTTATTGAAACCTTGACGAATTTTTACAAAAATAATCTCGTATGGACAATATTCATTCACCACTGATGGGGTGGTATTGAAACAATACGTGAAGTATTTCAACCATTGATCCCAGTCATTTTTACCAACTGAAATATATGATCGTACATATTCATTAAATGTTCGGTGACTGCGTTCCACAGTTCCGAGTGTTTGCTGGTGATGAGCTGTTGATGTTACATTTTTTATTTTTAGATATTTGCATATATCAGTTATTAGAGAATTTTTGTACTCTGTACCCATGTCCGTAATGAACGTCTTCATTGAACCGTACAAAAGTATAAAATGTTCAAAAATTGCCTTGGCTACAGTATTTGCACATATTTGGTGTTGGGTTAGTTACTAAATATTTTGTTAAGTCACATATAAGTGTGACAGCATACTCATTGCCATTCTCAGTTTTAGGTAATGGGCCAATAGTATCTACCAATACTGTGTCAAAAGAACCTGTTGTTGTGTCAGTTATTGTCATTGGTAATTTTGTAATTTTGATATACCTTGGGTCATGTTTGGCCAATTGAAATGTCTTTTAAATTTAAGTAATATTTTTGTTATTCTGCAGAGTCCACCATCCACTGGGTCATCATGATAATTTTTTTTAATTTTTCTTATTTCTATGTTTTTAACCAGTTTTGTCATCCTTGGAAGTAGCGCTACTGTTAAATTTTTCAATAATTTATTGCCCTTGGCCTTAAATTTATTTACTGAGACAAATTCGAAAATTTTCTCACTAGGTGCCATTTGTACTTTGTTGATGCGGCTAATTTCTCTAACCTTGGGAATAATTGTCTTAAGTCAATTTTCCCGTTGATAAGAAGATCATTAATTATTATTTTTTCAATAATTTTATTTCCACGTTTTAAATAACAGTAGTTGGAAGTCAATTTTAATATTATTTGTTTTGTGACGTGAGCACTATTAATGACTTCATATATATTGGGCATTTTGTACTTTAATTGTTGGTCGAGGGTATTTATTTCTTTGTTTTGTTTAGTGGTTGATCGAGTTCTCATTTCGAGAACCTTTATTGATTTTTCATTCCTATCTTTAAAATTGTCTATCGTTATTCTCGATAGAGCATCGGCAATATAATTTTCTTTGCCTTTGAGATCTGATCTCATTAGTTTTGAACTCGGGTTTTTCATTGAAAAAAGGTAGATTAATGGGCGATGGTCGGACTTAATTAAGAAATATATATATATTATATATATACACACTTTATATGGTCTAAAGTGTGTTACAGCCCAAAGGATTGCAGTGAGTTTTTGTTCAATGGTTGACTTATCACTTTCTCTTCAGTAAAAATCTCTGAAGCGTACGAGACTAGATATTTTCTACCATCATGCTCTTGGTTTTCGATTAGATCATGCTCTTGGCTGAGTACTGCACCACAAGCATGCTTGCTTGCATCAGTAGTGATACAGAATGGTGTTCTAAAATCTGGATACTGTAAAATAGTTGGATTCATAAGTTTATTTTTTAGATAATCAAACGCTTTTTGGCAATCTTGTGTCCGTTGAAATGGAACTTCTTTTTTGGTTAATCTCGTTATATGTCGAGAATAGTCATAAAATTTTTTTGTGAATCTTTCATAGTAGTTAGTTTAAGATTGTACTTTCGACATAGTTCGAAAACATCTGTTAAATTTTTAAAAATATGTCTTCCAGAATGTCCGAGTACAACTAAATCATTCATATACAAAAATGCTTATAATGACGTTAAACCAGAAAATGCAAGGGTCATCATGCGCTGAAAAGAATTTGGAGCAATTTTCAATCCATACGGGAGTCATTTAAAACGATAAGAGCAATTTTCTGTAGAGAGAGATGTAATGTCTCTTGAAGATTTCTGAAACTCTATTTGATGGAATCCACACATTAGATCAAGGCATGAAAAATATTTAGCTCTTCCTAATTGATCAAGAATGTATTCTATTCTTGGAAGAGGGAACTTGTCAGCAATCAATTTTTTATAAATTTGACGGTAGTCCACTACTAACCGCCATCCCTTTCATTTGAACCGGGTAATGATTTTTTGGGTACTAATAACAATGGGCTATTGTAGACAGTGATGGTTCTACATGGTCTACAATTTCTACATGGTCTACATCAACCAATTTCTTTGCTTGTTTTTTGACTTCTGCTTTGTAGGTATATGGTATTCTACAGTTTTTCAAGTTTTTTATGTAGCTTGGTGTTTTATCGCTTAACCTCAAACGCTGTTTGTAGAAATTATTTACAGAAATTTGCTCATTTTCTAACCCGAATATATCACTGTATTTTGTACAGTGTTGTTAATTTGTCGCTAAATTTACTAGGGAAATTTTTAGATAATCTATTTATAATTTCTTTAGTTCTATGATATAAAGTTTCTTTCGGCTGTAGTATGTCATAGTTTGATATTTTTTCACTTTTTATGTTGTTAGCTTTTACAGCTGCAACTGAACTATTACAGCGAACACACTATAGTTCAATAAACACACAAGGTTGTAATTTTTGGTTTGGCTCCAATAAATCTTCCTGTTCTGCGCTGAGGTATACTCTCCTAATTACTTAAGATCTTGCTGGTAACATGATAAAATTATTTTCATAAGTGTTTTTAATTGGTACGGCAACATTCTGTGAAAAACATTTTGGTCGTAAAACGGGCCATTCTTTATTTTGCATGAAATCGAGTTTACAATTAAATTCTCTTAAAAAGTCTATGCCGATAATTCCATCGCATGATATAGGAAAATCATCTTGTACTGCATAAAATTTATGCGTTACGAGAATTTTTGCGCTCTCGTTGATTTCCATATTGGTAAGAGTTCTTGTATTGTCTCTGCCTATTGTAGTTCTTATTTCGGTAGTATTATCTACCTCTGTAATTTTCACTTGCGTGATAGTTTCCGCGATAATTATTTATATTTTGACGCTGTGTAAATAGAACAGTGTCTGTAGCATCCGTGCATCTACAGACGCCTTAGTTGAGTATTGAATAGCTATCTTTGGCGGTATTCCATCCGAAATGTAAGCGCCTTGAATTCTTTGGTTAATAGCCCAACCTCTTTAGTGTATTGGTTGGCAGTTTTGATTTTATGTTGGAGATTCATTAATTTAGCAGTTAAAACTGCAACTGATTTTCCTTTGATATTAGTTTTTAGCTTATTTATTATTGCTAATATTGAATTTTAAGTGGTTATTATTTGTCTAGCTGTGTCTTTTAGTTCAGTTTTTATTAATGTGACTGCCAATCTTTCATTTTCTTCTTTTAATTCATCGACCATTTCGATACCGTCAAGGAAACTTTGTAGATTGGATGCAGTTCCGTCATACTCGAGGATGAGTCGTGACGCTGTACTAATAAATTGGTCAGCTGATTGTGCCATATTTGTAATGTTATATTTTTCTATTTCTGCTAAATCTTCAATTTCGCAAGTTGCTTCCTCAATTGGTCTTAAAGTGTCACTATCTTCTGTTACAAACAGTCTATGAACATCAAGCTGTATTTGTTCATCTAAATTATGTGGAAGTTTTTCTTCTATCTTATATTTATTAAGCTGTCTCTGGTTTCCCAAAATACAGAGTTAACAACTTTTTTATGGTTTTCTGTTAGTCTCTGGCTATAGTTTATATTTATAGCTTTGATATTCTCTAAGCTATTTACTAAGATCAGTAAGTGTTTTCTCAGAGTTTCTGATCTGATAAACGTGTTTTTATTTATGGTATACACTTGTATGCCTTGTTAAAATTTTCTTTGTATTGTAACGACCTTTTCCCGGCCCTATCTATAGCTGGGGTATACTCAGCGAGTATACCAGGGTCCGTTATAAGAAAATTTATCTAAGTAAAATAATAGAGACACTTCTGTTTAAAATAGCGTTTATTATTTAACAAAAAATAAGAAAATATAATCAAGTTGTGGAAAGCGATGTTGAAAATGTTGCTAATGATGTAGAATGTTGTAATGATGTGGTAGACGGTGCAGCATGTTGTAAAATGTTGTATGGTGTTATAAATGTTGTAACGATGTTCTAAACGGTGTAGGATGTTGTGAAATGTTGTATGATGTCATAAACGCTGTCACGATGTTGTAAACGGTGTAGCATGTTGTAAAATGTTGTATGATGTCATAAACGTTGTCACGATGTTGTAAACGGTCTAGAATGTTTTGAAATGTCGTATGACTATTGTCTGCAGTGGTGCGCAAGTTGCTAATCTTGAAGTGAAAGAAATTCCAAATAGCTAATCTCTAAAGAAACTCTAATAAAATATAAATCAATACCTTTGTCAGTAAAAACCAGACAAGGGTCCCTTCCTGCTATTACGCCTGGCCACGTCCGTCAGCAATTGCCAAACGCTCGTTGTCCCACACGCCTTCTGACAGTGTTGGTGACTCGTCGCTCATTCCTCCATCAGCTATGGCCAAATGGAAGTCTGGATTACTAGTTAAATTACCCTACGCCAGCAAAAGCCAAACAGAAGGTAACTCAACTGGTTAAATTACCCTACGCCAGCATAAGCCAAGCAGAAGGTAATTCAACCATTATCACTTCACCCAAACTAGTTCATCCATTCACATGGTGATCGTCAGCAATGG
The DNA here is from genome assembly GCF_002237135.1 of Teleopsis dalmanni. Taxonomy (NCBI): domain Eukaryota; kingdom Metazoa; phylum Arthropoda; class Insecta; order Diptera; family Diopsidae; genus Teleopsis; species Teleopsis dalmanni. Next base: position 128,235,385 of record NC_051846.1, on the reverse strand, counting down.
CCAAACGAATCAAGATATGCCTGGACCAACTAGCCCGAGCTCCCACTATCATCCCTAATAAAAGTGACTTACCTTGAAGTGAAAGAAATTCCAAATAGAAAGATTTGGCAATTTCGCTGCCCTTTTATTTGAAATTCCTTCCATTACATACAAAAACAATAATTATTTCAAATAAACAAAGTCCCGTAAATTTGTCAAAACAAATTTCTTATTGTTGTACGCATTGCAATCAAATTCAACAAAAATAACTGCATCACATAAAAAATGCGTGCACAATATTTTTCTTAAATTTGTTTATGCAGACAAACAAGAGAAATAGTTACAACAAATTTAACTAATTTTTATTAGCGGCAAAAAAAACTAATCAAAACATATTTTACTTTACAGGGTCATTCGTTTATACAAAATGTTTGTCTCCAATATGAAATTTACAGGGTCATTTGTTTATAATAAAAATGGATGTTACTGTAGGAAAATTTTATTGAATTTAGAAATATGTTTTTTTTTACTAAGTGGATTTAAAACTCATATTTGACTATTCATTTAATTTGTGGGGTTAAATTTTAGAATAAAATTTGGGCCTTACACTCCCTCCCTACTTCCCCGAAAGTAAAAGCGCGACCACTACTGTTCCCAGGAAACTGAACCGTGCCGGGACATACTACCTGTTAGCTTGACTTCTGTAACGTTGCTTCGGACTTTTGAATACTTTATAAAATTCGTCTTGGGCCGTGGTGACAATCTGATCGTTCTCCAGTTGGGTTGTACAACGAATTTTCGTTTGCCGTTGCTGGTTTTCTGTGCTGACTTTGTCATCTGTTTCGAGACAACGTTCCTTAATTTGGTATGGCAATTGTTCCTGTCGGTCTTGTTGTGTTTCAATAAATTTTATTTGCTGTTGTACTATTTGCCCTTGTGTACCTTGTAGTTGTTGTAACTTTTGTATTTTGATAGGTCTCGGATCTTGCTGTGTTTTCCCTTTGTTAGGTCTCGGGTCTTGCCGTATTTTCACTTCGATAGGTATCGGATCTTGTTGTTGTACGACGTGTTCTAGCGTGTCTTGTGGTTGCTGTGCATCTCGACTAGGTGTTGTATTGATAGGACTTGGATCTCGGTATTGTTGGAACTTCGGTACTTTAGTAGATTTCGGATCTTGCTGTATTTTCTTTCTGATAGGCCTTGGATCTCGCTGTATTTTCACTTTGATAGGTCTCGGATCTTGTTGTTGTACAACGTGTTCTAGTGTATCTTGTAGTTGCTGTGCGTCTTGATTAGGCGTTGTATTGATAGGATTTGAGTCTTGGTATTGTTGTAACTTCGGTACTTTGGTAGGTCTTGGATCTTGTTGTTGTACGCCGTGTTCTAGCGTATCTTGTAGTTGCTGCTGCTGCCGTTGTCGATTAACTTGCTGCTGTTGCTGCTGATTAGTCTGCTGTTGTTGCTGTCGTTGTTGCTTAACTTGCTGCTCTTGCTGTTGATTAGTCTGCTGTTGTTGCTGTCGTTGTTGCTTAACTTGCTGCTGTTGCTGTTGACTAGTCTGCTGTTGTTGCTGTCGTTGTTGTTTAAGTTGCTGCTGTTGCCGTTGATTAGTCTGCTATTGTGGCTGTCGTTGTTGATTAACTTGCTGTTGTTGCTGTTGATTAGTCTGCTGTTGTTGCTGTCGTTGTTGCTTAACTTGCTGCTGTTGCTCTTCGACGGCTATGGATTGCAGTAGTTCTTGTTTTTGCTCAAAGAATCTAGACGGGATAAAAAACTTTAGAAAATCAACCTTGAAATGTGTCCAGTACTGCCAACGACAATTGTTGTTGCGATACCATATCAGTGCATTGTTTTCGAGAAGTAAGGGCATTGTGCGTGGAATTAAGTTTATATCGAGGCTATACTTGTCTGCCAGTTCTTCTATGTGTTCGATGAAACTCAATGGATCCTCACCACCGTCATATCTGAAGGACCATTTTTCCACATGTTCTATAGTTTGCATGTAAGAGCGCATTGTAGGACTCATATCCGCCTCTTGGTATTCCACGTGTGATATACGTTGATATATTTTTTTCCTTCCAGAGTTCTTAAATTCGTTTTATTCTAGTCTAGACTTCTGTGATGCGACCAACCCGGTTCGTGCTCTAAAATCGGATCCTCCTTACTACAAATTTTACCCACCTTGTTTTAGCATGTTTGATACTCTGTACGTTTTGTTTTTCCGTATCGTTGAATGTTACTTACAGCTGTTGTCTTCACGAATATTAACCTCAATACAGGTGTCTCTGAAACCTTTGTTTTGATTGTCCCTGCTCGGGCGCCACTTGTAACGACCTTTTCCCGGCCCTATCTATAGCTGGGGTATACTCAGCGAGTATACCAGGGTCCGTTATAAGAAAATTTATCTAAGTAAAATAATAGAGACACTTCTGTTTAAAATAGCGTTTATTATTTAACAAAAAATAAGAAAATATAATCAAGTTGTGGAAAGCGATGTTGAAAATGTTGCTAATGATGTAGAATGTTGTAATGATGTGGTAGACGGTGCAGCATGTTGTAAAATGTTGTATGGTGTTATAAATGTTGTAACGATGTTCTAAACGGTGTAGGATGTTGTGAAATGTTGTATGATGTCATAAACGCTGTCACGATGTTGTAAACGGTGTAGCATGTTGTAAAATGTTGTATGATGTCATAAACGTTGTCACGATGTTGTAAACGGTCTAGAATGTTTTGAAATGTCGTATGACTATTGTCTGCAGTGGTGCGCAAGTTGCTAATCTTGAAGTGAAAGAAATTCCAAATAGCTAATCTCTAAAGAAACTCTAATAAAATATAAATCAATACCTTTGTCAGTAAAAACCAGACAAGGGTCCCTTCCTGCTATTACGCCTGGCCACGTCCGTCAGCAATTGCCAAACGCTCGTTGTCCCACACGCCTTCTGACAGTGTTGGTGACTCGTCGCTCATTCCTCCATCAGCTATGGCCAAATGGAAGTCTGGATGACTAGTTAAATTACCCTACGCCAGCAAAAGCCAAACAGAAGGTAACTCAACTGGTTAAATTACCCTACGCCAGCATAAGCCAAGCAGAAGGTAATTCAACCATTATCACTTCACCCAAACTAGTTCATCCATTCACATGGTGATCGTCAGCAATGGCCAAACGAATCAACATATGCCTGGACCAACTAGCCCGAGCTCCCACTATCATCCCTAATAAAAGTGACTTACCTTGAAGTGAAAGAAATTCCAAATAGAAAGATTTGGCAATTTCGCTGCCCTTTTATTTGAAATTCCTTCCATTACATACAAAAACAATAATTATTTTCAAATAAACAAAGTCCCGTAAATTTGTCAAAACAAATTTCTTATTGTTGTACGCATTGCAATCAAATTCAACAAAAATAACTGCATCACATAAAAAATGCGTGCACAATATTTTTCTTAAATTTGTTTATGCAGACAAACAAGAGAAATAGTTACAACAAATTTAACTAACTTTTATTAGCGGCAAAAAAACTAATCAAAACATATTTTACTTTACAGGGTCATTCGTTTATAAAAAATGTTTGTCTTTAATATGAAATTTACAGGGTCATTTGTTTATAATAAAAATGGATGTTATACGGCGTTTACATTGGCCGAAAATGGCTCATTTTGGTCAAAAATCGAAAATGAGTATCGAATGACTCATTCTTGCATATAAAATTTCAAGCACAAGAATGAGCAATTTTCTCACATTCTGTATGAATGACGTTCGAATGCATTCCACATACGTTCCAAATGCAAAGGAATCCTTTGAACATACCCTAAATGAGAGCTCTTCATGGCATTTTGACAGTTTGAAAAAGCTGTTTTTAACATATTTACAAAAAAAGGTAAACAAATGTTTGGTGGTTGCATTTTCTTGAAAACGATGCACTGCTTTTTAGGACTTTTACTTCCCAAAAAGTAATTAATCGAAGTTAAAAATATGTTTTAAGTTTCTAATGTAAGGTTTGAAGGCATATTTAACCTTCATGCAACAAAAATCAAATCAACATGCAAGTTGAAAAATCAGCTGTTGAAATGAGAACAATTGAAATAGAACGAATGTAAACACTTTCAAATGGCTCATTCAAAATGAGCCATTTTCGGCCAATGTAAACGCCATATTACTGTAGGAAAATTTTATTGAATTTAGAAATATGTTTTTTTTTACTAAGTGGATTTAAAACTCATATTTGACTATTCATTTAATTTGTGGGGTTAAATTTTAGAATAAAATTTGGGCCTTACAGTATATAATTTGAGAGTTAGGTTAGCAGTGAGTAAAATAATTATTATAATAAAAGATTTTGTTGGGTCGGAAGATTCTCTTCTATCAACTTCTATTTCATTAACAACATTAGCTGCAGGTTTAGTTATCTTGGATTGAGAGTTCTCAATTTAAAATAAGAAACAGCTGAAAAATTATAGTATATCGTATAAATCGTTACAAATAGTAGTGATTAAACAAAATAATGTTTAATCGAAAAACATCCAATATGTCAAATACGTTATATATTTTTATATATTTATATATATTTTATTTCTTTTTTGTTTATTTTATTATGAATCAATTAAATTAATAACAGTTATACATTTAATATTTTCGTATTATATTATCCCTACTTAAGAGTTTTGGCAACGGCTTAACGCCATGTTGTGCATCTATTGGATTTGCTCTTTAATTTGGTAAAGCAAGCTCCATTACAATTATTAAAATAATAAAACAAAATTGTACTTAGTTTTGGTGTATTATTTTGTACTTCTCTATTTGCTAATTTATTGTTAAGTAAGCGTCTTCGAATCCACTTGTCTCCAATACGCTGACTGTTAATGTTGTTGTATATGCGGTCAATGCCTGGTAAGCATACGTTTAAATTGAAGGCAAAGTACTGCCGATATGTGTGGTGTCAAATTCCTTGTGTGTGCAATTATGCATTTGTTTGTAAACAATGTAATGCGCTTGGAAACAATTAGTGTATTTGTGTATACACTGCGCATTTAAATATAGAACTACTTATTATTATATTAATAATATGCATTACCAATATAACTACCGCATATACATTACACCAGACATTTCTGTCTTGTCTCCCTTCCTGGCTTCTCTCAGTATGCTGCTTAGGGGTGCTTGTAACTGTGCTGCTAGAGGAATATGCTTACGATAATAATTGACAACTCCAAGGAATTGACAAATTTCATGAACTGTCTTGGGTCGGACATAATTTTGAATGTCTTTCACACGCTCTGCTGGGTGATTCATGTTACTTGCTGACAAATGATAACCTAAGAACTGCAATTCATCGACACCGAACTCGCATTTGGAAATATTAACGGCAGGATGTGCTTCATGTAGCTTGTTTAGCACGATTTCTACGTGTTTTTCATATTCTACCATGTTTCGTGAAAAAACCAATATGTCAACCAGATAACAGAAAACAAAAGGAATATTTTTGAATAAGGAATCCATATGTCTTTGAAACGTTTGTGTCGCATTTTTGAGACCAAATTGCATAACAACGAATTCGAACATGCCTATTGGAGTGCTTACTGCAGTTTTACAGAAGTCTTTTGAGGCCATTGTTGTATTGTAATACGCTTTGATATCGATTATTGAGAATTTACAGGCTCCAAAAAGTTTCTCAGAAATTTGATCCAGGAACAGTGTTGGATATTTGTCTGGTTTAGCATGCGCATTTAGCCAGCGAAAATCTCCACATGCTTTCCAACCGCCGGTTTTCTTTTTCACAAGATGAACGGGACTGGACCATTAACTATCAAATGGTCGTACTATTTCTTGTTCTAGCAATGTGATGAACTCGTTCATTATGGCTGTTAGTTTCTTACCTACATAGCGCCTTGGCTTCTTGGCTGTCGGTTGATAATCCGTTACTATACGGTGATTCACCTGAGAGTTTTTCGGAAGGTGATATGAGCTAGGTAAACATACCTACTGATTATTTTGAAGTGATTGCTATTTTTGTCCAGCGTTGACATCGAGTGCGTGGTGGTATTTTTAATCGAACCAGTCACATTTAACGTTGTTAGCGGATGAATTAGCTTTTCCTTCTTTATGTCTAATATGAGATCATATTTGGATAAAAAATCTGCTCCTATAATCGGCGATTTTACATCAGCTATGATGAAGCTCCAACAAAAACCACGACGAAGACCTAGGTCAACTTTCAACCTTTTGACTCCACACGTATTTATTGTTGAGTTGTTCACTGCAAATAATTTGACATCTTTACTTGTAATTGGATCTGGCTTGCTATTGACGAGAGTTACTGGCACAACTGAAACAACTGAACCTGTGTCGATAAAGAAATTAAATTTGTTTAGTTGGTCAAAGACATGGAGGCGGGTTTTGATCATTGGGAGGTGCGTTATCGCATGCCGCACTTATCTGCGATAACGTTTTCAGTTTTCCTCTGTTGGTGTTGAGCTGTGACTTCTAGCTGGTGGAGAGCATTTATAAGTCCTGGACCCAAATCGTATATGGTAACTGCATACTTTGTTTCTAACATTGATCTGCCTGCGATCTCTTTTTTCGTGACGACGGTCCGCACGATAACGATACATCTGCATGGCCACCAACGCGTGTAAGGATGGAAATTCTTTACTGAATTTTCCTCTTATATGCTTTCACCTAAATACCTGAAAGTATTAGAAAATTTTTTTTTTTTTGGATTTTTTGGATGGAATTTGGAATTTGGATGGGATGGGATTGAACATACAAGGTAAAGTGTCTGATTGCATTTAACATGGTAAATGCCAGCGCGATCCTTGTCACTGTTCTCTCCAAGAACTAAAATCCACCTCAGGGATATATGAGGTTATGCGTCGGGCTTGGAACCCACCATTTAAAAAATTCTTTCAATGCAAACGAAGAGGCAGCCTAGGATAAGAAAACGATCTACTGATGACGACAAACGCAAACGTATTAAGGAACACGATTTAAAAATATGCACCTGGAATGTCCGAACACTTTACAGAGAAGGTGCATCTATACAGCTGGTTAATGTGCTCAAGGAATACAAGGCTGACATTACCGCTCTCCAGGAAATGCGATGGACGGGATAAGGATGCTCTAAACGAGAACATTGTGACATCTACTATAGCTGCCATGCAACAAAGCACGAGTTTGTAGTCGGATTTGCGGTAAGCCGAAAGCTAAGAAATTTGGTCTCAACGTTTACACCAATAAACGAAAGGCTCGCACAAATCCGGATTAAGGCAAAATTTTTCTTCATCACTCTAATATATGCGCATGCCCCGACGGAAGATAAAGATGATGACACCAAGGAAATTTTCTATGAACAGCTTGAGCAAGCATATAAACGCTGTCCCCATCATGACATCAAAATCGTTGTTGGAGACTTCAACGCAAAGGTGGGTAAAGAAGGTGTCTTTGGTGCTACTGTCGGAAAGTTCAGCCTTCACACGAAAACTTCTGATAATGGAAGAAGGCTGATTGATTTCGCCGCGGCTAGAAACATGGTGGTTAGTAGTACCAAATTCCAGCATCTCAACATACATAAGACAACATGGCTGTCACCGAATTAAAACTCAAGATCTCAAATTGATCACGTTGTGATAGACGGAAGGCATGCTTTCAGTGTCTTGGATGTACGTACTATCCGAGGAGCCAACATCGACTCGGATCATTACCTTGTTGCAGCCAAGATCCGCACACGTTTATGTGCGATGAGAAAGGTACGTGAACAAGCACAGCGAAAGCTAGACGTCGAAAAGCTGCAATCACAACAAACAGCTAATGACTTCGCTACTCGACTCTCCCAATATCTGGAAAATTCATCTGAAGAAGCCGATATATGCGCGCAATGGAACCACATCTGCAACTCTATGTGAATTGCTGCAGAAGAGGTGATCGGCTATCACCGTATACAAAGAAACAGCTGGTACGACCAAGGGTGTCGCAATGCTACCGCAGAGAAAGACGCAGCATATCAAGCCACCCTGCGGTCAGTTGCGACGCGTGCTGTTAAAGAGCGATATCGGCAAAAGAGAAGGGAAGAGAAACGTCTTTTCAGGCGAAAAAAGAAGGAAACAGAAAGACGTGAGTACGAAGAGCTTGAGAAGCTAGACGACAAAAATATGGCTCGAAAATTCGATCAAAAACTTAAAAGCCTGACAAATGGTTATAAACCCGGAGCTAATTCCTGCAAAGATGAAAACGGTGATCTGGTGATAGATGTCCAAAGCCTGCTTAATATTTGGAGGGATCACTTCTCGAAACTATTAAATGGCGGTAGTAGCAATGTGACTGAAAGCGAAGATGATCCCGAATTTTCAATCGTTGACGATGAAATAATCGTTCCGCCTCCCGATCATAATGAAGTTAAAACAGTTATAACGCGGCTCAAAAACAACAAAGCTGTAGGCGCCGATGGTTTACCGGCTGAGCTGTTTAAAGCTGGTGGCGAAGAGCTATCAAAATGCATGCTACAGCTAATTCGCAACATTTGGTCGGATGAATGCATGCCCAACGATTGGAATTTAAGTGTGCTTTGCCCAATCCACAAAAAAGGTGATCCTGCAAACTGCGCCAACTACCGCGGGATCAGTCTTTTAAATATCGCATATAAGGTTCTATCAAACGTACTATGTGAAAGATTGAAACCATTCGTCAACCAACTGATTGGACCTTATCTAGACCAGATATTCACAGTGCGTCAAATCCTGGACAAGACTCAAGAAAAACAAATCGACACACACCACCTATTTGTCGACTTCAAAGCTGCTTTTGACACCACGACTAGAAGCACACTCTATGCCGCTATGTTTGAATTAGGTATCCCAGCAAAACTTATACGGCTATGTAAGCTCCTTTAGAATTGGAAAGATCCTCTCCAAGCCGTTTGATACCAAATGAGATTTCAGACAGGGTGACTCCTTGTCGTGTGACTACTTTAACCTAATGTTGGAAACGATAATTCGAGCAGCAGATTTAAACCGTACTGGCACAATATTCTACAAAAGTGTAATGCTGCTTGCATATGCCGACGATATTGATATCATTGGTCTGAACATCCGCGTCGTCAGTGCGGCATTTTCCAACTTAGAAAAACAAGCAAAGCAAATGGGTTTTGTGGTAAATTAGGACAAAATAAAGTACTTTCTGTCAACAAACAAATCTGCTGAGCGTCTTGGGACCTACGTCACTGTTGACAATTATAAGTTCGAAGTTGTGAAAGACTTCGTTTATTTAGGAACCAGCTTAAACACCAAAAATGACGTCAGGCTAGAGATTCAACGAAGAATTACTCTTGCCAACAAATATTACTTCGGGCTAAGTAAGCAATTGAGAAATAAAGCCCTCTCTCGACAAACAAAAATCACGCTCTACAAATCCCTTATCATGCCGGTCCTGCTGTATGGTGCAGAAGCTTGGACAATTACCAACAGTGATGAGAAGGCGTCAGGAGCATTCGAGAGAAAAATTCGGAAGATCTATGGTTCCTTACGCGTTGGCGACGAGTATCGATTAAAATGGAACGATGAGCTGTATGAGCTATACCGCGATATTAACATAGTTAAGCGCATAAAAATTCAGCGGCTACGCTGGCTTGGTCATGTCGTGCGAATGGAAGAAGTGCTCCGACTAAAAAGGTATTTGATTCGGTACCCGCAGGTGGAAAACGCGGTAGAGGACGTCCGCATCTTGGGTGGAAGGACCAGGTGACCAACGATTTGGGGGCTCTCGGTACTGCCAACTGGCGTCAGAAAGCAACTAATCGGGCTGACTGGCGGAGGCTACTCGACGCGGCCAAGGACGACACACGTCTGTAATGGCCAACTAAGTAAGTAAGTAAGTATTAGAAAATTTTGAATTTAATAAATCTCACTAAAAATGCACTAACTTACCAAAGAAGAAAACAAAGAGAAAAAAAAATATGAATCCACCCCGCATGTGCATGTGCACAAAATATGAAAATTTGTTGTAATCTTTGAAGTAATTTATAAATTGAATTATTGTAACCTGAAAATGATTTAATATTTTCAGAATAATGAATTTTATAAATAAAAGATATAAAATACTTACGAAATTTACTTTGTATTCATTTATTTATTTATTTAATAAAAAATACTTTTACACTCACGTTGGTAAGAATCAAAACAAAGTACAGGAAGAACAAGCAGGAGTTGTCAAAATTGTTCGCCACAATAATTATTCGAAGATGACGAGAAGAGAGCGCAAAGGAAAACAGAAACCCAAAATGAGTACTGTATGCCAGATGAGATAGCGAAACTAACAAACGGAAAAATAAACAAAGATCAACAAACCAGCAGTAAACAAAAGTGAAACGCTATGTTGTGAGTTAAATATTTATATTATTTAATTTCACGGTTTTGGCAGTTTTTCCGTAAGGTAGTGTGTACGATTTTAGGTGATCGTACATTTTTCCTAAAAATAAGCAAGGTTATTTGCATCTGGGCAGTTATTGACTAGAACCATTGAGTAAAAATATTATAGAGTCACAATGCCATAGAAATTAATTTTTGTTCTAGGTATCTACTACTGGGTACCCAAATCACTCAAATCTCTGCCGACGTCGCTTCAGTCGTTTTTGCTTCATACCAAAGAAGATTTTGCAATATTCTCTGCTTCATAGGTTCAAGAAATTTTTATATTTCTTTTTTGTGTTTTTTGCTCCTTTTGCTCTTTGAGGTGTTGTTATTGCTTCCTTGAATTATAATGTAAGTAGTAAAAAGAATTATTCTCTATTTTATATTCATTCATGCCTACTTGCTTTGTGTTTAAATATGAACATATGGACATTGATATTTTTGTATGTAATTTCGGGGGCAAGAGATATCAAAATTTTATTTGCAGCATTGAAACAATTTTTTATTGTGATGGCATTTGAAGAAAGAGTTATAATTGTTTTCGTAATTAATCGTTATTAAGTATGGATTTCCAATTTTATCGCATTTACATAATATTTATATTAAATCTTAAGAAGTAATACAATCATAAGAACACATATGTATATGAAATATTTACCAATAATTGGTAAAACATTTTTAAAAATAGTATGCTTTAGTTTTGCCAAATGTATTATAATAAAATTTTATAGAAATCAATTTAAGATGAATAAAAAAAACTAAAATTAAACCTTCGGTTTATATGGCAGTTTGAATAATTAACGCTATTTCGCAAATATATGCGCTTCACAGATACTGAATAAGTATAAAAGGAATATCAGTACAAGGGGTACAAGTATATCGACTATTAGCTTTTGCAAGCGGATAATTGCCGAGAAATGGAGATTTATTTAAATAACTGCATAATCATTGGTAGTTACTAGATCGACATACATGAAAGGTTATCGTTAATTAAATAGAAATGACAATTTTCATGTTACTAGTTGCGTACTAATTTCCAGACCACCATTGAGGTATAATGCATCGCGCGTTTTTTTTTACATGGTGTCCCCAGGAGGCCTAGTCCATGTTAACGAAGAAATTTTGTTTAAAAAAAATAATATAGAAAATTGATTTTTTTTACTATTTCAAATATTTTTTTTATTATTTGTTCTCTATTTCGACTATAATTTATAATCGTCCTCAAGAATTTGAAGAACTTTAGTTTTTTATATTAATATACATTAGTATTTTCGACAAAAAGATTTTTTGCATATAAATGATAAAGAAATATATTATCACACATAAATAATTGGAAAATAGAGTGGTAAAAAAGAAGAAAGAAAACTACCTGCAGAAGATTTTCCGAAAATACTTCTAAACCTGCCTAAAATCCTACCACAACAAGGCCCAATGACAAAACGACAACAAACAACTCTCAGAAATAGAGGAATACCACCACCAATAAGAGAACATATTTGTTAGTTCTTGCCGTTATTAGATATATATATGATACATTATTTTTTATTGTTTATATGTATAAATTGCTTTGTTTAAAATATTAATGTATATTAACACAAAAAATTATAAATTGATCAATATCCCGTGAATAACCATAAAAAATAGCGAAAGTTTTTACGTAATAAATATTAATATTTACATTTTTATACATATTTATTAACACATGTTTATTAATAACTATCTTAAAATTAATTCACTTAAACTATGTATTTTGAACAAAATAAATAAATAAAGTAAGTAGTTATGGTAATAAATAAATTATAAATATATGTTATTAAGCCTGTATTAGGGAATATTTGTAATATAAGGTCATATAACAATTTATGCCTTAGTCGATTTTACTTTCTCTACCATCCAAAGGAATTGCTTACGAATATAAGCAGAATAAAGTCCAGCAATTCAATTCGATGCAGTCTGCAGACCCCAATAAACCAACTCGGTAAATTAATGTAAAGTAAACTAAAATTTCCTAAGGTTTTTTGCACTGCACTTATGTTAAAAGTTTTCAAATTTATTTATTTTTTTATTATACATCTTATAAAATGTTCCCAATGGTAATACCTAATTTACCTAATTTACCATACTCGGAATTCTGGTAAATACCAACATTCGCTGCCATACGGACATAATTTATCATTTTCCTCAATTTACCATCAATTACTTGAACTCGCACACGGTCAATTACATACAATTATCTTATTTTAGCTAATACTAATATAACATACATATAACTGTTATTATTCCTGATTAAAACAAAAAATTGAAATTGGTTGCATTTGCTTCAAATGTTCCTAAAATAAGATCAAAAAATATTCATATTCTTCCAATGTTTATAAATGTTTATGTTTATAAATATACATATATTTATGCACATACATATATATGTAGGTCAGTAAACTTCCAAACAAGTAGGGATGTTTCTCATATTTGCATTATAAAGTGATATTAAATGCATGAAATTTTTACGTGCTGTTTGCTACTGCCAAGCATTAATTGCAAAAACAAATAATTACACCAAAAACTAATTTGACTCTTTTCTTCGTAAACAAGCAAATCTGTTTTTTGTTTTCATTTTTGTCCTTCATTCATCAATAGTAAAATTTTTAGAAAGAACAAGCACAAGCGCGGCCGATCTAGCAGCAGCGCAGAAAGAAGTAAAATCTTCACTCCGCCCTCCCGTGCCTGTTGCTGAAAATTTAAAAATTGAGTCATTGTGACTCTATAATATTCTTACTCAATGCTAGAACCAAAGCATCAGACCGTCAGTTCGACGATAAGAAATACTGAGTTTTGGTATTTGGTTAGTAATTGGTGTCATGATGTAAGTGACTTTGAAAATGTTAAATACGGAAGAGTTGCAAAAATATGTAGAGCATTCTTATAATAATAAAAACTTTGCGAATTTAGCAAAGTAAATTATGAAACTATGGAAAAGCCCAATAAGGTAACTAGGGTAATTTGAAGGTCATATATTGGATTTTTGCCTCAAGTTTAGGTATATAAGATGGGTTCAAAATTTGAACTCGGGGTTGTTAGAAATAAAAAGTGGTTAAGCGAAGTAGCGCTTTAAAGTATAATGTACATTTAGAGAAACATAAAGTGATCAAGCGTAGTAGCGCTGACGGATAAATTGAAAACAAATAGAAAGAAAGAAAGTAAATTGAAAAACAAAGAAAGTAAATAATTTAAATAAAATAATTGTGAAACTAACTCAAGTGCGAAGTGTTTCTATAATAACTAAGGACATTGTAAAATAGTTATAAACATTTATGTTAAGAAAATTGGTAGTTTTGATTAAACACAAATAAAAGAAAACTCTATACAAAGAAAGAAACTTGAAATTAGAATAAAAGAATATCTACAGAGAAACAAATCGATGACTTTTCTTTTCTTGAAACATAAAAAATAGTAAAGTTTACTCAAATGAATAACCAAATAAATTATATAACTATATAACTCGACAAACAAAAATTACAATTAAATAAAAGATACAAAAGACATATACGAATAGAGTTAGTAAAAAGATACAACTAACTGAAGTTAAATAAAAGACACAAAAGACATATACGATTAGAGTTAGTAAAAAGATACAACTAACTGAAGTTAAATAAAAGATACAACATTTAGTCCAGATTTTGAAATAAAGGATACAACATTTGGCGCAGTCACGTCTTACATCATAGAAAACCACAACACTACACAAAAAGCTCGGTTGTTCAGGTATATAAGACGCGCACTTTTCATATGAAGGGGACTTGCAATATTACTTCAAAGGCACATACACCTTAGAAGACCAAGTCAACTAAGCTCTAGAGGCACAAAGGCATAATAACTATTAAGACACGACAGGTGGTTTTACGTCGACTGGGTCCAAAATAGTTACTAAAATTAAAATACATAAGGATATTTTATATGAAAGAAATATCGAAATCAAGGTATAATAATTATTAAGGCACGACAGGCGGTTTCACGTCGACTGTGTCCAAAATAATTTTCAAAATTAATATATTTATGAGGATATTTTATATAAAAATATCCCAAGGAAGAAATAATTACTAGGAAATACTAAGACACGACAGGTGGTATCACGTCGACTGTGTCGAAAATAATTCTCTGTAATACGCAAAGGTGACCGACTATAACGAAAATCTCCAAACGAAGGCATGGTTGTAGTAAAATACTTGAACACGACAGGTGGTCTCACGCCGACAGTATATAAAGTAATTCTACAAGATCCAGAATAAGCCCACTAATAAATCCCACACTCTTAGATAAAGTCAGAAGAATACAACACCAGGGGCCTGAAGGAGGAAGATCTACCAAGGACATTCAAGCACTGAAACTTCTCAAAAGACATCTCTATTTATTTGTTTAATTTTTTTTCCCCTTAAGAAACAAAAAAAAAACCACACATATATATTTTGTTTGTATATATATTTTCTTTTATATTTTTCTTTGAAATAAAAAGTTCATTTGTTTCCTTTTATTAAATATAAATTTAAAATTTATAAATTTCGAAATAAAACATTACGTAAATAAAGAAATTGAAACAAAACCACAGCAGTTGAATATTTTGGTCACAATCTATAAATTTATTGTGACGACGCTGGTGAGACTGAGCATACCTCAGCAAATAAGCAACGACTGCAAGAAATTGTCGTTACAGTTGGCGCCCGAGCAGGGACCAAAATATTCAAAAGTCGTTGAAATAGTGATGGAAATATAGTAGACAAGCAAAGAAAATCTAAAAACTAGATGATATAAAATAGCAACATAAATCGTAAGAGGAAACAATGTCGGTGGGATCAAGAGGAATTCCAGGGACTGACAAAAGTTCAATAAATCCTTCAATGTGCTCCTATCGTCAGACAATTGAATACGTAGAGAAATGGTCCTTCAGATATCACGGTGGCAAGGACACATTAGATTTCATCGAACACATAGAGGAACTGGCAGACATGTACTTCATCGATGTAAATCTAATTCCTCGAACAATACCTCTACTCCTCGAAGGCGAAGCACTAGAATAGTTTCGCAATAACAATTGTCGTTGGCCACTTTGGACACGTTTCAAGCGCGATTTCTTATCATTTTTCATTTCTGCTAGATATTCAGAAAACCTACAGGATGATGTAATATCCCGTCATCTAAAACCCAATGAGAATTTCAAAACATATTTAATTGACATCAAAAATCTTATGCGACGAGCCTGCACAAATCCAGATTCGCAATTAGAGCGAATATATCAAAACATGAGCGCAGACTACCGAATCTTTATCAGACGTCGAGATTTTTCAAGCTTAGAGGAATTAAAAATACTTGCTGATGACTTCGAAGAGCTTTGCAGAGAACAGCATAAATCGGGACGGTATACGAGAAGAAACTATGGGCAGGTGCATCGTAGTGGAGTCCCCAGAAACGATGTCATTACAAAATACTATGAGATGCATACCCACTACACCAATACGGGACGAACTTATGCAGCATCATAAATCAGACCCACCTATCTTGAACAAGCAACAGAACCGACCGACGGCAAAGCAAACAACAGCAGTAAGAACTAGAATTACCAGTCCAGCAACAGAATTATTAGCTAAGCTAAGCATAATAACACAGCACAAGCAACGTAAAAATTATTTAGAGCAAATGTCATGCAAATGTCTCGTACCATCGCAAGATCCAGAACCAAGCAAAGAAACTCCAGAAGTCTATGATTTACATCAAGAGGAACTCATACAAAGTCAAGAGATACGACAAGTGCAAATTGAAGAAATACAGCGAAAGCAAAATCCAAAACCTGTCAATAAAACTCCAGAAATACCTAAGCAAAAGTCAGTCAGACAAGACCAACGAGTTTTATCAGTTCAACAGTATGTCGAACAACTACAGTAAGAACGACAACGCGAGACGCCAAACAAAAGAAATCTCGAAAGAATTAATCTAGTCCAAGTCATACAAGATAAACCGACGTTTCAAATACCACCACCTCAAAGACTCCAACATGTTACAACTACTGAAGAATATACATAGGTGCAAGAGGCACATTCACAACGAAATCCACCGCTTCAAGAAGAACATCGACCAAATTAGTAAGAACCTTGTTACTTTTCATACCTCAAGATCAAGTACACTCAGAGACGTCGCTAATAATTCGAAATTTGTTATAACAACAAATTCCCAAACTATTCGAGAAACGGACATAAGTTTGCTAGTTTGCCCTTAATTGGCCTTTTGTTTTTCAGCAATATAATTTCTCTAGCGAAATGATGCTGTTGAATAGCCCAAACAATATGATATAGAGCATTTTTTAATTCGCTAGCCATGACTACATCAATATTTCTTGGTCGTGGTTGAATGACACGTAACACGTAGGCAAAAGTACGCACACATTTAAGATAATTACCATAATAATGGATTTGCTCGATAATATAGGATGATTTCTTTTGTTTAATAATCAGACATGTTTTCTTGCGCTCTAGATTAAGATGCGTGGTATGTAATTCCATTGATAAGTGCAGAGGCCATTCATTAATATCGTTTTGGAGAAATGTTGGCCCGTGAAACCATATGGATGACTGCAATGTATGCACCGAACACCCACGCGAAATCAAGTCTGCAGGATTATTTGCTGAATCAACATGATGCCATGTAGTATTTGTTGACAAATTTTGGATGTCGGCAACTCGAATGCCAACGAAAACGGATAATGTTGATGATTCAGAGCGAATCCAATGAAGTGTGATTTGTGAATCGGACCAGAAATGGACTTCTGATATTTCAAACGATAAATGCGGTTGTACCTTTGCCCATAATTTTGTTAATAGTTGAGCTGAACAGAGTTCTAGTCGTGGCAACGAGCATGTTCTCGCAGGAGCCAATCTTGATTATAAAGTAAGTAAGTTTATGCATATGTTTCCCAATAAATCCTTACATCTCAAGTATGTATACGCAGTCTTAACCGTATGCCTTTACAGTTGCATCACAAAATCCGTGAACTTGCACTTCAATTGTGTTGGCAATTCGTACAAAAAATGAAATTCCTTAATTTCTTTGCTAAAATCTCTGGAATGCCTTCATCTTATGAAACATTTTGTACCCAAAGCTGTTGTAATATGATTCTTGGTACTACAATGATTGGATTGATTAGGTCCAACGGATCAAAAAATGAAGCTGTAAATGATAGAATCGATCTTTTAGTGGTTATGCTTAACAATTTTTTAGGTTTAAACGAGAACATAAATTCATCCTTATCTGGTCTCCATTTTACTCCGAGAGCACTGGTTGTGTCTTCATTCAGCTGAAGGTCGCGTTCCAAAGTTGCATTTAAGTTAGAATGACTACAATGCCACTTACACAATTCCAACCCAAAGTGACTTAATATTTCAGACACTTCTTCTTTTAGTTGTACCAATGTTGCCAAATCGTCCGCTCCGGTGACCATATCGTCGACGTAAAAGTCGTTTAGAATAACGGCCTTTCCTAATTCATGCGCCTGATGATAATTTTCAGCAGCATACTGGAGACTTCGTATCGCAAGGTGTGGAGCCGCTGATGTGCCGTATGTGACGGTGTTAAGCATTAACGTTAAGATTGGTTCGTGTTCATTTTCTCGCCATACTATTAGTTGGAAGCGCATATCATCTGGATGGAGCAACACTTGACGGTACATTTTACTTATGTCTGCCATCAACCCATACTGATGTTTCCAAAAATGAATTAGTGTAACAAATAAATCATTTTGTATTGTGGGTCCGACCATCAGTAAGTCATTCAGTGATACTTGTGACGCTGATCGACATGACGCATCAAATACCACTCAAAACGTAATGATGTGGAATGAAATAGTGAGCACAACTCAGATCAGGAGACGTAATTCGGGACATATGACCTAGACTTTCATATTCCTTTAAAAACAATGCGTAATCCTTTTTCAATGATGGGTTTTTATTCAATTTTCGTTCCATCCAATGAAATCTCTGCAACGTTATGTCACGAGAGTTGCTGAGAACATCGGGATTGGTTTTAAATGGAAAACGTACTATTATTCGATTTTCGGCATTTACCTGTACATTCTCTAAAAAATGTTTTTCACATTGTTGTTGCTCAATGGTGAATTTCAAAGGTTGGGTATATCCTCCAATTTCCACAGACTTTCTACATTAGAGTTTAATGTTTGGAATGTTGTGCAAAAACTTCGGTAATCTGAAGATGACATGCTTGATCATTCACACTTACCACTTACAATCCACCCCAATTTGGTCTCTTGAAGTGTTGGTAAATTAACGCCGAGCTGGGTGCGACCAGATAACAATAACGCGAAAAATACTTCCGTTCCCAATAATGTATCGATTTTTCCTGGGACATTGAATTCAGGATCTGCAAATTCGATGTTTTTCGCATCGGCATATTCTTCAAGGAAATAGATTCGTCAGGTTGATAGCCAGTGATGTTGTTTGCTAACAGGAATTCAACTGATTTTTCAAAATTGCTTACTCTGGATCGTATATTAGTTTGAGTTTGGAAATTTAATTTTATGCAAACGTCATCAACACCAGACAAATCGATTGATGATTTTGATTTTCTTAAATTCAATATCTGTGCAAATGAATGTGTGAGTAGATTTACTTGAGAACAGGAATACAATAGTGCTCTACACATATGATAGTAACTACCAGCATCTTGCACAAGAATAATAGCTGTGGCTAAAATGACTGTACTTTTCTTTAGATTTGCGTCGCTTCTTACTGAAGTGGCATATGCTGTGGCTGAGAATGTACTGATTTGATTTTCACTATTAGTCGCTGAATGTAGAACAGGAACTTGTACCGGTGACTCAACAATTTGATGAATCAAGAAATGATGTCGCTGCTTACAAAATCGACAAGAGTATCTTGATGGGCATTCCGCTACACTATGTCCCTTATTAAGGCAGTTAAATCATAATTGCAATTGACGTACATTTTCTTTCTTATTTTTAGTCGATAAAATAACAAACGTAGTAATAAAGTGACACGTAGTAATAAAGTGATTTTTCTTCAAACAAAATACGCACACTAATTCGGATTTCTGAAATTTATTTATACTTGTTAGCATTGTATACATATAGTTTTGATCCCTTATTGACTGGTTTATTTGCTAATTGATTTGATATTTAAAGGTTATTGTTTTTGCCTTGTGCTTCCAATTGTTGACATCTTCTTTCTAACACTTTACAACAGCCCTCCCATGTGGGCAACGTTTCGTAAGACATCTTATCCTCCCAACGTTGCTTGGTAACGGGATTCATTTTGTTCGCCGTGAATCTAGACTTACGCTCAGTGACGTGCAGATAAGGAGCTTTAACGTTGGGTTAACAAACTTTAACGTTTTTACAGCTGACACCGTTGACCGTAGAGGGGATAAAAAAAAATTTACCAGGAAGAAGGCCTCTTATTTTGTTCAACCGCGAAGTGCACAGAAAGACTCCTGGCTTTGGTTTCAGCAGCAACAATAAAATATCTTGACTAAGATGGCGGTATCAACATCTAAGTTTTAGTAATTTCTCATACATGAAGAAAAAACATACAAAGACTGGATTCTGTATATGAAATTAAAGAATTGTTAATATATAAATTCTAGTAACTCTCTTTTAATCTGTGAAAATTTAAATTTTATTTTAAACTAAAGAAATATGAGCATAGAATTGATTTTTGCTAATTTATAAGTGGAATTATATAATTGCTAATGTATAAGTTAAATATTTTCTTGTAACTTATGGAAATTAAAAATTGAAATTTAAACAAAGTAAATACATACAAAGACTGGATTCTGTACATGAAATTAAAGAATTGTCAATATATGAATTCTAGTAACTTTCTTTTAATCTGTGAAAAATTTAAATTTATTTTTAAACTAAAAAAAACATATGCATAGAATTGATTTGGTTGATTTATAAGTGGAATTATACAATTGCTAATATATGAGTTTTAATATTTTCTTGTAACTTATGGAAAGTAAAACGTTATTTGCAAATAAAATAAATATATGAAAACTGGAGTTCGATAATAAAACTACTTAATTATAATCGTTATCAATTTCCTCCGAGTGGTGAAGAATTAGAAGGGTGAGTCATTGATAGACATATTGATAGACATAGGTAAGCAAGATTCGGGGCTTCAACAGTGTCTGAATCTAGGTTGCACGGGGTATAAGCTTTAACAGTCACGTGTGTCATACCATAGTGTCGTAAGCGATAGGTAGTTTTAACAGTAACCTAACGTCTTCGGCCTCTGGACGCTTTAATAGTGAACAGGTAAGGGCGTGTTATCTGCGACCTATAATACAACACACGTAGCTTTAACAGTTACGTGTGTCTGCGTTATATCGTGATGGCCGCAGAGCGAGTAGTCTGTTTGGGAGTCGGGTACCTTCAGCTCGGTTCATCATCGATTAAATTTAGTTTCGGTCAGATTGTTTCCGGTTCTGTTCATCGTCAGCGTGGAAATCAGATCACAGGGTCTCACCAAATAAGTTTCTTGTGTGGACCTTGGATAAGGCTGAGTTATCCCACCTATAAACGAACCACAAGAAAAGGTTCATTATAAGTGGAGATAATGATCGGCAAAGGAAGTTATGGGGATTTAATAAATATACCTACAATAATCAATAACTTATTACAACACACAAACTCATCTATTCTGGTTATGTTCTTGTCTTCTTATATGTAAAAATGAATCGAAAAATGTGTTGGTGAACGCATAACTCAACAACGCCTGGACCAATTTGGAATTAGCAATAATTCGATTTTTTCGATCGCACTTTGCCATTTGCGCAACACAATCCATTGGATTCATTTTTGTATTTCAATGCCTTACAAAGTGAGCAAACTGAGTACATTGATCCAATAGCAACACATTGATAGTTATTATAGTTACGATGTGTCATCGTAACTGAAAGCAGCTCGATTCAAACTTGCGCGATTATGAGTTGAATGTGCGCTCGCCCTTCACGTGTTTGTAATATCCTAATTCTTTCAAGTTCATTTCGGTCGTCACGTTCTTGTGCAGAATGATTAGATCGGGAATTAGTTTGATTTGTAGCATATCGGGATCTTCTACCTAAATTACTTCGTCTTACAGGAGGCATATCAAATATAAATTGTGTCACATGCAATAATTATTAATCACAGGTAATTAAACACTTTGTACAAAACACGATATAAAAGAAAACTCAGTAAAATAAAAACAGTGAGTGTTTGTAATGTAATATGAACTTTACTGAATAGCAATAATTCGATTTTTTTCTCGCCGAAAAACCATCCTTGGACTTCAACTAACATTTAAAAAAAAATTGACTAAATTGGTCCAGGCGTTGTTGAGTTATGCGCTTACCAACTTATTTTCCGATTCATTTTTATATTAGAACTTTATTGAATAGCAATCACTCAATTTTTTTTTTCGCCGTGAAAACCATCCTTGGACTTCAACGAACATTTAAAAAAAGAATTGACCAAATTGGTCCAGGCGTTGTTTAGTTATGCGCTTACCAACACATTTTTCGATTCATGTTTATATATAAGATATTATACAATTAAATTGTATGTTTCTTTTCTTTAAAATCAAACACCATCAACACTTACATTTTTTATTGTTATTGCTATTCATACTAAATGATTTCGTACGCAATTGGTAAGTGAGGCAATATTTCTGAAGATAATGCATAGTCTTTGTTTTTGTATATATTTTACCTAAAATATACATATGTGTGTATATTGACTTTGTGTGCATGCACTGCACAAGTTCTTTCATGTTGTTAAAAATTTGATTTTTGATGATATTGTATGTTATATAAGTCTCATATAAATATATGAGGTTTGCCTATTATGATGTTTTTTTTTGTTTTTTTTTATTTGAAACACAATATGTACAATAATATAAATACATGTTTCATTTGACTACGACTAGTTCATACAAAGAACTATCAAGCAGTCTTGTTACATTTCAGAATACTTATTAGAATTATCAAGTTGACAAAGACTTAGTGCTAATAGAGTAGTAATCTAAATTATTATTAGACTACTAATTCGGGAGTGGATCTGAAGGCTTTGTTCGTTTAAGTCTCCTCAGCAGGCCAGATGCATTAGACAGATGGTTGACTGTCTCGTTTGTATGCTGTTGTAATCGTTTTTGGTGCTTTACCGCGAACTTTTGAATTACTGCAGCCACAGATTCGATCATCATGTCCCGATGGAAGTCAGCATTCCTAAAAAACTACGGAGCGTTGACTAAATTTCTTAAAACTTTGTTTTGAAAGTTTTGAATGATTTGAATAGTGGATTTTGGTGCACATCCCCATAACTGGATTCCACACGTCCACACCGGAGCTAAGACGTGCTTGTATATCATTAATTTTTTGTTTAGAGAGACGGGTGATTTTTTCCCAAGAAGCCAATATAAATCAATATAAAGTTTTTTCTTTATATGTTCTTTCCATTTCAACTTTGTATCTAAGTTCATGCCAAGGTATTTAGCTGTGTTTGAGTATGGTATTCGAGCACTGCACATAGTTATCGGCAAATAGTCGATTTTTTTGTTTGTGAAATTTACGTGGACGGATTTCATTTGGTTGAGCTCAATTTTTTATTTTTTAGTCCAACTAATAATTTGATCAATGGAATGTTGCTTTGCTTCTGTTGATTCGTTTATGGTGTTTCCAGTGGTAAGGATCGCTGTATCATCTGCAAACGTGGCAATGTCACTTTCTGGTGGGACTTGCAAGTCGGCTGTGTAAATAAGGTACAGAATTGGGCCAAGTATACTTCCCTGGGGTACTCCGGCTTCAATTGGTTCAAGTGTTGAGTACGCACAGATAAGTAGGACCACATAACTTCGGATATTTGTCTCGAAAACCACTGTTCAATCTTATGCACAAGTCCTTTGTGCCAATACTGCAGTGCAAATTTTTTGTTCTTCAAGTGCTCTTTCGACATTATCGCATATTCTGTGTATTTGTTCTACAGTAGAATGCTATTTTCGGAACTCAAACTGATGACTCGGAACTATTTGATTTTCTGTAAGAACAATCTGTATTCTATTAAGGAGAATTCGTTCATAGATTTTTGATAAAACGGGTAATAAAGAAATTGGACGATTGGTGTTTGTTGCCATTTTTTACGCAATTTCCTTTTTTCCCATATTAGTTTATTTATTTCTTTTGGAAGAGTTGGTCTAATCTGGTGTTTAGAGAAGTACTCATCCATGCTGATTTTTGAATCTGTTGTGTAAATAGAAGAACTTCGTTATCCACTTCAGTCGCGGAATTTAGATCAGAGTTAAGATTAAGAGTGTTTTCAAGGTGCAGCCTAAAGTAATCCCAGTCAGTAGATCTATTTATTAGGTAAGGCTTCAGTTCATTTATGACTACACTTATATTATTAGATAGGTGCACAGGTGAATGATCAGAAGAGAGATATTTTTTTTTAGTTATAAAAAAGTCAATCAGATCCGGTATTTTCGCTCGGTCAGTTGGCCAATATGTTGGACTTCCAGTTGATAAGACATCACATCTTGTGACTTGTATGGCTTTTAATAGTTCTAGGCCCTTAGTTGTAGTTAATGCGAACCTCAATGGACATGTTTAGCGTTGAAATCGCCGCCAATAATGAATTTATTTTTAAATTTAGAAAGGAAGTTTATATATTGATCTGTACTAATAGAATGTCTTGGAGGACTGTACACCGAAATAATTGATAATTTTTGATTTTGTACTTTTATTGTAACAGTTGTGACCTGAAACTCGCTACAGCTGATATTTTCCTTTATTATAATAGTACTTCCCCCTCGTGCATTGTTATTCGGGTGAGTAATGTGGTAAGTTTCATAACTTCTAAATTTTACATGTGATTCCCTCAAAAAGTGCGTTTCTGCTATTAGACATATATCGATGGACTTTTTGTAAAGAATAGTCTGTAGTTCGTTTTGTTGATGTAGCAGCCCATTTGCGTTTCAGAGCATAACTTTTATTGAAGACTGCATTAACATACATACGGTGTTTGGGAAGGATTTGTTCTAGTTTACTTATCCGTTCATCTAGAACTTTATTAAGTTTTTCCTGGTTTTGTAGCAGTTGAAGTACCAACTGCAAGGTTGAAGAAATCTCTCCAGGGTTTTGAGAGTTATTATTTGATTTTAGCACTTGGGCATATGGTGTTTCATAATTTTGTGTTAGTTTAGAAACTGACAAATTTTTTATATATTCAGTGGCAGCAGAGTTGGGTTTATCTGGCTTACTACTTTGGTTTTCTTTCTGAACGTTTTGTTTCGCATCTTTTGTAGCTCTTTGTCTACAATATATCCGCAATAGTTAGCTGGATGAGATTCGCCACAATTGCAGCAATTTGGTAAAGTTTCTGCTGGTTTTGTACAGCTTGTTGTTGGATGCTTTCCCGTACATTTGACACATCTTGCCATTTTTGAACAGTAGTTCCTTGTGTGACCAAAAGTTTGACAATTTTTACACTGAAGTATTTGGTTTGGTCTTTTAACTGCTGCAATTGAGACAATAGTAGTGTAACATAAAATTTATGTTCTTAAATTTTACAATACAAAATATAATAAAACACTAACAAAATTGATAAAGCAATTATTAAAACCCACCACTAAATTTAATACAAAATAAAAACACCAGAACAATAATAAAAACTTGTAAACAACACACCGTTGTAGTTACAAGAACAAAACTACTGTATGCTTCGCACCTCGCGGATATAAAAGGCGAAGCAAAAGCACAAGCAAGGCATTCAGCGAGGTATCGAGCTAGAGAACAAGTCGCTCCAAACATACGTGCTGAAACAGCAAGAATCGAAATTTACATCTCGATTCCCATTTTTTTTATATAATAGAAATACACATTTCTATTATAATAATTATTAATAACGAAATCAACATTTCGTTAGTAGTAATAGAAATGTATATTTCTTATTTGTTCATAACGAAATCAAATTTTCGTTAATAGATTAATCGGTAAGGTGATAATTACACATGAATATTGTCACCCATACCAAATCCACGGCTAAAGAAATCAACATTTCTCTAGTAGCCCCGTAGAACAGAAATATACATTTCTATTATTTACTTGTTTATAAGACAAAATTCGCTAGTAGCCCGATGAATAGAAATATACATTTCTATTACTTATTGATAACGAAATCAACATTTCGTTAATAGCAACAGAAATAGAGGAACCTAGATTCGAGTAATAAAATCTCTATCTACGTCATACGTCCTACCAAAGCAAGCTTTCCACTGCTCCTATTAAATAAATTTATTGTAGGACTGGACCTGGAATCCGGCGAGCAAAACCTCGGCCAGAAAGGTTCGTTACAGTAGCTAATATATTATTTATTCCGTAAACCTTTTCAATGTCTTCAATAGACTCAAAGGTGAGCAGAAACATATCTAATGGCTCCTTTGTTTTCTATTTAAATTTCCGATCTGCTCTTATGGCTTTGAGCCCTTGTCTCTGTAAGTCCTCGACAATAAGTTTAGGTTCACAGGAGTAATGCAGGTTTTTAACAATAACACGAATAGGTCTTGTTTGTTTATCTTCATATGAGTACTAATCTATCTTAGCATTAGACAGCAACTTTGTTATGCTTCTGTAGTCATCTGCTTCCCTGGTATTGAGCTTAACTTCCCATTATTTATAAACTTGAGTGAAAAATCAGTTTTCGCAGTGTTTTTAATGTCTTCGTAAATCTTTATGTAATCAGTGACTCCTGATATCATTATTGGAGGGGGAGAATTCACTTTGGGGCCTTTAGTATTTAATAGAATTTCCGGTTTCAGATTGGCATTTGTATTTTTATCATATGAAACATGAAGCTTTGGAGAAGATTCAGCTTTTCGTTTTTTATTCGGACGTTTTTGTTTCAATATCCAGTCAGTTTCTAACGTCAATTTTTCTTCATCAGTGTGGTACTGAACACTCGTGCTATAATTTTGCGGCAACAGAATTCTTATCAGCTTCTTTCTTTTGTGATAGTGTACTATTCTTTTCTACCTTTAGTTTTTGATTTTATTTTTTAAGGCTTTCACAACTGATTTCTATTAGATTTATTTTTTCTGTTAGAAATTTAATGTTACGTTTTAACTCATTTAGCATGTTATCTTGAGTCTGATCCAAAGGCCTTTCATTTTTACATGAAGGGGATGGAATATTCCTCATGGCATCTTGCATCTTTTTAGGCTGAGCTATTCGCTGATCATAGTTCAAAGCCTAAAATAAGTTTTATGTCGATGATCGATTTGAAAAATGTCTGGTTGTTTAAGTGTTGTAGTTATCCTGTAGCGCACAGTTTTCACGAAGTAAACCAAAATTACGAAAACAAATATATATAATTGAAAGAATTGAACAAAATATAAGAGTGTCACAATATATTTACAGATCGTTTATTTAGTTATTTAAAATTCTTAGGTTTATAAATAAATAAAAATTTATTTTTATTTAAGTTTTTAAAGGTACTTATAACTTACACTGTGGCAACGCCACATTTGCAATTTCTTGGTTTCGTTAAGAAAAGCATATGCTGTCTCTATCAGCTGTTGGGCAAATAAATTTCATTTTTGTTTTTTTGCATTTGTTTAATTTGCAAATTAAAGCTTAATTTTTTAAAATAAAAAATTTTTAAATTCAAAAAACTGAACTTCACCTTTTAAAATCGGGCACCATTTTGTTAAATTTTTTTTTATTTATGATCAATGGATCATGTGTTTATAACTTTAAAATTTGAAATTTAACTTTTCGGATTAAAAACAATAGAAGTTGCGGAGCGATCACTTTTCGCGCGTGTTTATTGAATAATTATTCCTATTATGAGGTGAGAAACACCGGCAGTAGCTCAACCATAGTTGTTGTTAGTGCAAATGGTAATAATATGTTCAGTAATGAAGACAGTACTATCACCTGTAGTAATAATGATATCATAAAGTGTGTTAATAAACACCATGTCGTTATATATCTAATTATGTTTTGTATTTTAATATACAAATAATATACAAAATATACATATAATATACAAAAAATAACAGCTGCCGACACGAAGAAACAGACAAAGACTTCGAGGAAGATAGAGGCAGAAGCAAGGAGGACAAGATCAAACAAGGACGGGGGTCTGAAGATAGAAACAGTCCTTATAAAACCGACGGGAAGCCAAACCTTTCATCTAAACAGGCGGCAAGTTTATCATAGCGGGCGACTTCAACTCGAAGGCCATCGAATGGAGTATGACGACCACAAACTCTAGACAAACAGAGGAACAGTTCCCACCTTTCGCAGACTACGATGCGAAGGCACAATTCCAGACATCACTTTAGTGTCAGAGAGGATAGCGGGTACGCTAAAGAGATGGTCAGTTCTGGAGGACTTCACGGGCAGTGACCACCAATACATCTGGTTCACCGTCGAATTACTCAGCAGGCCAAATGAAAACTCCGTAAGAAAATCTGCTCGCAAATGGTCCACGAACAAACTAAATCGAAATATTTTTCTCGAGGTGCTTGACGAGAGGATGACGAGAAACGCTGGAGGGAGAGACGCCAGAAGCTTAGTCCGCCGCACAATGCAGAGCATAACACAGGACTGCGACGCAGCAATTTTAAGAGCTACAAACTCTGGAAGAAAAGCAGCCTATTGGTGGACTGAGGAAATAGAGCTTCGAAGGGTCTGCCTCCAAATGTGGAGGAGAATGACCAGGGCCAGAACCCGAAGCAACGCCACGGCAGAAATTGGAGCACTGAAAGCGGCGAGGAAAGCTTTAAAGTTTGCTACCCACAGAAGCAAGAGAAGAAAATGGGAAGAGCTGCGTAACGATATAAATAACGACCTATGGGGACTTGGCTACAAGATCGTTATGCGGAAACTAGATACCTTGGCATCAATACCTGATATAGAAGAAAGTATGATGGACAACATCGTAAATTCTCTCTTTCCGAAGAGATCCCGAAAGGACCTTCATTGACGACCTACCACTTTTCACGGAATACAAACTTAAAGCCGCCCCACGTTCTTTGAAGAACAACAAGGCTCCAGGGCCAGATGGTGTTCCATCAGAGGTAATTAAACTGATAGCAGATGACCGCCCGCAATTCCTGTTTGAAATGTTTAATTGTTGCCTGAAGGAAGGAATCTTTCCAGAGGTTTGGAAAATACAACAACTTACTCTGATTAGCAAAGCAAAGGGCAACCCCGAGATGCCGAACGCATACCGTCCGCATTGTATGCTCGACACATCAGGGAAATTGCTGGAGCGACTGCTAAAACCGCGCATAGCAGAATCCATTGAGATCGCTGTGGGACTATCCATCAGACAACACGGCTTCCGGCCAGGAAAGTCCACCACAGGAGCTATTGCTGACGTGGTGGCATCCGTAGAGGCTGCACAACGTGGCAATGCCTACTCGTAGCGCATAGTCATTCTGGCAGCTCTAGACATTTGTAACGCGTTGAACAGTCTACAATGGATTGATGTGATCAACGCCCTAGAAAGGCGCTTTAGTATACATATGTATCTAATGGAAATGATCCGCAGTTACCTAAGCGATAGAAAGCTTCTCTACCACACACGGAACGGCATGAAAACGAAAAAGATTTCTTCTGGAGTAGCACAGGGCTCCGTTCTCGGCCCCGATCTATGGAATGCGAGCTATGACGAAATATTCTCCATCGAAATGCCAGACAACGCTCACCTAGTCAAGCCAACTGCTGATGATGTAGCTGCAGTCATCACAGCACAAAATGTGCACGAGGCACAACTCAGACTGCACCAGGTAATGATACGCACGATGGCTGGGATGAACGACCGTGGCCTAAAGCTAGCAACCGAGAAGACTAAATTGACCTTTTTAACGAAGCGGCAAATACCCTTGGAAATCGAAATGCAGGTCTGGGACTTGACCATAAAAGCATCCAAGTTAATGAAATATCTAGCCATTCCACTGGACTCTAGGATGTCGAATTGGGCTCAGATAAACCATGCTGTCGGAAAAGCTTCAAAGGTCTCAGCGTCACTTAGCAAGCTGATGGCAAACGTTGGTGGACCAACAGAAGCAAACGAAAATTGCTAATGGCAGTAGTCAACGCAGTACTACTCTACGGTTCGGAAGTATGGTCAAACACCTTAACGATTAATAAGAAGCGAAATCCGTTTCAAAAATTCCAGAGAATAGCGGCACTCAGAGTAGCATCAGCTTACCGAACGGTTTCCGGCGCGGCGGTTCTTATGATCAGCAGCGCAATACCCGACCTCTTGGCCATGGAACGGAGGCGAGCATGCTTAACCCGCCAAAACAACAACAACAAGAGCGTGAGCACAAGCTACCGGGAACACACAATGCAAGAATGGCAGAACAGGTGGAGCAACGAAACTAGTGGTAGATGGACTGCAAGACTCATCCCCGATTTTGCGGTCTGAACGACAAGAAAGTTCGGCGAGGTCAACTATAACTTGACGCAACTCCTCTCTGGGCACGGATACTTTGGCAAGTACCTGTACCGGATGAACATTCGAGAACAACAGAGTTGCATTTTCGGCGACGCAGAAGTCGATGATGCAAAACACACATTCTTCAAGTGCAATACATGGTCAACCAAAAGAGCCAGCCCAGAAGCACAGATTGATGGCATGTGGACCCCGGAAAACGTAGTACCCGTAGTACTGGCAAGTGAAAGCAACTGATCCGTGGTGGCGAGGCACGTGGAGGCAGTACTTAGTCCAAAAAAGAGGGCCTGGACGCAGGTACAACAGCAGCGCCGAAAGATTAAATCTTACAATCAGGATGTGCATGAACTGAAGCAATACCTAGTGGTGGTTGCAGTTCATGTAATTCATCCTGGTACGGGGAGTTTTTTAGCATGTCAGCGATTCTCGCGAACCGTGCCTTACCCACAGAAAGACGTTTCTGCGGGTGTGTGCAGACATTTTTTGTTCCCCAGTCTCGAAAAAAAAACAAAAAAAAAACAACAAATAATTAAATATATGAACAAGTTATTATTATTAATTAAATAAATTATATAAAATTAAATTGTTAACGAAATTTAATTGTTGTTGACGAATCAACAAAAACTAAGAACTAGGTCATGAGTTAATCGCTCACACCTGTTGCTTAATTTTTTGGTTGACGACTCAACAAAATACTATGAATTAGGTCATAAGTTAAGCGCTCGCATAGGTTGCTTAGTAATGAACTTGTGCGAATTAAATAATAAATTAACTTAAGTAAATATTGTACATCTTGCAATTATTATTGCATTTTACAATGCAATAATAATTGCATTGTAAAATGCAATAATAATAACTATAAAAATTTTAAATAAAAACAGTTATTGACTTACAATCAATGTCTCATCAATCGTATATTGTTTCCCCCCACCAGTGGTAAAGAACATATAGATTGTTACTGAACATCATTGTTGATTTTGGTCCTTCGAGCCGGATATTTGAAATTTCCCCAGTGGTAAGAGTTTCAAATATACCAAACTAAGAGACTTAAGTCTAAGATTGAATCAAGTACAAGCGTACCGAGGCTTTTAACATCGGAGTGAAGTAAATACAAACGTACCGAGGCTTTTAACATCGGAGTGAAATAAATACAAGCGTACCGAGGCTTTTAACATCGGAGTGAAGTGAATACAAACGTACCATCGGAGTGAAACAAGCAGAAGCGTACCAACGCTTTCAACAAACACAAATCAAATACAAATAGAGGACATCATGGAGAACGAAGAGATAGACCAAGCTATCCAACAACAAAAGGAAATTGAAGGTGAGATCCAGTGGATCTGGATAAATTTTAAAAAGGATTCTACTACAAGATACTCAAGGCAGTATTTTGAGACGCGTTTGGAAAATTTGCGCCAGAAATGGGACGTATTTGAAGACAATAATGATAATCTGTTCAAAAATTTGAAGCCTGATCATGAATATATCACAATAAATTACTTTGGCCAGTTACAATAAAGACGGAATGAAATCGAGATTCTATTTAATAATGAATTGAAAAGACTAAGGCAATGAGAGCAAGAGAAAGCTCAGTCATCAAGGAATCAAGACATAAGTATCAATGACGAAGTCACCATCACCGAGCCATGTGATATTACGAACAAACGTTTAGCAATCTTAAGTACAAGTCTGTTGCAGATCAAAGGGACAATAGACTTAACGAAAAGTATTGAAACGTTACAGTTTAAGTTTGAAAAACTAAAGAATTGTTGGGCAAAGATCTCACAATTACACGATGAATGCCTGCTCAGCAATGATGCAATAGACCATGGAGATTTCATTCAACTGCAATCGATATACGAAGGAGTATATATTCAGTTACAAGAGGAACTGAACGTTCGTAGTCAAAACGTTTCAGACACAAGAACACCTGTAAGTAACAATATCAAACTACCACCGTTGAATGTACCAATATTCAATGGCAGATATGAAGAGTGGTGTCCATTTTGGAAATTGTTCAACAGGTTAGCTCAACAAAACCATAATCTAGTGGATGTAGAAAGAATGCAGTACTTAAAAGGAAGTCTGCGGGGAGAAGCCGCGAGGCTCATAAATCATTTAGCAATAACAGCGAACAATTATACAGCGGCAGTTAAACTGCTGAAACAAAGATACAACAATCCAGCAATACTTGTGGACAATCTTATTAATAAGTTATTGTCGCTCAGAGTAATAGGAAACGAAAATGCACAGGATTTAAAAACATTAATGGATGCTTCTAGAGAAGTGGTATGTGGTATACGTAATTTAAATGTGAACACGTCAAGTTGGGATCCACTAATAATTCAAATGCTGCTTCCAAAATTAGATGGTGAAACCAGCAAATTATACCAACATTCAAGAGGAGCATCAACACAAATACGAGTTTATTGAGAGCAGAGTGAGAGGATTGGAGGCAACTCGTGACACAAATCGCGAAAATAAGAATAATTTTCGACCAACAGCTGTAAATACAGAAACGCATGTAACTACAATACATACGCTATGTTTGGTGTGTAATGGTAACCATTAATTAATTCGATGTTCAAAGTTTCTAAATATGAAGGTGCCGGAAGGCGTGAAAAGATTATGAGCGAAAAATTATGTTTTAATTGCCTTCAGAGTGTGCATTTTAGTAAGTTGTACTTGAATAAAAAAAGATGTACAATTTGCGACAAAAACACCATCATCTTATGCATGAACAAGTTAAAGACAAACCAACATTCACATATAACATAAATAAACAGAGGATGCCAGCACTGAAGAATACTACGGAGACCGAAGTGGCAGCGTCGTACAACATCCAAAAGGAAAAAACTGTTTTACTAGTCCGTGGTGGCGACCAATGTCCTTATAATTACAGCAATGGTAATTATAAAGACTAAAAAACAACTTAATCCGATACGAGCGCTTCTTGATCAAGGATCACTATCTTGATCAAGGATCACTATCTTGATCAAGG
This sequence comes from Teleopsis dalmanni, assembly GCF_002237135.1. NCBI lineage: Eukaryota > Metazoa > Arthropoda > Insecta > Diptera > Diopsidae > Teleopsis > Teleopsis dalmanni. The sequence goes on along the minus strand of NC_051846.1, from coordinate 128,202,491 downwards.
ATCACTATCTTGATCAATCAGAGCACCATTGACCAATTATCAAACTCATGTAAAAGGCATCAATGGGCAAACAACAAGCGTTGTAGCCAAATGCTCATTAGAAATTCAATCTATACATGATGAGAATAAGAGCTGTCATATCGAAGTGCCATATCGAATAGTTTTACCAAAAATCACATCAAAAATGCCAAATGCAGAATTCACGCCAGGAAAATGGTCTCATATCGATGGATTGCAGTTAGCAGATCCTTGGTATACTGAACCAAAGGAAATACAATCCTTAATCGGGTCGGACGTGTTACCAGAAGTGTTTAAAGAAGGATTAATTAAAGGGTCAGACAACTCTCCACTGGCTCAAAATACACTATTTGGATGGAAATTATCAGGACCTTTAGATGTAGAGCGTACAATCACAAACAAAATAACGTTATACACCATGGCTTGCGGCAACAGCGATGAGTATTTAAAATGGTTTTGGGAATTAGAGGAAATTCTGAGTGCAGACTTAAGAACAGTAGAAGAAAGGCGTTGTGAGAGACATTATGATTCAACTTGCACCCGCGATAAAACAAGGCGATACATCGTTAGGTTATCGCTAAAAAATGATCGAGAAACGTTAGGTGAGTCCAGAAAGATGGCAATGAAACGGTTCTTTTCACTAGAAGAACGACTTCAGAAGAATCCAGCACTAAAGCAAGAGTATGTGAACTTTATGCAAGAATACATTAAGCTAGGTCACATGAAAGAAGTTAATGAGAAACCAAAGACAAAGGTATATTATTTGCCGCATCATGCAGTTATTAAAGAAGACAGCACGACAAAAAAACTTTGAGTGGTGTTTGACGTGTCCGCTAAAACGGCATCAGGGCAATCACTGAACAGTATTATAATGACAGGCCCTACGTTACAAAAGGGTTTATTCGTTCTATTATTTCAGTGGAGAATGTTTAAATGTTTTACAGATGACATTAGACGGCTTAATCTTCAGAAACAATTAATGAAAAGTAATTAGTTGTGTTCATCAAACCCATTTGTTGACAGTGCAGGAGTACTAAGAGAACTGACATCTCAAGGATTTTTAGCAGCACTCAAACGAATGATAAGCAGACGTGACGCAGTACATCATATTAATAGCGACAATGGTACCAATTTTACAGGTGCAATCAACATTTTACAGAAGATTCAAATAGAGAATCATTTAGCCGAAACAGGTATACGTTGCCATTTCATCCCTCCTGGCTCACCTCACTTTGGTGGTCTCTGGGAATCAGGAGTAAAATCCATTCAATATCATCTAGCTACAACTTTAGGTGATCAAAAAGTGACATACGAGGAATTAAGTACAGTCCTAATTCAAATCGAATGTTGTATTAATTCACGGTTACTCTGTCCGTTAATAACAAACCACATTAAACACCTTAATGCACTTACACCAGGACATTTCATTGTGGGATTGTCATTGATGACTTCAGCGCATGATAGTCTTATTAACTTCACAGAAACCAGCCTAAAACGATGGAAGATTGTGCAGAAAATAAAGCAAGACTTTTGTAAACGCTGGTACCAAAACTATATAAGAAACATTCAACAACAGAGATGCAAATGGACAAAATTGATACCAAACTTAGAAATTGGTCAACTAGTCCAATTGAAGGACGAAACGTTAATATCATCAACGTGGCCGCTAGGCAGAGTCATAGAAGTTCATAAAGGTTAATGGCTTAACCCGAGTTGCTACAATTAAAACCCAAAAAGGGATAGTAAAACGTACGATCCAAAAAATATGTCCTCTGCCAATCACTGATAATGTCAAAGAAGATCATATTCCGTCAAATCAAGAGAAGTTCCCAAATTCAGTTAAAGAATGTAAAGGGTTTGAAGCAACATACACCAAAGCAGATTCAGACACTCAAAATATGTTACCATTGGGAAACATTGTCAAAAATAAAAAAGTAGTTCCGACAAACTTTACTATAGGAGATCCTAGAACGCGACGACAATGGTTATCGGCTAGGCAATCAAAATAGACAGTTCTTGCTATATTTTTGGCATATCTCACATTAGGAACTACATTAGCAACACCCGCAGTAACATATCCCGAATCAGGATTATTCATGGAAGGATTATGCAAAGCAAAAATACAAAGAGGAACACTTAGAACCACTATCACATTTCCAATCCGTGACATAATTCAAAGGAACGTTTATAATACCATAAAACAATTAACAATATTAGGAACTCTCCTGATGAAGGCAAAAGCGAATTTGTCGAAACACGTGTAGGGATACACAACATAAAAACTTTCGAAATAAAAGTTAATATATTCTAAAAAACAAAAATAACCGCATTTACAATTAACAATGTTGGGTACTAAGTCAAAGGCTGTCAATCGTTATATGCAATGTGACTATTAAGTTTCCAATTTAATCATGAAGGGTGCATCTTAAGTACTACCATTGATCGATTGTTGACGGCAGAATTATCAGTTACAAGAAGTCCCCGAGGAATATTAGGTACAGTGTTAACAACACTTTTTGGCGTAAACGATGAAGTGTATCACAACATTGAAACGTTGGATCAAAACCAAAAATTATTAATCCAAAATACCATCAACACCAGCCAATAATCGTAGATCAACATCCACTTATGATGCTGCTTAGACTTGTACGTAATCAACAACCTGCTGAGACTAACAAATCTACACCAGTTCGTAATACCAACTCAGAGACGGCATAATGTTGACGAATCAACAAAAAACTAAGAACTAGGTCATGAGTTAATCGCTCACACCTGTTGCTTAATTTTTTGGTTGACGAATCAACAAAATATTATGAATTAGGTCATAAGTTAAGCGCTCGCATAGGTTGCTCAGTAAGCAATTTGTGCGAATTAAATAATAAATTAATTTAAGTAAATATTGTACATCTTGCAATTATTATTGCATTTTACAATGCAATAATAATTGCATTGTAAAATGCAATAATAATAACTATAAAAATTTTAAATAAAAACAGTTATTGACTTACAATCAATGTCTCATCAATCGTATATTGTTTCCCCCCACCAGTGGTAAAGAACATATAGATTGTTACTGAACATCATTGTTGATTTTGGTCCTTCGAGCCGGATATTTGAAATTTCCCCCACCAGTGGTAAGAGTTTCAAATATACCAAACTAAGAGACTTAAGTCTAAGATTGAATCAAGTACAAGCGTACCGAGGCTTTTAACATCGGAGTGAAGTAAATACAAACGTACCGAGGCTTTTAACATCGGAGTGAAATAAATACAAGCGTACCGAGGCTTTTAACATCGGAGTGAAGTGAATACAAACGTACCATCGGAGTGAAACAAGCAGAAGCGTACCAACGCTTTCAACAAACACAAATCAAATACAAATAGAGGACATCATGGAGAACGAAGAGATAGACCAAGCTATCCAACAACAAAAGGAAATTGAAGGTGAGATCCAGTGGATCTGGATAAATTTTAAAAAGGATTCTACTACAAGATACTCAAGGCAGTATTTTGAGACGCGTTTGGAAAATTTGCGCCAGAAATGGGACGTATTTGAAGACAATAATGATAATCTGTTCAAAAATTTGAAGCCTGATCATGAATATATCACAATAAATTACTTTGGCCAGTTACAATAAAGACGGAATGAAATCGAGATTCTATTTAATAATGAATTGAAAAGACTAAGGCAATGAGAGCAAGAGGAAGCTCAGTCATCAAGGAATCAAGACATAAGTATCAATGACGAAGTCACCATCACCGAGCCATGTGATATTACGAACAAACGTTTAGCAATCTTAAGTACAAGTCTGTTGCAGATCAAAGGGACAATAGACTTAACGAAAAGTATTGAAACGTTACAGTTTAAGTTTGAAAAACTAAAGAATTGTTGGGCAAAGATCTCACAATTACACGATGAATGCCTGCTCAGCAATGATGCAATAGACCATGGAGATTTCATTCAACTGCAATCGATATACGAAGGAGTATATATTCAGTTACAAGAGGAACTGAACGTTCGTAGTCAAAACGTTTCAGACACAAGAACACCTGTAAGTAACAATATCAAACTACCACCGTTGAATGTACCAATATTCAATGGCAGATATGAAGAGTGGTGTCCATTTTGGAAATTGTTCAACAGGTTAGCTCAACAAAACCATAATCTAGTGGATGTAGAAAGAATGCAGTACTTAAAAGGAAGTCTGCGGGGAGAAGCCGCGAGGCTCATAAATCATTTAGCAATAACAGCGAACAATTATACAGCGGCAGTTAAACTGCTGAAACAAAGATACAACAATCCAGCAATACTTGTGGACAATCTTATTAATAAGTTATTGTCGCTCAGAGTAATAGGAAACGAAAATGCACAGGATTTAAAAACATTAATGGATGCTTCTAGAGAAGTGGTATGTGGTATACGTAATTTAAATGTGAACACGTCAAGTTGGGATCCACTAATAATTCAAATGCTGCTTCCAAAATTAGATGGTGAAACCAGCAAATTATACCAACATTCAAGAGGAGCATCAACACAAATACGAGTTTATTGAGAGCAGAGTGAGAGGATTGGAGGCAACTCGTGACACAAATCGCGAAAATAAGAATAATTTTCGACCAACAGCTGTAAATACAGAAACGCATGTAACTACAATACATACGCTATGTTTGGTGTGTAATGGTAACCATTAATTAATTCGATGTTCAAAGTTTCTAAATATGAAGGTGCCGGAAGGCGTGAAAAGATTATGAGCGAAAAATTATGTTTTAATTGCCTTCAGAGTGTGCATTTTAGTAAGTTGTACTTGAATAAAAAAAGATGTACAATTTGCGACAAAAACACCATCATCTTATGCATGAACAAGTTAAAGACAAACCAACATTCACATATAACATAAATAAACAGAGGATGCCAGCACTGAAGAATACTACGGAGACCGAAGTGGCAGCGTCGTACAACATCCAAAAGGAAAAAACTGTTTTACTAGTCCGTGGTGGCGACCAATGTCCTTATAATTACAGCAATGGTAATTATAAAGACTAAAAAACAACTTAATCCGATACGAGCGCTTCTTGATCAAGGATCACTATCTTGATCAAGGATCACTATCTTGATCAAGGATCACTATCTTGATCAATCAGAGCACCATTGACCAATTATCAAACTCATGTAAAAGGCATCAATGGGCAAACAACAAGCGTTGTAGCCAAATGCTCATTAGAAATTCAATCTATACATGATGAGAATAAGAGCTGTCATATCGAAGTGCCATATCGAATAGTTTTACCAAAAATCACATCAAAAATGCCAAATGCAGAATTCACGCCAGGAAAATGGTCTCATATCGATGGATTGCAGTTAGCAGATCCTTGGTATACTGAACCAAAGGAAATACAATCCTTAATCGGGTCGGACGTGTTACCAGAAGTGTTTAAAGAAGGATTAATTAAAGGGTCAGACAACTCTCCACTGGCTCAAAATACACTATTTGGATGGAAATTATCAGGACCTTTAGATGTAGAGCGTACAATCACAAACAAAATAACGTTATACACCATGGCTTGCGGCAACAGCGATGAGTATTTAAAACGGTTTTGGGAATTAGAGGAAATTCTGAGTGCAGACTTAAGAACAGTAGAAGAAAGGCGTTGTGAGAGACATTATGATTCAACTTGCACCCGCGATAAAACAAGGCGATACATCGTTAGGTTATCGCTAAAAAATGATCGAGAAACGTTAGGTGAGTCCAGAAAGATGGCAATGAAACGGTTCTTTTCACTAGAAGAACGACTTCAGAAGAATCCAGCACTAAAGCAAGAGTATGTGAACTTTATGCAAGAATACATTAAGCTAGGTCACATGAAAGAAGTTAATGAGAAACCAAAGACAAAGGTATATTATTTGCCGCATCATGCAGTTATTAAAGAAGACAGCACGACAAAAAAACTTTGAGTGGTGTTTGACGTGTCCGCTAAAACGGCATCAGGGCAATCACTGAACAGTATTATAATGACAGGCCCTACGTTACAAAAGGGTTTATTCGTTCTATTATTTCAGTGGAGAATGTTTAAATGTTTTACAGATGACATTAGACGGCTTAATCTTCAGAAACAATTAATGAAAAGTAATTAGTTGTGTTCATCAAACCCATTTGTTGACAGTGCAGGAGTACTAAGAGAACTGACATCTCAAGGATTTTTAGCAGCACTCAAACGAATGATAAGCAGACGTGACGCAGTACATCATATTTATAGCGACAATGGTACCAATTTTACAGGTGCAATCAACATTTTACAGAAGATTCAAATAGAGAATCATTTAGCCGAAACAGGTATACGTTGCCATTTCATCCCTCCTGGCTCACCTCACTTTGGTGGTCTCTGGGAATCAGGAGTAAAATCCATTCAATATCATCTAGCTACAACTTTAGGTGATCAAAAAGTGACATACGAGGAATTAAGTACAGTCCTAATTCAAATCGAATGTTGTATTAATTCACGGTTACTCTGTCCGTTAATAACAAACCACATTAAACACCTTAATGCACTTACACCAGGACATTTCATTGTGGGATTGTCATTGATGACTTCAGCGCATGATAGTCTTATTAACTTCACAGAAACCAGCCTAAAACGATGGAAGATTGTGCAGAAAATAAAGCAAGACTTTTGTAAACGCTGGTACCAAAACTATATAAGAAACATTCAACAACAGAGATGCAAATGGACAAAATTGATACCAAACTTAGAAATTGGTCAACTAGTCCTATTGAAGGACGAAACGTTAATATCATCAACGTGGCCGCTAGGCAGAGTCATAGAAGTTCATAAAGGTTAATGGCTTAACCCGAGTTGCTACAATTAAAACCCAAAAAGGGATAGTAAAACGTACGATCCAAAAAATATGTCCTCTGCCAATCACTGATAATGTCAAAGAAGATCATATTCCGTCAAATCAAGAGAAGTTCCCAAATTCAGTTAAAGAATGTAAAGGGTTTGAAGCAACATACACCAAAGCAGATTCAGACACTCAAAATATGTTACCATTGGGAAACATTGTCAAAAATAAAAAAGTAGTTCCGACAAACTTTACTATAGGAGATCCTAGAACGCGACGACAATGGTTATCGGCTAGGCAATCAAAATAGACAGTTCTTGCTATATTTTTGGCATATCTCACATTAGGAACTACATTAGCAACACCCGCAGTAACATATCCCGAATCAGGATTATTCATGGAAGGATTATGCAAAGCAAAAATACAAAGAGGAACACTTAGAACCACTATCACATTTCCAATCCGTGACATAATTCAAAGGAACGTTTATAATACCATAAAACAATTAACAATATTAGGAACTCTCCTGATGAAGGCAAAAGCGAATTTGTCGAAACACGTGTAGGGATACACAACATAAAAACTTTCGAAATAAAAGTTAATATATTCTAAAAAACAAAAATAACCGCATTTACAATTAACAATGTTGGGTACTAAGTCAAAGGCTGTCAATCGTTATATGCAATGTGACTATTAAGTTTCCAATTTAATCATGAAGGGTGCATCTTAAGTACTACCATTGATCGATTGTTGACGGCAGAATTATCAGTTACAAGAAGTCCCCGAGGAATATTAGGTACAGTGTTAACAACACTTTTTGGCGTAAACGATGAAGTGTATCACAACATTGAAACGTTGGATCAAAACCAAAAATTATTAATCCAAAATACCATCAACACCAGCCAATAATCGTAGATCAACATCCACTTATGATGCTGCTTAGACTTGTACGTAATCAACAACCTGCTGAGACTAACAAATCTACACCAGTTCGTAATACCAACTCAGAGACGGCATAATGTTGACGAATCAACAAAAAACTAAGAACTAGGTCATGAGTTAATCGCTCACACCTGTTGCTTAATTTTTTGGTTGACGAATCAACAAAATATTATGAATTAGGTCATAAGTTAAGCGCTCGCATAGGTTGCTCAGTAAGCAATTTGTGCGAATTAAATAATAAATTAATTTAAGTAAATATTGTACATCTTGCAATTATTATTGCATTTTACTTTGTATAAAAGGTGAAACAATTTTAAATAAAAACAGTTCTTGACTTACAATCAATGTCTCATCAATCGTATATTGTTTCCCCTCACCAGTGGTAAGGAACATATAGATTGTTACTGAACATCATTGTTCAATTATTAAATTTTTAGTTACTAATTTTAAATACTTACCATAAATTTTACATAATCACCCAATTTGATATGAGTGATTATATTAAATTTCGATAACAATTTAATTTAATATAATACACTGCAATTAAAGTGTGAGAGGGAATATGAGCAATTAGAAGTTGACCGCCTTATAAGACAAAGTAAAAGAAAAAAAGAAATATTTAAAGACTTAGAAAAAGCTAACAGCACAAAAAAGCAGTTGAACTCGTTTGCAATAGATTAGTAAAACTACCAGAGGTAAAAATCACGTCAGCACGGATTATTCACACAACAAATGAAAAAATAAACATAGTGACCGAAATGGGCTCGGAAGACATGGCAACACAAATTTTTAAAAGTGACAAAAATTTAGAAGGACACAAAATATCAATAGAGAGAGACCTAGATAAAAAAAACATTACAATGTAAGAAAGCAGTACTGCAGTTAAAAAATGATATCCTGAAGGACGAAACGTTCAAAGTACAAAGTATATGTTAAATATGATATAATCAAGATAGACGAAAACTGGTGCACATTCAATAACGAGTTCATTTTAATGTATGGGGAACAAAAGGCAGAAGACATCTTAAAGCATAAGTATAGTGATATGATTAAGAGAATCACTTTAGATTTTAAGAACCTATTAGAAAAATCAAAAAAGTAGAATATAAAATGAAAAATATTTTTTTTCATACAGAAAAAAATGTAAATTTAAAAACAGGATTTAGTTGTAAAATCATATGGTATAATGAAGTAGGACTTAAAAATAAGCTAATATATAATGATTTTTTTAATTATTTAAATGATATCGATGTATTTTTACAATATGAAACTTTTTTAGAAAATGAAGTAGACTACACTGTAAATAAATTTAAAAATCGTGTTCTATATTGGGTGCCTGCAACGAGACAAACCAGCATAGAGCGTGTCAGTGGTGGAATGCTCTATAATATTAAGAAAGAACTGTGCGATAAAGGAATAGCGCAATTTAATATGATGCCAAACATTATGGTGGTTGAACTAAAACTGAAAGATCAAAAGGCCTACATTGTTCCAGTGAATTTAAACTGTAATAATTGCGATTCTGATTTCACCGACTTTAGAGACGCATAATATGATATAGACATTACAAATGGGATGGTTGTAGTTGATTTTAACAGTAAAATAGAAAATGATGAGATCTAATTTTAAATAGGAACGGAAAAAAATTAATTGAGTTGTTCAATGCTGTGAATTTCACAGTAATGAATGGTAGAATTAATGGCGATTTAGAGGGCAAAACCACAATTGCGCGTGATGGAGCAACGTCAACAATTGATTATTGTGTTTTAAAAGGTTTATTCCTAAATAGCATATAGCAACTTATGATACAAGAGAAAATCTACTTGGACCATCTACCTGTGGAACTAAGGCTAATCATATAAACAACTGCAAAAATATGAATCTACTACCTAACCTTAAATGGAAAAAACAATATTTGAACTCATATCAGATTAACCTTGACAAATTATTGAACAGTCATGATATGAGTGAAGATACAGCTGTTGAAATGATAACAATGCCTTCGAAGCTGCTAGTGCATTTGAGCAAGGTTTAACAAAGAGAGAATGGAATAAAGACTGGTTCGATAAAGAGTGTGAAATTGTAAAAGTAAACTGTTTCAGTAACCTGAATAAGGTGAGAAAAAAGGATTAGTTTCAGATTGGAATCAATATAAGACAGCCAAAAACGTTTACAGAAATTTATGCAATATCAAAAAAATCCAACACACTAACGGTCTTTGCTTATTGCTAACAGTAGTAAAAGACTCCAAAAGCTTTTCGAAAGTCGAGGTAGTTGAACTAACAGAGGATTTAGAGCGTTGCAAAGAAAATAAAGCGCCTGGTAAAGATCGAATTCCAAAAAAATTTTTAAAATTTGCATCAGGTGATGGTATCATAAGGATTACAAAAATTTTTATTTACATATACGATAATTCAGAAGAACGGGAATGTTTTAAAAAATCAATAGTGTCCACTATTTAAAGGGGGTAATTCGCACAGTAAAAAATTATAGAGAAATGTTTTTTTAAATTCGATGGCATAAGTATTTACAGGCATATTACATCAACGACTGCAAAGTTGGGTTGACGACAAAAAAAACTATTAAGTGAATACTAAGCAGGCTTCAGGCGAGGTTACTCCACTGTGGGCAATGTTTTCATGCTGACACATATTACAAAATTATACGTAGAAAGTGGAAAAAAATTGTACAAGTTTTTTGTAGACTTTAGAGCTGCATTTGATCCTATCGACAGAGAAGCTATATTTTATAAATTAAATGATTACGGAATATCTACAAAAATGCCAAACATACTGAGGGCGATATATTGTAACACGACTGCAGCAGTATGGGATGGAAACAGTCTTTCCAAGTGGTTTTCTTCAAACACAGGAGTAAAACAGGGTTGTTTGATGAATCCTTTACTTTTTTCGTTATTCATAGACGATTTAAACCATTATCAAATGGAACATGTAGCAAATTACTTTTACGTGCAGAAGATATAGCACTTATGACGGACTCACTTATAGCAATGCAAACTATGATCAATGAATTATATACCTACTGTATGATATGGAAACTTAAAATAAATACTTCGAAATCTAAAATTATGATATTTAAAAAGAATTGCAGAAGGCTGATAAAAAATGAAACTTGGATCTTAAATTGTGAAGTGTTAGAAGTAGTAAAAGAATACAAATATTTAGGAGTCTGGATTTCTTATAATGACAAATTCAATGTACATCTCAGAAAAAAGGTAGGTGAAGCCATATAAGCAATAAACTCGTCATGGAAAGTAATTTTAGTTAAAAATGAAGTTGCGTCCTTAGTAAAGTTTCAAGTACTTTAAGCGGCTGTAAAATCATTTCCCTTTTACGCAGCACAAGTATAGGGAATAGACGAATTTAACGAAGTAGAAATGCTTCAGAGGTACCTCATAAAAAGAACATTTAACTTACCGCAAAACACGCCTAACTACATTTAGAAACTGGATTGTTAACTTTATATATAGAGACGCTAAAATTACATTCTAAACATATACAGTGACGAACAAAATTATTGGCACAGCAAGCAAATTGAACTTTAGAACTATACTTTTGTCTATAATGTCGTTAATGATGTCCAATTCGCCGACCCCTGTATTGGACATGCAGCCCCATACAAACACTCTTCCACCACCATGTTTCACAGACATAGCAAGATTTTCTTTTTGCAGTTCGGTGTTTGCTTTTGTTCAAGCCGTTTGTGTGTCATTAGATTGAAAGATCTTACATTTTCTTTTATTTAAGAAGAGTACATTGTTCCAAAAGTCGATTGGCTTTCTTAAGTACTCATTTTCATAGGCGAAATGCTTCTGTTGGTTGACTCGCAAAATTAACGGTTTTCGTCTAGTGACACAATAGTAGTAACTAACCTCTTGCAGTGTCCTCCTGACCGTTATGGGATGAATTTCTTTATTAAACTCTCGCTAAACTTCAGCTGCAATTTGGGTTGAAGATATTTTTGGGTTGACCTTCACTTTTCGTATTATTGTGTTGCGTTCACGAACGCGCATGGCTTTAGATCGGTCTGTGTGCTTTGCACTTTGCAACAATATCGCCCCCTTGAAAGGCTGCACAATGCTCCGAAAGGTATAGCGGCTTTTATCCATCATTTCTCCAATCTTCGTATAAGATTTGCCTTTTTTGTACAAATATAGAACTAGATAGACGTCCAAAGAAGCCCATTATAACAACAAGGGAACTTAAGAACTGAAGGTGCCACTGCTGAAGAGTGGCAAAATTTTAGACCAAAAACCGCACAAAAATTGTTTTTTCGATTCTAAAACATATAGTAGCAATTATTAAATAGAAGAGCTTGGCCACTAAATATTAATTGTTATCGAAAATGTTTTTTTTAATTTGTTTTTTAATTTTTACGTTAGCTGTGCCAATCATTTTGTTCAGCCAAATTTAGTTATTTTTTTTGCTTTTTAATTTAAAAAAATAAAATGTAAGAGAAAATAAAATGAAATAAAATGAATTTAAAAGCAAATTAAGCATTTTATGTAAAAAAATTTTTTTTTGTTAAAAATCGCATCACTAACATGATAAAAATAATGCTAAAGTTCAATTTGCTTGCTGTGCCAATAATTTTGTTCGTTGATGGGTTAACATCAACCCAAAAAAATCACCAGGCTATGATGAGATATCTGGTAAATTTTTTCTACAATTACCTGTAATAGCTGCATGATCAGCAATAAGATTTTCCCTGTTGTTTGGAAATTAGCGAAGGTTGTAGCAATACCTAAACCAAACAAAAATGCTTCAAATGTAAACTCTTACAGACCGATCAGCTTATTACCCATCTTATCCAAACTATTTGAAAATGTTTTCTCCCGACTGGAACCAATAATACAAGAAAATAACCTATTGCCAAATCGCCAATTTGGATTTCGTAAAAAGCATTCTACTATTCAGATACTTCATCGGGTGGATAGTAAAATTGCAATGAATATAGACTCTAAGAAGATCACTGTGGGTGTGTTTTTAGACGTAGCTAAAGCATTCGACAGCGTTTGGCACAAAGGATTGCTTTACAAACTATAAAGAATAATGCTGGTTGATTTTTATTTACTACTGAAGAGCTACCTTAAAGATAGATACTTCCTTGTGCAATATCAAAACGACATATCCCACATGGTAAAAATAGAAGCTGGTGTCCCTCAAGGGAGTGTATTAGGCCCGATCCTATATCTATTATACACTGCAGACAATCCTAAGCCAAAAAGTGGAGAAATACTGACTGTAACGTTTGCTGACGACACTGGACTTTTATCAACGAACCATGATATCACTAAAGCAACTGTAAACCTTCAAAATCATCTAAACGAAGTGATTCATTTCTCTAACACCTGGGGAATAAAGATAAACGCCAAAAAAACTGTCCAAGTTATTTTCACCAACAGGAAATTTAAAGAACAGAAACTGAAAGTTGTTAACATTGATATACCAATCTGCAAGAAAGCCAAATACTTGGGTATGCTATTAGACCAAAAGCTGACTTGGAAGGAGCACATAATTCAGATAAAAAAGGAAGCTCATCGAAGATTTGCAGATCTATATTGGCTTCTTGGTAAAAATTCCATTCTGTCAATAAATAATAAACTACTAATTTACAAAAGTCCCTCTCGGGGATTGTGGCCTTGTCGTGGCGAGGGAGCTTAGTAGGGTGCAATGATCCTGAGAGCGATGCCGGCGGTAGCGTAGCTACTGGTAGGGCCTCCCTTGCCGGTAAGGTCAAAGAGGAGCATCTGAAGCTAAGAGCAATCCACAACGGTTCGCGACCCGGATGGTCTTTTTCCTCCATGACGTCCCGGGATGTAGGCAAGATACAGCATCTTCAATCTTAGCTAAGAAGCCCACCGTTTTCTCGGACTCTCGAGTCTAAAGGTCTGACTGGTGGCCTTAACTGGCAGCCTCAGTACCAGTATAGGATGCATGGGCTAATCACTCGTTCATCTGAATCTACACGATTACTGAAACCGAAACAAATAATTATAACCAACGGCTCCCTTTGATGACGACTATTGGAATGAAAATACGGAAACGATTCGGAACCTGGAATATAAGAACTCTAGCAGAAACATCAAAACTTGCTCAACTTGAACGTGAATTTGTACGTCTCAATCTTTTATTCATCGGGCTAAGCGAAGTAAGATGGAATGGCTGCGGCGAATACAAAACATCCTCCGGCGCTACACTCATATACTCTGGAAAGGCCACAGGCGAAAAAAGAGAAAGTGGAGTAGGCTTTCTATTATCCAAAGAAGCTAAACAAGCGCTCATAGAATGGCAACCGAATAATTCTGGCAAAATTTAAAACTCGAGCCAGAACCCTCACATGCATACAGTGTTACGCGCCTACTGAAGTCACCGACCCACAAATCAAGGAAAATTTTTATGACTCCCTATACTCTGTTTTAAATAAATGCCCTAGAGGTGAAATAAAGCTCGTCATGGGAGATTTCAACGCACAAATCGGGCCAGATAACAATGGAAGAAAACAAGTGATGGGTAAACATGCTCTCGGCACAATGAACGATAATGGGGAGCGTTTCTATGAATTATGTAACACCATGGGCCTCACCATAGGAGGTAGTCTCTTCCCGCACAAACATTTGCATAAAGTCACTTGGGTTTCCCCAGATAATGCAACAGAAAATCAAATCGACCACATTGCCATCAGCAAAATGTGGAGACATTCATTATGTGATGTCAGAAATAAAAGAAGTGCAGACATGGCTTCTGACCACCATCTACTAATCGGTGAAATACAACTCAAATTAAATGCGGTCTTTAGAAAGCCACAATTCAAAAGGAAACGGTTCGACCTCGCCAAACTCGACAATCCTACTGTTCAAAATAACTATCAATCTCTTTTATCGGCCCAAATCCCTAATCCCTTGCCACTAGAAGAAGAAATCTTTGAAGCCGAAACTTATTGGGAACAAGCAAAATGTGCCTTCACTGAAGCAGCACAACAAAGTGTCGGTATTCCTCAACGTCAAAATAATCCGTGGATCACCGAACATACATGGAATCTTATAAAAGCGCGCAAAGGAGAAAAAGAAAAGGTTAACAGTGCAAGAACGCGCCAAACAAAGCAGCAGGCACAAGCCAACTACAGTATTGCCAACCGCAAAGTTAAACGCAGCGCTAGAGCCGATAAGCGCAGATGGCTCGACAATTTAGCAACAGGAGCCCAAAAAGCAAGCGAATCACATAGGCTCAAAGACCTACACATCATCACTAAAGCTATGGTGGGACGTAAACACAGGACTGCAAAACCAATAAAAAATACCAGGGGCGAACTAGTACACTCTATTATACCAAAGAAAGGTAACCTGATGGAATGCTCCAACTGGAGAGGCATAACTTTACTAAATGTAGCTTATAAAGTTATTGCTCAAATCTTACATAAACGTTTAACTTCGGCCGTTGAGCCTACACTACGAGCCGAGCAAGCAGGATTTAGGCATAATCGATCATGTGCCGACCACATATGTAAACAGCCTTCGAATAATAGTCGAACAGTCTAGCGAATGGCGATCTCCCCTATACTTGCTGTTTATCGACTTTAAACGTGCATTCGATACACTTCTCCATACCACCATTTGGTATGCATTAGAGTGTAAAGGTATACCGAGTAAATTAATAAATTTAGTAAAAGGCTTGTACTCTGACGCGCACTGCTCAGTACTTCACGAAGGGCGTCTCAGCGGGCAAATTCAAATTAAGTCTGGCGTCCGACAAGGTTGCATTCTTTCACCTATACTATTTAATATAGTCTTAGATGTGGTTATGTCGGAAGCTATGAGCACAAATCATGGCATATCATTCGGCCTTCATAACAAACTTACTGACCTCGATTACGCTGATGACATCTGTTTACTAACGCACAACTTTTCCCAGATGCAAATATCGTTAAACAACATCGCAAAGCGTGCACTGGCAGCTGGTCTGTCAATCAATATCAACAAAACCAAGTCTATGCGTCTCAATTCAAACTGCTTAACGAAGTTTCAACTAGATGGCTCCTACATCGAAGATGTACTAAGTTTCTGCTATCTGGGAAGCTACATTTCGAACAACGGCGGCAGTCGGCAAGACATACAGTACAGGCTATCGAAAGCGAAGCAAGCGTTTGGAACCCTTAACAAAATCTGGCGTTCATTCAACATCACACAACGCACTAAGATACACTTGTACAATGCAAACGTAAAATCAACTTTACTATATGGTAGTGAGAGTTGGAACCTAACGGCAAGAGACGCACAACAGCTACAAGCCTTTGTCAATCGTTGTCTACGACGCATCCTTCATGTATTCTGGCCAGCAACCATAACCAACAACGAGCTCGGGTTTAGAACGAATCAGCCTCTTATAACTGATGAAATAATGATGCGCAAATACAAATGGCTTGGCCACACGTTAAGAAAACCCGCTGATGATATCGCAAGAAATGTCTTAGATTTCAACCCTCAAGGCAGTAGAAGACCAGGGCGTCCGCGCAACACTTGGAAACGACAAACTGAAGCCGAATTAAGAAATGCTGGAAAGAGCTGGAGTGAAACAAAACGTCTTGCATTAGATAGAGTTCAATGGAAACTATTTGTTACGGCCCTCTGTTCCACCTAGGAATAAAAGGATTAAATAAATAAATAAATTTACAAAAGTATTATTGTTCCGATTTGGAAATACGGAATTGAAATATGGGGAACCACCTGCAAGACTTATATATGTAAATACTATTCAAAGGCTCCAATCAAAAATCCTGCGAACGATAGTAGATGCTAGATGGTTCATCAGAAACGACGATATTTACAAAGACCTGAATATCCGTGCTGTTCATGAAACATTTCCCTACGGAGAGGGGAAAAGAAAAGGCGACTAATATCCCCCAGTGCCAGTTTGGCACTTATGCAAGAACTGCAAATGCTAATAAGTTGTGGGCGGCAACTTGCAACATCTGACCAGAGATGATACTATCTGGTACTTAGGGGGTCAGTGGCCCGACAGCTTCGGCTGTGCTGACCATTGGTGTTGGCTTCGAAGTGGCTGTGGTTAATACCCAAACTTACGCGGGAAGAATGTTTTGCTTGTCATTCATTTGCCGTGGTGTGCGTATCAAACCGGGTGCTGCAGCCCAAATTGTAGCAGCGGTCAGTAGGTAGGCCTCGCATCTTACAAAGGTGGAAGTTATGACTTGCATGAATTTCTTCATTGGTACCGGCGGAATAGTGCAGGCTATTACAATGGGGTATTGATTGACGCTTAAATTAATACGTGTGTTAGGAGCACCGTGATGTTGAGCCTAGATTGCAGAAAATCACGTGAAAGCACTGGAACATTTGTACATGAAACAATTCAAAAAAGCAGTGCTAACCACTTATCTAAATTGTTTCAGCATTCAAACCTAGAAATGAGAAGACTTCCTGTCTTGGAACTAGGGTACAAGAAACGTCTTAAACGTACACTTCCAATATACTGAAGTATTAAGTATTAAATTAAGTTGAATCCTTTCTTTAATTTATGTTTATTAATTTTGTATTATTATTTATTATTTATGTATTTATCTTCTTATTTATTTATTTATTTATTTTTTTATTTATTTATTTATTTTATTTACTTATTTATTTACTTATGTATTTACCTATCTATTTATTTATTTATTTTATTTACTTATTTATTTACTTATGTATTTATTTATGTAATTATTTATAAAATGTATTGAAATTTGTATGAAATATATTATTATCATAAACATGTTATCTTAAATGATGATTTAAGATAACTGAAACTTCCAAATTTTCATTTGTTAAAAGTATTACTAGATCAATGGAGTAATAAAAAAAAAAGAAAATGTAATTCACGTAATGATTTTGAGTGACTATAGATTTCCTAAAATTCTGGCATGTTTCCTTTTAAATACAAAGAGAGGTTTTTTCTCGAAAATAGAATTGTTGCTCGAAAATAGAGAAGTATGGCTTCTTTGCAAAAAAATATAGTAATTAGTAATTACTATATTATAGACATGCTTACAGAAGGTTGGAATATGAATTATGTGACCGGAATTACTTTAAGGATGATTGTACTATTGGAACTATCAGTCAAATTTTTAAAAATCGAGGCGGACTCCTTAAGTTAAATTATAGAGCATATGTGCAATATAATTCAACACATTGTGCATTCCACTTTATTGGATTATGTCCAATTCTGAGAGAACTGCATTACAAATTCTATATGAAATTCACTCGTACAGAGGAGGAAATATTAGAAATATTAGAGGCATTAAAATGAGATAACTAGGCAGCACTCTCTGGCTATGTAAAAGATGCAATTATTTACAGGCAAATAATAATAAATGAAAGTTTTTAGATTTAAATAAAATAGAATAAATAGAAAAATAGAAAATAGAAAGGGCATACAAAGTTCACCAAAAATAGTTCTTTTCACACAAAAAAACTAACCGGTCATAATTACTATTGTGTGATTATTTCTGATAAAAAAAAGGTGCTCCACTCGTCAGTGTAGTCTTTTCTAGCCGTACTTTAAAAATGAATGTAAGTGTTTTTTTTTAATTTACTTATTAATTTGAGACATACAAATCAGAAATGCATGTGAAAAGAAATGTATCTTTTTTTATATAATTATATATAGTAAAAGTATCTTGGTAATAACCGCATCAATTTCTATTAAACACTGTTTCATCTTCTGCTTTTCAATAATTTCAACGTTCATAATTAAAAAAATTTTTTTGACTATTTTTCCATACTAATAACTTTCGCGGTTTATAGCTCAAAACACCGATGACACAGAAAAAACTCCACTTTTCCACCAACTGTCTTCTTTTATATCCCAATTTTTTTTCCGTAATCATTCCGGTTGATGAATATTTCCGCGCGAGTTACATTCTCTTATCTTATCCCTATATTAAATATATTATTATCGTTGTTTGACCTAATCAAACAACGAAATATCTAAATTGTATTCTACTAAAAATATTATTATCGTTGTTCGGCCTAATCAAACAACGAAAGATTTACATTATATTTTATCATATTCTATTATCTTTAAATAAACATTGTAACTTAAAATATTATTATCGTTGTTCGGCCTAACCAAACAACGAATTGTCTTATCAGGATTCGATACTTCGAATCCTCATTATAAATATAAGCAAAATTGTTAGTTATAAGTCTAGTCTTAAGATTCATTTAATAAGGCGAACATCAAACTAAAGTTTTGTGCGTTTTAATTTAATATAATTGGCGCAGTCGGAAAACTCGGTAAACTTTAAAATCTAAAGATTTAAAGAAACTATAAACTATTTGTAACAATTAATTCTAAATACATTAAATGAAAAAGTGAAAATATAAAAAAAAGAGGTGATTGCGGTATTAATTTTTGACTTAAACCAAATTATAAATTACTCATTGTGAAGTACTGTTAAATTCGAGAGTTGGCAAAAAGTTTGATCTTTATGAATATATATAATTAAAAAGAATATATACCACATAATAAACATTTATAACAAGTTGAGTAAATGCCAGATAAACGATTAAAGAACATTTCACAGTTTGACAATTCAAGAATCGACTTAAATATGGAGTATCAAAATAAAATTAGTGAACTCGAAGAAATTATTAAAAAGCAGGAACAAGTTATACAACAACAACATCATCAACAACAACAAAATGTATTCAGTTCCAAGGATATTATCCAACAGTTTCGACAATTAAAAACTTTGGATAAAGATCATAATTTAAGCGCTTTCATTAAATCTGTAGAAATGACAATTTCATTGTGTAATGATAACCAGCAATTAATAAATTACGGTATACAGATTGTAATTAATGAAAAAATTAGTGGAGAAGCTGGAAATTATGTTCGAGAACTGGGAGATAGCGTTAACTGGGAGCAATTAAAACAGAAACTAAGAGATCAATTTAGACCGAGGACAACCTATGGCGAAGTATTTAATAAGTGTCGAAGTATCAAGGTAAATAATCTTAGAGAATTATTTAATTATTTTGAAAAATGTAAGTTTGAAATTAGTGAATTATATGAATTTGATTGCGATAAACCATCAATATATAAACCTAGTAATGTTGATAGAGACTTAGTGAATATATTAATTGAGAAAATTGATGGACCGCTTAGAGCAAATCTTGATGAAAAATGTACACTCAATGAAATTATTACAAAATATACTAAATTAAGATTACTCGATGACATTAGAGCTATTCATGTTAGACATAGAAAGAATAGAGAAGAATTTACATACTCAAATAGAGAAACGAATAAATCTAACAACCCAATTCAATATAAAAATGGTTATTATAATTCAAAACAATATCGAAGTAATAATAATCGTGGCTCAATTCAGAGTAATAATTATAATAACGGTTCAACTCAACATAGAAACAATGATAACAATTCGTACCAATTCAGAAGTCATAACAATAATACAATTCAATATAAAAATAATAATGATTCAATTCAAAATGGTAATAATTATAATAATAATTCATTTCAACGTAGGAATAAACATAATAATTCATTTCAATATAGAAATAATAATAATAATCCTAGCTTTAATAGATATAATAAACCAACATTTAATGAAATAGAACCAATGGAAATTGATAATATAGAGAAAGCACAAGATGTAAATTTTTTCCAAACGCCTCATTCTGCAAATTACCCATAGCTATAACAATAGGTAACAGAAAAATTAAGTGCCTTATAGACACTGGCTCGGATACCAGTATAATAAAACCAGGTATTCTAGAAAAACATTTTATCGAAAAAAAACTCTCTGGTCCTCTTTGCTATAAAACAATAAACGGAATAAATTAAGTCACTTTCGAAGTTGTTACTCCAATACGTAGAGAATTTAATGTCTCAGGTACCTTCTCCTGGAAAGTAATTAACTTCAATAGCGAAAATTATGAAGCGTTAATAGGCCAAAATTTTCTCATCCCTCTTAAAGCTAAGATAGATGTAGAAAACAAATTTATTAATATATTAGGGACCACCATACCTTTCGAAAATTCTAACCCATATAAAGATCAGGAAATTAGCGTACTTGAATTTAGCGATATTAGGAACTTAGACTTAAATCATTTAAATCAGGAAGAAATACAATCAGTAAAAAATTTATTACAACAATTTAACGAACTTTTTTTCAAAGAAGGGGATAAACTTTCCTGTACCCATGAAATACGGCACGAAATAATAACAACAACTGACCGACCAATCTATTCAAAAATTTATAGATACCCCCAAACCCACGAAATTGAAATTCAAAAGCAGATAAAAGAAATGCTAGAACACAATATAATTAAAGAAAGCAATTCTGCTTATAATAGTCCCTTGTGGGTAGTTCCTAAAAAAGTTGACAGGTCCGGTTCCCAAAAATGGCGAATTGTTGTTGATTACCGAAGACTAAATGAAGTTACGGTGAGCGACAAATTCCCAATTCCTAATATTGATGGAATTATGGACAAACTTGGTAAGGCTCAATATTTTTCTTCTATTGATCTTGCCAAAGGCTTCCATCAAATTTTGATGGATGAAAATGACAGGAAAAAAACTGCATTTTCTACTCCACTAGGCCATTATGAATTCTTGCGAATGCCTTTTGGACTTAAAAATGCTCCATCGACGTTTCAACGCCTTATGAATTCTGTACTTCGAGATTACATAAATAGAATTTGTGTCGTCTATCTCGACGATATCTTAATATTTAGTACCTCATTGACGGAACATATAGAAAATTTAAAAAAAATATTTCAAAAATTAAAGAAAGCCAAATTAAAGATTCGGTTGGAAAAATGTAGTTTTCTAAAAAAAGAAACTGATTTTTTAGGTCATTTGCTTACACCTGAAGGTATTAAGCCAAACCCAGCTAAAGTTGAGGTAATACAAAATCTAAGGTTGCCCACAACCCAGAAACAAATTAAATCTTTCTTGGGTATTACTGGTTTCTACAGGAAATTTATTAAAGATTACTCCAAAATTGCTTATCCAATGGTCGTATATCTGAAAAAAAATGCTAAAGTAAATGTTAATAATCCAAATTATATCACAGCTTTTGAAAAACTAAAGGATATTTTAATAAATCCCCCAATACTAAGATACCCTATATTTAATAAACGTTTTAAGGTCATTACTGATGCCAGCAATTTCGCAATTGGCGCAGTTCTAACACAAGAAGGGCATCCAATTTCGTTCGCTTCACGAACACTAAATGATCACGAGAAAAATTATTCGACTATCGAGAAAGAATTATTGGCGATAGTATGGGGAGTAAAATATTTTAGACCCTATATTTTTGGAAGGGAGTTTGATCTACAAACAGATCACCAACCACTAAAGTGGTTGCAAGCAAAAAATTCTGGTAAGGATATTAACCCTAGGTTGCAAAGATGGTTAGTGCAATTAGGAGAATACGATGCGAGAATAGACTATATAGCAGGGAAAGAAAATAAAATAGCCGATTTTTTAAGCCGTGTCAATTGCGACGCGATCAATCTACTAGAATCCGACAATTTCAATATTAACTTAGATGATTTACTAAAAATCAAAAATTTAAATGCTGGAGAACAATCAGACCAAATTTCAATGGAAGTTCAAACCAATTATTTTCAAGAAAATATATCAATTATTAGAACTAATGATATTGACAACTCAAATGAAGGTGAGACTATTCATTCTCAGCCAGAAAATTTCAACGATCACTTTACAATTCTTGACACTGTCGTAAATCGCTTTAGTAAACAAATTATACTAGATGAAAATAAGGAAACTGAAGCAGTAAATGTTTTCAAAAACAAGCGTATTTTTATAGACAAGGAAGATGTTTCCTCCGGAAACGTTACCAATATAATACCATAAGAAGACACTTTGATAAAGAAAAAATAGCAATATTTTCTAAACTCAATAATTATTATTACAACAAGTTACAGCAAACTCTATTAAGTTCCTTTTCAAATACAAAAAGTATATCTTTCGTAAAGTGCAGTTATTTTGCATCAGACTTAGAAGAAGAAACAGAACTCAAAAAACAAATATCATTATTTCACAAACTTGAAGTCGGACATTCAGGAATTATACCGACATATGAGGGAATAAAACACAAAATCTATCATCCGCAACTAAAAATAAAAATACATGAAATAATTAACAATTGCGATATATGCAATGGTGGGAAATATGATCGTAATCCAATACAAACTAAATTTAAAATAACGGAAACACCAAATACGATCAATGAAATTGTTCATGTAGATACTTACGTCAATAGTAAAGTATCATTTGTAGTGTTTATAGACAAGTTTTCAAAACATGTTGTACATTTTCATTTACCAGATAGAAATAATCAAACGATAATCGGGAAGATAAATGAATTTTTAGCCATTAAGGGACACATAAAAAAGTTTGTCTTTGACAATGAGTTCAACTCAAGAAATGTGCGAGATTTTCTAACTGCAGAAGGTATAGAGTATCATGTTACCAAACCGAATAGCCATACAGTGAACTCTGATATTGAAAGATTAAATAATACCATTACTGAACGGATTAGAACATTAAATTTAGAACAAAAACGTCCCATCGCTTCTCAAATGTGTAATGCCGTTAGATTTTGCAATAATTCTTATCATAGCACTATAAAAACTTCACCATTAGAAGTTCAAAACAACAAGGTGGAACACAGTATCATTAAAGAAAGAATACATCAAATGAAAAACAGAACAATTTTTAAACAAAATCAAAACCGAGAAAACTATGTAGAAAACAGGGAAGAAGGTTTTGTAAAGAATTATAGGAACGTTAGACATAAAGAAGAACCTAAATTTATAAAAAGAATTCTAAAAAATGTTTGCATGTCAAACATTAAAAGACCCTCTAAATTTACAGATACTTAAGTTCACATTAATCTTTAGAAAAATTTAAAAATACAAAAGAAATAAAAGAATTGTATTTTCACAAAAAAGTATCCTATGGAATTAGTATTACATTTGGTATAATAATTGTATTAATCATTATAATTGTGTTATATCTTTATAAAAGAAAGGACCAAATAAAAATTGTAAATAATATATTCAAGATAATAAGGTCGACGAAATCGAACTAAACAAAATTAAAAGAAAGTATGGAATTGTATAATTTTTTTTTACACTCATACATTTATAATAACGAGATCCAGGAGTATCTCGAATCAAGGGGTAGAGGAGTTACATTCTCTTATCTTATCCCTATATTAAATATATTATTATCGTTGTTTGACCTAATCAAACAACGAAATATCTAAATTGTATTCTACTAAAAATATTATTATCGTTGTTCGGCCTAACCAAACAACGAATTGTCTTATCAGGATTCGATACTTCGAATCCTCACTATAAATATAAACATTTTATTATCGTTGTTCGACTTAAACAACGAAAGATTTACATTATATTTTATCATATTCTATTATCTTTAAATAAACATTGTAACTTAAAATATTATTATCGTTGTTCGGCCTAACCAAACAACGAATTGTCTTATCAGGATTCGATACTTCGAATCCTCATTATAAATATAAGCAAAATTGTTAGTTATAAGTCTAGTCTTAAGATTCATTTAATAAAGCGAACATCAAACTAAAGTTTTGTGCGTTTTAATTTAATATAATTCGCGCTCTATTATTTATGTGTTCTGACAGCATTTTTTCCCAACTCCAAATTTGTTAGTAAGTTTTACTTTTATATGCATCACTATCGTAAAACATCAGTTTATATTTGTATAATAATTCTTTGTTAACTTTTTTATATTATTTTGCTTGATAGCTTCATCTGATAACACCATCAATACTGTTTTAATAATCTTTTAATATTGACTTACAATTGTCTTTTTAATACCGAAAACAGTTCGGTTTTTACAGTACATTATATTACATTTAATTATTTATGTTATATACTTAAATTCTATTGATTATAATATTTCTTTTATCTATATACTTACGTCATTGGTCAAAAATATAATTTCTTAACAGTTAACTCACATATGGTGACCAATTGTAAAAGAGGGCAAATTATATTGCATCCACAATTGTTTGCAATATAATCTTGCATAAAACATGACACATTTTCACATGTTCTTGATTCCGAAATCCAAATTGCTTAGAACATGCTGAAGTAATTATACTTCGCTAGCACTAAAACGTTTGTCATAAAGAAATGACGAAACAAAAAAATCGAATTTCCAACTCATAAATTATTTTCCTTTGCAATTTGGATTTCAGGATTATAAATATTAATTTGAAGTGTTATGGGTTAAAGTATCAGATCTCAACAGTGAATTGCGAGTGGTCATAGTCTGATATGATACTACTTATGCGACGATGAATAAACTTGAGGCCTTTGAAATGTGGCACTTTCGACGTACAGTGGATCTCAGCTTATTTCATCCAATACCTATTTTAACATTTTTTACACTATTACTGAAAAATTATGTCATTGATTGAAAATATTTGATTGCCATTTTTAAGGAAAAATATTTATTATTCAATTTAGAAACTTCAAAAATACCAAAAATATTGTTTTAATTCATAATGAACACAAACCATAAAAATTCTCCTATTTTAATGCCTCAGCTAATTTTATCCACAAAAACAAAAAAATTGGTGGCAAAGTCAATACTTGGTATTACACACTTTCGCTTTTATCACTTCGTCAAGTCTCTTCGGCATTCAATTTACAAGTTTTTGTTGGTTGTTTCTGAAGAAATTTTATCCACTCTTGTAAAATAGGCTTTTTTTTAACTCTTCTTTGTTGAAAATAGTATATTGCCGATTGTTTTGTTCCAATATTGCCCATAATGACATTCATGTCAGGGCTCTGCGCCGGCGGTGTCATAAGCGGTGGGCAGTTCCAAATCTATCAAGACTGAACGATGCCGACCTTGTGTTTGGGGTCGTGTAACGACATTTTTGGGGTGACGTTCAAAAATATATAATTTTTGCTGGGGTATCCTCATCCATCGTTCAGGGTCGTAACAATAAAATTTGTATTCGCTGAGACCGAGTTTTGATTGATACAACAAAGAAACGTAGTTTAGTGATATTTTATTAAATACTTTATTTTCACCAAAAAAAATTTGTATCAAACAAAATGCATTTATAATTCAAATAAATCTCTACGTATATCAAAGAAAAGAAAGAAATATTTTTATAATTTGAAGAAAATATTTTTTTGACAAAGATCGAAGAAATTATTATCTCCGTTCGTGATTGTATCGTAGCGGTGAACTTATGCCTCCTGAATACGTGAATTTTATGTGTTGATGCATTAACACTTAAGAAAATGAATTGACAGCACTTAAACTGTAACTCCTGATTGAAAAGCTGAGTTTCCAGCACTTGAACTGAAACTCTAAAATTTTGAATTAAAGAGATCGAATATTGATTTCAATCTGAATTTTATTAAATGAATTTTGAACTTAAATACTAAATTGTTACAAATTATTACAATAACAATATCCAAATTTTACTATATTCCTTTACCTTTTCTTGCCCAAACTGAAAGCTCAGCATATGTTATGTATTAAAATTCTTTGTTGTGTCTAGCAACCAAGAATTAATGCCAATGCACTGGCCTTGATATATGTTAACATACATATTCAAAGTTCAGTGTTACTGCACTTAACAAAGTTCAGTGCCACTGCATTTAAAAAATAATGCAAAGAAAAGCAAGAATTTGAATATTGCGAACATGAACATATATGTTCAAATTTTTACAACAATTATTTTCAAATATATGTTCAACTTTACAATAAATTTTACAAATTTACAATACAAAATATTTTACAATTTTACAATAAATATATACATATAGATAAATATATTTTTATAATGATTAAATGTGTGAACATGCTGCCCGCCTTGAATTGACAATATCAATTCTAATTATTTGGAAGCTCCAATTTAACATGGTGTATCCTCGGTTATTTGTTGCTGTCATGGCATCGGTGTTGGAGGTGTTTGATGGGTTATTTTCCGCCATGTATATGTTATTGCAATGGCGACACATAGCAACAATATTAATGCAACGTAGCTGATTATTAGGCTATGTGTACCTGGACTAATAGCATCAGTTGAAAGACTGGAACTCTGGATGTGGGCTAATTTTCATTGAATAAGTTCAAGCTTTTGAATTGAGGGTGACAGTGGTTTGACTCTGATGTTATTGCTGGCATATTGTTTTGTCCATTCTACAGATAGATGAAACCTTGTGATTGATGCCTGCATTGAAGTAACCATATGTTGACGACCTTAAATCGTAATGTGTTCATTTTTGATGATGCATTCGGTTCTAATGTAATCAAGCCACTGCCCACCAAAGTTAATTGAAATGCTTCCTTATTGCATACTGCATTTTGATGATATCTATGGTTGCGTAAATCCATTGATTTGGATGATTTAGCTGATACCATATAGTCGTATCCTTGAGCTGATACGAGTAATTTCCCTCGATGATTGTTTATCCAGGAGAGCACAATTTGTGAATCTGTCCAAAAGTAGGTTGCTTTGTCTTGATAGCATATATCAAGTTTCACTCTTGCCATGAGTTCTGCTGCTAGCAACGCTGCACACAATTCCAGTCGTGTAATTGTTTGGGATTTTATGGGTGCCACCCAGATCTGGAATATATTAAGTTTTATCGTTTTATCCTTTTGTACGTATACAGCTGCACCATAAGCCTTTTCTGAGGCGTCACAAAAAACATGCAGCTCAACGTGGTTATAGCATTGACTGCTAAATACGTGCCTTACAACTGTTGCATTGTCCAACAAGGCCAAATCTTCTCTATACGACGTCCATTGTTTACGTATTTCTGACAGAAGATCATCATCCCAATCGAGTTTTAACTGCCATGCTCCTTGCAACAAGATTTTTGCGGTGACCAAGATTGGACCAATAATACCCAAGGGGTCATATATGTGTGCCAAATCGGAGCTCATAGATCGATTTGTTGTGTGACTTTGCTCTCGAATGTTAACCTTGACACGGAATGAACCTGATTTTGGTAACCACAAAAGACCCAACGTCTTTGTTAATTGGGTTTCCTTGGAGTCAAAATTGAGATTTACTTCTTGATGTTGTAATGTAAAGTTAACAGTAGTTTCTTTCCTAAAAGTAAGAATTCAGACCTTATTTTTGGATAATTAATATAGTAAAGTTGAAAGTTTTGTTTAATAATAATTAATAAATGCATAGCAGTCTTTATGGGGACATTTTCTAATGACACCTAAAAGTAGGCAAAGTTATTTACAGTTGCAATAATATTAACAAGAAGTCAAAAAGTCAGTAAGACAAATTGTTGAAGTGAAATGCTGATTTTTGTTAATATTTATTATCTGGGTCAATTGTAAATGACTTTGGAAAAAAGAAATGGTAACAAGGTAAAGACTGTGAAATATGTAAAATGAATAATTTTGCGAATTACGGAAAAAATTATTATTACAAAATAAATTTTAATTTTTAATTAATTTTTAAATATTTCCGGGTTATTGGGCATGTCTAATATAAAGGTCATATTAGAGAAAGTTTTAAGCGTAAGTGGAAGCAGCTCTATTTTTATAGAGTCTGTAGAAAAGGAATGGTAGAAAGTTAATCGTAGAAAGAAAATCGTAGAAGTGAATCGTAGAAAAGGAATGGTAGAAAGTTAATCGTAGAAAGAAAATCGTAGAAGTGAATCGTAGAAAGTGAATGGTAAAAAGTTAATCGTAGAAAGTCAATCGTAAAAAGTGAATCTAAAAGATGATTCTAAAAGGTGAATTCTAAAAAGTAATTCTAAAAGTTATTTCCTAAAAAGTATCTATTAAAAGTAATTCTAAAAAGTGATTCTAAAAATGAATCTAAAGAGTTAATCTAAAAGAGGCAATCTATAAAGTGAATAAACGTTAAGGATTGTATATGAACAATCAAGTATTAGAACATTAAATATGTTGTGAAATGTAAATGTAAAAATATATAATCAATAAGTTAAAGTGAATAAACGTTAAGGATTGTATATGAACAATCAAGTATTAGAACATTAAATAATAAAACATATTTCCATATGTAAAACCGCAATAATATTATGTGTGTAAATTCCATTAAAATTTAAGACATTAAGTTTACATATTATAGACAATAAATAAATAAAATGAACAAACATTACGTGTTGAATTTTATTATCGAGAGTATGAAAGTGTTTTGAATAATTTGGAAATACATTGTTTGGAATTTTTTTTTTTTTTTTTTTTTTTTTTTATTATAAATTGTTTTATTATTATATATGATTTTAAAGAACAATAAATAAAACAAAACAAGACATAAAGCAACTAGTTATTAGATAACTAACAAGCAATTTAAATTTAAATAGATTAGGCGATTCCACGCAATAATAAATTAATTGTACTATATTTCAATGATTTAAGCCCAAAGATCGCACGGCTTTCGGCGCTTTAGACGGCGTATTGGCTCAGTTGTCGCTAGTAAATGCGCCTCAGCATTTATGTGACAACTAAGTCTATCTTGGTGTGATTTGGCTTTGGTATGAATTTCTTCCTGTACTGTTGTCACTCCAAGGTCACGATGTAAGTCAGAATTTCTCACGTACCATGGCGCGTTTGTTACACTCCGTAGCATGAAATTTTGGAATCTTTGGATGATGGAAATTTGTGTTCTGCTTGCGCAACCCCATAGCTGTATTCCATATGTCCAGATTGGCTGGAGCATTTGTTTGTATAATACAAGTTTATTGAAAAGCGATAGTTTTGATTTTTTGCCGATTAACCATTTCAACGATTTGAATTTAAGATCTAATTCACTTCTTTTCTTTTTTATGTGCTCGCTCCATCTTAGTTTAGCGTCCAAAGTCATACCCAAGTATTTCGCAGTAACGAAAAGTAACGAAAATTCAAATATACGATTTTGGTCTCCTCGCAATTGGATAAATGTTTATACACAACATTGATCTTCTGGGGCGATTTCATGTAAAAGTTTTGGGTGGTTTGCACCCCATTTTTTTAGTTTCATTCCAGCCTTGTCTAGAATTGTTATTAATTGTTGTTGAATTAGTAACACTTCGTTGATAGTATTAGCTTCTATGAGGCCGTCGTCAACATAAAAGTTCCTTTTTAAAAATGTGGGCCATATGAATAATTTCCTTGATAGTCATACGCCAATTTTGTTAAACAGCGTGTTGCTAAATATGGCACTGCTCGTGTGCCATAAGTGACTGAGTTCAATTGATAATAATTAAGTGATTCTGTGGGATCTTCTCGCCACAAGATGAGTTACAGATTTCGATCATCTTTGTTAACCCATATTTGACGGTACATCAGTTTTTAAAACATATTTGTGCATTCTAAATCTGAGTAAAATCAAAAACAGTTCGTCTTGAATCCTTGGACCATTAAGCATTATGTCATTTAATGACGGCCCTGATAGTTTGTGTACTGATGCGTCAAACACAACTCGCAGTTTTGATGTTGAGCTGTCTGGACGTAGCACACAATGGTGCGGGATGAACTATTGTGGACATGTTTTTTCGCTACCTCTGATTTTTGTCATGTGTCCCAATGCTTCGTATTCCCTCATAAACGAAATATATTGATCCTTTAGATCAGGATTTTGGGCAAGACGGCTCTGGATTGTCTTGAACCTTTCGCAAGCGATTCCTTTTGTATCTGGTGACTCTGATGCATGATTCCTTAGTGGGAGTTTCACAACAAATCTGCCATCATCTCCTCGAAAGGAGATGATGTGGCATATGCCACAAGTCACCGTGATTGAATTTGAAGTTTCAACATTGCCAGCTACAACCCATCCAAAAATAGGATTCTGAAGTGTTGGAAGACTACCAGCTAGTTTTATTTGACCTTCAATAAGTAACTTGAAAAAGATCTCTGGTCCTAACAAGCAGTCGACTATTCCAGGTTTGTTAAAATCTGGATCAGCGGGAGTTAAGAATAAGAAAGAACAGGGTATTAGCTCCCATTTGAGCAGAGCACCGCGACCATGATTGATCTTTTGTGCTACAACAGACCCTAACTGAACAAAAGACATTTCGCCTTTCGAATGAAGGCCAGAATGTCGGTTGTTGAGGACCTCCTAATGTCGAAAGGTGCTAGTAGTTCCCGACCCAGTTATCTCCACCTGGACCAGATCAAAGCTGGGCAGTCACATAGAATGTGGCTGGTTGTCTCCTCTGCCTCCAAGCAGAGTCTACAATCTATCTCTTCGGATAGGCCCATTTTGTTGAGGTGGTAACGTAGCCCATGGTGACTCGTTAGATATTCCACTAGTAACCTCAACTCTGTTCTGCTAAAGGAGGATATCTTATTAAAACTATAGGGGAGAACCAGCTCTTTAGCCTGATGGTTACCTCGACTGTCGCGCCAGTAGCGACTTCTCTCGATTGAGATCCAGTTATTGATTAGAGACCTAGTTGTAGACCAACTTAATGCACAAAAAGGTTCTGGACCACAGATTAGAGTGGCGGATCCTGCCCGTGCGAGACTATCGGCAGACTCATTACCATTAATTCCTGTGTGACCAGGCACCCAGCACAGTGTCACTTTATTATTGCTTGCCAGCTGCTGCAATGTGTCATAGCGATCTGCTAGAAGTTTTGAGTAAAACTTCCAGGAGCATAACGCTTTGATTGCTGCTTGACTATCTGAATAAATACAGATTCGGGCGCCTTTCAACCCCTTGTTAATGTTGATACCAGCGCAGACCTCGATGGCGTGAACCTCAGCTTGGAAGACAGTGGGCCATATACCCAGCGCGAGCGAGATTCTGGTGTTTTGACCAAATATTCCAGCACCAACTCCTTCTTTGGTTTTCGAACCATCAGTATACCACGATATCACTTTTGGTTCGAGTCCAGGAGTGCCATTTACCCAGTCCAATCGATCGGGTATGAGGACTTCGAACTTCCTACCGAAGCGAAGTTCCATGTTCATGCGATCTGTCCTATCGCAGATCTCTATGCCAGGAACTAGTCTGCAGATAGAGTTTTGACTGACGAGACTTCCGTGCATATTGATAACAGGGTGTAGCCTATCTGCACTCATAGCTGCTGTCTTTTTAATAAACAGGTGCAGGTGGGTGAGACCCACTATGGACTCTAGTGCTGATGTGGGACATGTTCGAATAGTTCCCGTCATAGCGATGCATACGAGTCTTTGCAGTTTATTGCATTTGACTATTGCAGCATTTTGTTGCGCTTTATTTCACCAAACAAGAGCTGCGTAGGATACAATGGGTCTGATCATTGTGCGGTATAACCATGATATAATTCTAGGACTTATGCCTCAGGTTCTACCATTTGAGGTCCTACATGTCCACATGACCCGGGTGGCTTTGCCAATTATATTATGCAGGTGAGTGTTCCAGTTAAGACGCTTATCTAGGGTGACCCCTAAATATTTGACTTCATCGGAGCATTCAATAGCCGTACCTTTAACAGATAGGGACCCAATATTTATTTTGTACGTTTTGGAAAATGGTACAATTACCGCTTTTTTTGGGTTAATACTTAGGCCTTCTTTGGTACACCAGTTCGAGACTTCGTGTAATGCCGCCTGCATTACATCTGTAACTGTGGTGTCAAATTTACCTGTGACAATGATTGCCAGGTCATCTGCGTAACCTATGGCATGATATCCAGATTGCTCCAGTTTAACTAGTAGGTCATCGACTACCAGCGTCCATAACAATGGTGAGAGAACCCCACCCTGGGGGCAGCCCCGTACAGCATTAATGCTGACGATAGTGCTACCTAACTTGGACGATATGTTCCTATTACGCAACATTCTATCTATCCACGTTATTATACATGAGTCTATGTCTTTACGGGCCAGTGCTCCAGATGTGGATTCGTAAGATGTATTATCGAAAGCTCCCTCTACATCCAGAAATGCACATAAGGCAATCTCTTTAGATTGAAAGGTGTTTTCAATTTTGCTGACTAAATGATAGAGCGCGACCTCTGTGGATTTATCTTTTGAGTAGGCATATTGGGTGCAGTGGAGTGGGACAGTTTGTTCCAATTTATTCCGTATGTACAGATCAATTAGCCTTTCGACGGTCTTCAATAAGAAAGACGTAAGACTAATGGGTCTGTAGGACTTAGGTTGGTCCATAGGTTTGTTCCCACGTTTGGGAATAAAGATCACATTAACTCCTCTCCAGGAATGAGGGATGTAACCCGTAGTAAAACAAGCCCTAAAGAGTTTTATTATTGGGTCTATAATGATATCTATGCAATTCTGTAATAGAGCTGGATAGATACCATCGCCTCCAGGCGCCTTAAATGGTTGAAATGAGCTTATCGCATATTTCACCTTGTTCCTGTCAAAGATAACACCAGATAGTGCGTAATCCTGACATGTAGGAGCAGTAACTTCCCTATATGAATGT
The DNA here is from genome assembly GCF_002237135.1 of Teleopsis dalmanni. NCBI lineage: Eukaryota > Metazoa > Arthropoda > Insecta > Diptera > Diopsidae > Teleopsis > Teleopsis dalmanni. The sequence goes on along the minus strand of NC_051846.1, from coordinate 128,169,209 downwards.
GATGTTGATGGTCCGGTAACGGAGCCAGGGAAGTGTGTTTGCAAGAGAAACTCGAGGGTATCTTTACGACCAGTTGTGAAGGATGTAGTCTAGCAGCTTCAGGTAACTTATCAATACTATTACAATGGCTACGCCAGCTGGCCCGTTTGGACTGTCTGATTGAATTGTTGTAGTCGGTGAGTGCACCTCTGTAATATTCCCAACTACCAGAGCGTTTTGCTCTATTGAATAAGCTCATTACTAGTTTGCGCTTATTAGCTAGTTGCGAGTTCCACCAAGGAACCTTACCTCTAATTGAAGCATTGCCTGCAACCGTGCTGTTGTGAAAGGAGGTTAGTAATACCTCACCTAAATGGTTTGCGGCCAACTCTATCTCTTCACAAGTTCTTAGTGGCCTGGCTAAAGAAAAATTTTCAGAACCCACCAAATCCGTGAGCCTAAGCCAGTTCGTTTTCTTTGGCCGGTACGCTTTATTTTGCTGTTCGGATATACCGGGAATTTCAAACCTAATATGTTGATGGTCTGAGAGGGACACCTCTTCCGACACATACCAATTCCATATAGATTCCTCAATATCTCTGGTGCAAAGAGTGAGATCTAATACCTCTTCTCTAATTGCATTAATAAAAGTTTGTTTACTACCTTTGTTAGCGATACTTAATCCTAACGACATAATATAATCTAATAGGTACTCACCCCTTTTGTTGTCTTTACTGCTCCCCCACACTGTGTGGTGAGCATTAGCGTCACAGCCCAAGATTAGCTGCCGCCCAGTGGACTTGCAGAAGTTGATCAGCTGTTGGACTTCCGATGGTGGAATGGTTTCTTCATCACCTGGGAAGTAGGCAGAGGCCATGAGAAATACCTGGGAAGTAGGTCTCTAGAAATAAAGTTTGTTAGCGAAAGATGTTTAACGTCTCCACCGATTAAGATAGCTGTACGTGGCACTGCTATCGATCGGTCATAAACCAGCTTACCTGATTTTGAGTTTAGACCCCGAATGTGGCCACCGAACACCCATGGCTCTTGGATAAGTCCTAGAGCAATGTTGTTGGTTTGGGCAATTCTGCACAGGGTGGCTGATGCTCCTTTAGCATGGTACAGATTTGCCTGGAGCACTTTAAAAGTGCTCATTAGGTCTCGTTAAGAGACTTTCGGACGAGACTATCGCGTTTGTCTCGTCGAGAACCCTTGTTCTTAGCACCCTTTGATTGCTCCGGTAAAATTTTACCGACTAGGGGTGGTTTAAAGGTAGCGGTCCTTGGGTTACCTGCTACTATAACTGGGCCCGTGGAGGGCTTTGTGGATTTACTTCCTAAGGTGGGAATCTGAACAGCAAGCCCACTAGCAGTGCTAACAGCCTTGCTAGTGGATGGGCGTGTGTCTAGTTCCTCTTCCTCAGGAATAGTCACTGTTGGGCAACTGTCCGTATGGGACGTTGCCGGAGCTGAGGATGACTGAATGGTTTTGTCATCCTGAACCATCTTTGGAGCTTTATCCATGGGTGCAGAAAGAGCGGGGGTAGTTCCCTTAAGCATCAGTCTCAGGTGTCCGAACCGATATGCAATACTACCTTTTAGTTCGGACAACGACCTCATGGATTCGCCATCAATGACGAAAACAAGGTGCAGCATCTGATCCTGCGCCAGTCTGCGAATCACCTTCCACCGTTTGGTGGAGAATTTGTTTTGGGTACCAATGGTAGCCAAAACTTTTTCGTTTGACAAAGTCAAACTTTGGGGAAAATAGCCACGAACTACATGAGTTCGTGGGAAATCCTTTTCCTCAACCCGCATTTGGCGAGCCCGCATTTGGCCCCTATGTGACCAGAAAATCGCTTGACCCACTCCGCGGTTTTTTCATCGCTGCAGACGATAAGTAGCCACCTCGTTCTAGGTAAGCACCCTTCGAACTCCGGCTGCATATCGTCGCAATGTTGCTCTATAGCAACACGTCCTGGAGACACAAGTAGATTCCTTATTGGTATTGTTCGTTAAAAGGGTTATTTTATTTGATGATTGGTTTTAAACTGAAGCTTGAACTGGTTGTTGAGGCATTGAGTTATTTTCTTGAAAAGCAGTACCTTTTGTGTATTAATTCACCTTCAGATTATGCATTAAAGTTTTATGTCTTTTAGAACACTTGGTGCAGTGCCTGGACTTACACTCATCAGCTCGATGTCCAACCCTGAGGCAGTTGACACATAAATTAAACACCTTGACCCAATTCCATCGTTGTGATAGATTAGCTGTCTCGAATTTTTTGCAAGCGTAGACCATGTGACCGTTTTTATTGCAAATTGGACAGGTTTTACTTAAACCAAATTTTGTAGCAGAAGCACATGTTCGATTGGATGATGAGTCTCCTTTTCCTCTAGCCTCAAGTGATTGAAATCTATGTTCCAAAAATTTTAGCAATTCATCAATGGTTACTAAACGTTTGTTGTATGTTAGCGCTTGTTCGAAAGCTGTTTGCGTTTCTGCATCTAGTTTACGCAGCAAGAGGTAAGCCAGGATAACATCCCAGTGTTCGATTGGAACTCCTTGCGCCTTGAGACCATGTATGCATTCCTTTCTTATATCGTGGAGAGATTTTAATGCTGGTGCCGACTCCCTTTTAAGCGAGGATTGTCCCATTAATTTATTTAGGAGTGTTCTAACCCGAAGTGCTGTAACCTGTCACTGATGTCCATGTTGTGGACCAATTCCAAACACAAGTCCTTGAATTCCACCCACCGCAAGTAGTTTCCATCAAATTTTGGGAGTGATATTTTTGGTAGAAGCAATTCGCAATCTGTTTGTCTTGAGTTGTGAATTTTCTGATCATGATGCAAGTGTTGTTGCAATTCGATGATTGCAGCTGCTGCCTTTTCCTCCAGTTCATAAAACATTATCAGAGTGTAGTATTCAATGATGCTTTCGTCGGTGGCTTCCCATAACGTTGTGTTATTTATCGTTAAATCGACCATATATCTTTCTAGACTGGCTGCCTTTATAGAGTAGTATGTAGTTGGTTGTTTAACTTGCCTCTTGACCATGATTTCTTCTACGGTTCTTTCAATTACACCTATGAGTGCTTGCTGATTTTGGAGTAGTTTCCGCATGTTTGAATCATTTACCTGGTTATTTTGTTCAAGTGTTGTGCCATTGCTTGCTGAAGATAATTTTTCCAGCTTTATTGCTTCAAATTCTAGAACCTTGTAGTAGTCGACAATCATTTTAAGAATAATCTGATGCCCTTTGTTCACCAAGTATTCATGATCGTCAACCTTGTCCACTGAAGCCATGAGTTCCTGATGATTTTCATGGTATTCGTCACCCAACCTTTGCAATTCTCGAATCTGTGTAGAATTGAGAACTTCTGCGAGATTTTCCAGCCTTTTTGCAATTACCAATAAATTGCTTGATTTTTTGCCCAATGCATTTTGGCGATCCACTAGCGAACTGAAATCCACTTAGTTGTTGATTAACAGCCAATTTCACACCTTGTGAAACTAAAATTGTTTTATTTGTCCTCTGTTGATTTTGTCCTCCTCAAAACCTGTGTTGATGTTACGTGATCGTAGGACGCCTTTGAATTAAATTCGCGCTGAATATGCGATCTTATCAAGCGATTCAACTGACAATGAATTATCACCTAGTCGCGATTCAGGATCACGTCGGGGTCACCAAATTAAATGTTAATGAATTAACACTTAAGAAAATGAGTTGACAGCACTTAAACTGTAACTCCTGATTGAAAAGTTGAGTTTCCAGCACTTGAACTGAAACTCTAAAATTTTGAATTAAAAAGATCGAATATTGATTTCAATCTGAATTTTATTAAATGAATTTTGAACTTAAATACTAAATTGTTACAAGTTATTACAATAACAATATCCAAATTTTACTATATTCCTTTACCTTTTCTTGCCCAAACTCAAAGCTCAGCATATATTATGTATTAAAATTCTTTGTTGTGTCTAGCAACCAAGAATTAATGCCAATGCACTGGCCTTGATATATGTTAACATACATATTCAAAGTTCAGTGTTACTGCACTTAACAAAGTTCAGTGCCATTGCATTTAAAAAATAATGCAAAAAAAAGCAAAAATTTGGATATTGCGAACATCAACATATATGTTCAAATTTTTACAACAATTATTTTCAAATATATGTTCAAGAAAATACAAAATTCAATATTATTACAATTATTAACGATTCTTAAAATAAAGGCAAAAATCGTTTTAATATTGCACCTAGTACAAATAACAAATAAGAGGTACTAATAAGCAATTTGATTTGAATATTAAAGGTAAAAACGAAACTATTTTGCTACTCGCTGTCTACTCGCTATTTTGCTACAAGTTTGCCACTGTTTTCCTTTTTAGCTGTCTAGGTAGTGCAACCACCTGCAGAAGACTGGATGCTGTGACGTTAACATATGTTTTCAAACGCCGTTTGTGAGCAATGGCACGCCTTTTAGCCACGACGTCGACTGTTGACATGTCAAGGTCACGGTGGAGAGCACTGTTTCTAATGTAATATGGTGCATTTACGATGTAACGTAGTACTTTATATTGAAAGCGCTGGATAGTTGCAATGTGTTTCTTGCTGGCACAACCCCAGAATTTTATGTCATAATTCCAAGCCGGCTTCAGTATTTGTTTATAGACCATTAGTTTATTATGAATTGCCAGTTTAGAGCGCCTGCCGATGAGGTGGTAAACTTTGTTTAGTTTTAGATCATGCTCTTCTCGTTTTTTCTTAATGTGCGCTTTCCAGCTCAGCTTGGCGTCGAGCGTAATGCCCAGGTATTTGGCTTCGTTGGCGTGTATAATTTTTGTGGCATCGATATGAATTGGAATATAGTTTTAATTTCTCAATGAGAAGACTATATGTACAGATTTTTCCTTATTTAGCTTGATTCTCTATTTTTTGCCCATGAAGCAATTTGGTTGACTGTGTGTTGTAAATTAGCCGTTGCGTCTTTTATATTGTTTTCGATTGCTAGAACCGCAGTATCATCTGCAAATGTTGCTGTAACTAGTTGGTTTGCAGAGGGTAAGTCGTGTACAGGAGATATAGAATGGGCCCAAGAACGCTCCCCTGCGGGACGCCTGCACTATCTTCTTTAGTGCTGAATGTGCATCTTCATATTTAACACTAAAGTGTCTGTCATTTAGATGTGATGATAGCAGCTCACAGTATTGTATAGGCAGTAATGACTTAAGTTTATAAAATAATCCTTCATGCCAAACCTTTTCGAAAACTTGTGATACATCTAAGAAGACGGCATAACACACTTTCTTCTCTTGCATCGCCGATTCAATGGCATTTACAACTATGTGTATTTGATTGATGGTTGAGTGGTTTTCTCTGAAGCCAAATTGATGATCAGGAATTAAGTGTTTTCTCTCGATTATTGGTAATAAACTCAGCGAATTTCTAAAAATATGGGTACATGTTTCAAACGGAGGCACGAATTAATTAAATCGCATAGTTAGATGATGCAGTTATTGGGTAAGTTTCGAAGATCTTCAGCCATTATCAAATCAAAATCAGAAGATTTTTTGAGTTTCATTTTTAAAATTTGTCCACTCACTTATTCCGTAGTGTCCGGAACAATTGCAGTGTCGCCTTTGGGCCAATGTGGACTTGACCCATTAACATCTTGCCCTTCATTTGGACTGAAGGTTTTCTCTAGGTGTTCAGCAAACAGATTCACCTTTTGAGTATTTGTTTTAGCCCACTGAGTTTCATTTATTTTCACTGGGGCAGACTGCAGCATTGGTCTGTTAAATGATTTAGCAACTTTCCACAGAGAGTATTCATTATTTTTGTCTGCCGTGAGGCCTATCAGAAAACTATTAAAGGTATTATTTTTGTATGATTTGATGGCTGTGTGTAATTTTTTTATTGTTTGGTTTAGTTGCGACTTAAGTAACGGACATCTAGTTGCTTGCCAACGTTTTTGCAGTTTTCGCTTCCGTAATAATTTTTGTGATGAAAGGTGGGTATTTTTTACTATGTAGAGTTTGGAGTTTTGATTTACTGTTCCACGCTGCTATCTGCAATTGCTGAGTAAAAAGAAGTACTGCGTCATCTAGTTGCTCACTGTTAACAATATGATCAGTATTGTGCAAATATACAAGGTGAAGCTGAAAATATTTCCAGTCGGATAATGTATTTGCTAACTTGGGTGTGTTCTGGTTTATTGTTGAATTTTGTGAAACTATCAGCAGCACTGGTGAATGGTCAGAGCTGAAGTCGAAGCCTTCTGAGATGGTTAGGCGAGATTGTGGAATGTTTTTGTAGATGAAGAAGTCGATTAGGTCTGGAACTTTGCTAGTATCCGACGGCCAGTACGTTGGTTTGCCAGTTGAAATTAAATTGCAAGCTGCGAGTTGCATGGCTTTGTACATTTCTCTTCCTTTTGTTGTAGTAAGTCTTGAGCCCCAAAACGTATTTTTTGCGTTGAAGTCTCCTACAATTATGTAATGGCCTTGAAACCGGTTAAAAAGAGATAAGTACTGTGCACACTTTAACCGATGCCTGGGAGGACTATATAATGCAGTTACGACCAGCGGCTGATTAATGGTTTCCACGAAAACAGTAGCTTGAAATTCAATTGTGCTAAATTGTTCTAGTAAGTGATGTTTTATCACATTTCTGATTATGACAGCGCTGCGACTCCTATCGCAATTATCGGGATGTATGGTATGGTATAAAGTACAGTTTTAAAACGTTACATGCGATTTTTTAGGAAAATAAGTTTCAGCGATTAGACCGATATCAATGTTTTCGCTATTAAATACGACTTCGAGTTCATTTTTATGTTTTGTTAAGCCATTCGCATTCCATAAGAATAGTTTCAAACGATTAGTTATAATCTAAAAATTGCATATTGTACTTTAGCACTCTCAGACGTTGTACAAGGGTTTTAAATACCTTTTCTTGTAGATTAAGTTTTGTTAAGATAATTGACAACGCGTTGTTGTTTTGTTAATCAGTACTTTGAATGGGTCCCTTTACAGTTTGGGCTAAGTGACTGTTCTAACACTAGTAGGTACAGCAATTTTGGATTTACTTTTTGTTACAGGAACTTGATTATTTTCGTCAGCCATAGTTTCGTCAGCTTTGTTTTTTAATTTTATTTTTTGTAATTCCTTAGCGACTATACAACCACGATAGTTCGCTGGATGCTATTCGCCATAGTTGCAGCATTTAGGTTTATCGGACACTGTTTTTTGGCACTCAGAAGTTAAAAGTTTGCCGGCGCATTTTTTAAATGAGTGGAGGTTTTCCACAGAAATTTTTTGTGTGACCGAACGCTAGACATTTTTTGCATTGAGGAATTAAGTTTGACGGTTTGATGGGTTCAATCTTTACAATTGTATTAAGAATACTTTTTATCTCATAGATTTTCTTCACATCTTCGGCTGAGTCAAATGACAAAAGAAACATATCAAGTGGTTCTTTAGTCTTTCATTTGAATTTGTTTATTGCACCGATTGCTTTTAAACCTTGTTTGTTTAAGTCGTTTATAATCGATTCTTGATCACACGAGTGGTGAAGATTTTTGACTATAACTTTTATTGGCCTAGTTTGCTTGTCTTCGTAGCTGAACCAGGAAATATTTTCGTGAGTTAAGAGTTTTGTAACAGATCTATAGTCAAAAGAGTCAAAAATAGATACTCTGTATGAACCATTATTTATGTCTCACAAAAAACTTGTTTTTTATAGTCGCAATAAGTTGCGTATGCAATTTTTTAAAATCATTTATGCCGTTGATAACAATAGGCGGCGGTCCAGCACTTTTATTAGGGGCAGCTTGTTCTTTTGGGCAAGTATTTGTTTCAACACTAGGTCTACTTTGAGCAGTTACTTCAGGAGAAGATTCGGCGTTACGTTTTTAGTTGGTCTTTTCTTTTTTAGATCCAGTCTGTCTTCCTGGCAAGTTCCTTCTCACCGGTTTCATATTTTACAATGTTATGAGTTGTTTCTATGATTTCTGGTACGTTTTTAAAAAATTTTAATTTTTTATTTTCACTTCTCAGTACAGTTAACTCATTGAATAATAATATATATATATAAATTTTCAAGCTTTTTGATTTTATTCTGAAGTTCTGTATTTTCCCTTTCAAGTTTGATCGTTTTTTCTTTATTTTCACTACCCGGAGGTGGGGTATTAGCATCAATCACATTGATTTCAAATTAATACTATTTTTATACTATATTATTTTTACTAATAAAATAAATATAAATTTAAATTTTTACCTTAAGATTTATAAATATTTTTAGCGTCCTTTCGCGTATTTATTTATTTAGCATTTTTTAATTATTTAGCTATATTATTACACAATAACACAATTTGTTTAGTTTTTATTGATTTATTTTCAGCACTTTTCTTGTAATTCAATTTAAGCTTAAAAGCTTTATTTGCTGTCTCTATCAGCTGTTTTTAAATGTGTGTGAATTTAAGGCAAAATAAACCACTTCAAAAACAAAACAATTCCTCAAAACCAAAAAATTCACTTTTTTACATAAAAACAATATAATTATATCAATATTTTACATATGTCGCGCACTATATTTTATAATTTTCTTGAGGAGTCACTGTCTCGGTTTTTAGTGATAATTTTATATTATTTTATACGTATTACACTTAGAAAAAACGTCAAAGTACACAGTGATATTTTTGCACGCGCACTTTATCATACGAGATCACTGTTGTAACGATACTTTTGCGGTTGACATTGGTTTATATGTTGAGAAGACTCCTGGCAAGACCGCGTGGCGCCCTGGGTTTCTCTTCTCCTTTCGTTAACGATGGATGCTCTGTGCTAAGAGATATAATAGTTTGGCTAAATGAGCCAAGTTAAAGAAAAAGATGATAATGTTGGGGATGCGTTTATCCTCAATTTTCTATAAATGGGTATTTGTATACCGAAATACCACCAAGTACATGTAACTTGTTGTATATTTGTATTTTTATATTTGTGAATATACCACCGAGCACATAAACCCGTTAGTATTTTGATGAAAAGAATAAATGAAAGATGAGTTTGATTCAAGTTTGTATCATCGAATCACTTTATTAAAGAATTGATTTATCTATATATACATTTTTCTTACAATAATTACTTATAATTACTTACTAAAACTTATCACGTGCAATAATTTACTGACCTAATTTAAAACAATAAATAATATCAAGCAAATTATTATTATTTATTTAATTTACGAAAATTAGACTAGAATAACTTATAAATTACTTATATTTCGCGAAGCCAAAAAAAGCGTGCACACTCTGCCAGTATCTAAGTAAGAAGAAGAAGAAAGAAAAAGCAAAAATGAAGCCAAAATCATTGATTGCCTGATGTTAAATATGCCACTGTCAAAAACTACTAAATGGGTGATGCCATATCGCCTGGTTGCTGTGCCAAATCTCAAACATCCTCCCCGGCTGGACGGATACGTTCAAGATGCTCCACAAGCCTGCATATATTTTGGATAGGTCGCATGCATTCGCCTGCTGAATGCTTGATCGTGACCACTCGTACCAAACCATCTTCGCCTGGGTGAAGTTTAATCACCCTGCCAAGCCGCCAATGTGTTGCTGGTAGATTCTCGTGCCGGATAACCACGACATCGCCTATGTTGATGTTGTCACCATTTTGATGCCATTTGGAACGTGGTTGCAAAGTTGAAAGATATTCATCATGCCATTGTCGCCAAAAATGCTGTTGCATTTGCCTTAATTGTCGCCAGTATGATAATTTGTTGCTAGGTACCTTGCCAATAAGTTCATCTGGCACTGCCAATAGAGATCTGCCAATTAGGAAATCTGCAGGTGATAGAGCCATCTTGTCGTCACAAGTGTCATGCAATGGTATAAGTGGACGTGAATTCAAGCAAGCCTCGATATGTACAAGTAGAGTATGTAGCTGATCATAGTAAGTCGAATGAGTGCCAACAATGCGTAGTAAGTGCTTCTTTGCTGACTTAACGGCAGCTTCCCATAGACCGCCTTGATGAGGTGCGTCAGGTGGTAGAAAATGCCATTTTGTGCCTCGATTTGCCAATTGCTGTTGAGAATATTTATTATGACAAGCCTGTAAGTCAGCGGTCATTAAGCGATCTGCGCCAATGAATGTAGTGGCATTGTCACTGTATAAATGATTACATGGACCACGCCGGTTTACGAAACGGGTGTATGTATTTATGAAAGCCTCAGAAGTGAGATCTTCAGTCAGTTCGATGTGCAATGCCTTGGTTACCATGCACTCAAAGATTGCCACGTAAGCCTTCCGCACGGTTCGTACAGCCTTGGAGCCAATGCGTATGTTGAATGGACCGCAATAGTCTAAGCCAGATCTTGCAAATGGTGGAAATGGGGTGACCCGAGCCTTTGGTAATGTCGCCATACGTTGTTTTAGCATTATGTGTTTATGCCGCCAACAAATCGCAAAATGCGTGCCTGTAGAATCCAATATTTGTGTCGAATTGTATGAAGCATAATTTGTATACCGCCATGAAGTGTGTCCTGATGCACCTGCCATATTAAAAGCCTGGCCAATGTGCTATCCTTCGGAAGAATGATTGGATGACGCTGTGGCTCTGCCACCCTCGCATTATGTAGGCGTCCGCCTACTAGCAATATATTGTCCACTGTGGAGTTGATGAATGGACTTAGTGCAATGAGCTTGCTGGATGTGGATATGGGCTGTGCCTTTTTCAGCTGCTTGATTTCCGCTGCGAAATATTTCGCTTGTTCTGCCTTGATGTGGTGATTTAAAGCAATGTCCATTTCGCCTGTACAGATGTGTGTATGCGAACGAAAACGATGATGTGCCTTTTTGCAACGCAATATGTATGCAGTAGTGCGCAATAGCTTGCCAAGATGACTGAACCGGTCCAACAGAGATATGACGACCAATTCGTCGCCAACAGTGTAGTGTGTCTGTAATGCGGGTTGACCTATTACCTGCAATGCCTTTACCTTAACTGGTTTTAACTCGCCTTCCATTATTGCCAGCTCTGCTGGTGCACAGTGGTGCAGCTCATTGATTGAATAATCAGTTGAATTAGGACCGTGCCACCATAATGCGTAGTTATGCAACGCCAAAGGGGATATGCCACGACTGGCGCAATCAGCTGGGTTGAGTTTGGTAGGAATGTGATGTCAATGCCTGATATCTGTCATCGATTGAATGCAGTCAACGCGATTAGCCACGTACTGCTTTAATTGTGATGTGTTTTTGCGTAGCCAACATAGAGCAATATTTGAGTCGGAGTATAGAGTGTATGGTACGTGCTCCAAATGCAAAGCCTGCCTTGTTTCGTGTAAAAGAGTAGCCAACAATTGCACAGCACAAAGTTCCAATCGGGGTACTGTTACCGAATGTAATGGTGCCACTTTAGTTTTTGATGCGATAATGTGACTAGTGATATTGCCACTAGCATCGCAGAAGCCGTGAAGTTGTATTTGATAACCGGGTTGCATGCCTATCCTACGCGGTATTCGCACTGCCTCCAGTTGGGACAGCTGCCTTCGGTATATGAGCCATTCTTGCAACAGTTCAAGTGGTGTTGGGTCGTCCCATGCCAATTTTGCCTGCTAGAGTTTCTGTATGAAAAGTTTAGCCGTAATGATGACTGGTGCCAACATGCCAATTGGATCATATAATTTTGCGGCATCGCTAAAGACTTAATGGAACTTACCGTCTGCCAAAACAGATGAGACATCGGCCGCTGGTTGAATCGCTATGCCAACAGAAGGTGTACTCTTAAGGTAGTCATCTACGTCTAGCTCGTAATTCATCTGAGAGTTTATAAGAATTGTCTCTGCCACATTGCTGCATAGCGCGAACAGCCAAATATGTGCCACTGGTTGTGCCATATGTAACGGTAGCCAATTGATATGTGCGAATGGGCTGATCGGATGATTCCCGCCAGAGGATCTGTTGCCACTGCCTGTGCCTCTCGTCAACCTTGACTTGCCTGAACATTTTCTCCACATCAGCTGTGAATGCTATTCGATGCTGCCTGAAGCGAAGCAAAAGGTTAAGTAATAAATCCTGTATTGGGGGGCCAGCGAGTTGTGTATCATTTAATGATATGCCATTCGATGTTTTTGCGGAAGCATTGAATACGACTCGGAATTTTGCCATGACTGCATGATGTGGAATGTAGTATGCCTGAGATGGGTCGCCTGAATTATGCTGAATAGGGTGCATGTGACCAAGTTGTTCGTATTCGCGCATAAAAGCCACATATCTTTGTCTCAGCTCTGAGTTGGATGCCAATTTTCGTTCCAACTGGTGAAATTGCCTGAGTGCCATCTGATGTGAATTGCCAAGTGGTGGAGCATCTGGTGTAAATGGTATTTGTACACAATAACTGCCATCATCAAAACGCTTATGTGTGCTCATGAAAATGCACTCGCAAAGATCAACTGCTGCTAGTTTATCGCCTTTAGCCATGTCAATTTCTTTGGATTCAAATAGCCTGTGTAGAAGGTCATCAACTCGCTCATCAGGCGCCTCCACACGCAATGCCATAGATTGTTCCGCCTTGTAGTTATGCACGGTTGCTTCAGCTGGTCCGAATACAACCCAGCCTAATTGCGTATTTTGTGCCACAGGATCATCAAGTACGCCACGAACGATGCCATCTGCCAACAATTGGCCCCATACGTCTGAGCCAAGCAATGCATCTATAACACCAGTTTCGCCAAATTTCGGGTCTGCCAAAGGCAAATTGCGTAAATGCTGCCAACAGTTTTCCATGATTGGAGCCACAGGGATTGCTGAGATAATTTTGTTGATGATGTAGAATTCAACATCCAAGCCTAATGAAGCATTGACAGTCGAAAATATGCGCAAGACTGCCCGGCCATTAGTATATGAGCGATTGCCACTGCCAACGCCTTGTATTTGCAATGCACTTTTCTGCTTCCGCAGAGCCAGTTGATTAAAATATCGCGTACTCATTAGACTTACCTGAGAGCCTGGATCGCATAGAGCTCGACACGAGTCGATATCGCCAAAGCCATTTAAGATGCGTATTTGTGCTGTTGCCAAGAGTATAACCCGATTGCCTATAGTAGCGAATGTCTGCATTGGATGGTGTAGTCACTGACGCACACGTGGTGGGATGCCAGCCTGGTTCAGCCTCTTGCAAAGGAGGAGTTTGCGCTGGTGAACTTCGGCATAGTAGAGTGTGATGCCTGCCATTGCATATGCGACAATTAGTTGAGCCACATGCCTGAGTAGAATGTCCAGGTTTCAAGCAATTGAAGCAAAGATTCGAGCCTTTAAGCAATGTGAAGCGCTCCGCTGGTGAGCAAGCCAATAGCCTGGTGCAGTTGCCTATTTGGTGCGATGCGTCATTGCAAAACTGGCAGTGGCCTGGAGTAGTTGCTATTAGGTTTGTCCTCATCAGACGTGAACCTGGCCTTTTATGATCAGCCTGAGATGTGCCACGATATTGTAGTGTAGCAGTCTTGCCATCAGATTTTGGTTTGCTCTCCATTGTTCGCCAAACAATGCCAACTAGACTGTGAGCTCGTGTCTCCAAAAATGCAAGCAAATCTGCCAAAGGAGGAATTTGATTAGTTGTGCGGCTCATGCCCCATGCCTGTTGCGTAATTGTTGGTAACTTGGCCACTATAATGGGTATCGCCAATGCATCCCATTGATCCACGGGTAGGTTCATTACCGCAAGCGCTCACAAGGACTCTCGCACTGTATCAACCACCGAGAGCAACGCAGATGTTGACTCAGCCTGTGGTGGGTTGAAGCCAATTAGCCTAGCCACGTGTATTTCAGCCAACTGTTTCGGATTGTCGTACCGAGCCTTCAGTGCAGCCCATCCCTCATCGTCCCCGCCACTGTACATGCCTCCGACAAGTGCCACTGCATCACCATGGACTGCCTCTCGCAGTTTGCCAAGCTTGTATGCCTCCGGAAACTCTTACGAATTCACCAATGTCTCGAATGCGTCCTTAAATGCCAGCCAATTGCGCATCGTGCCATCAAACTTAGGTACCGCCAATCGTTCCAACTTAATTGCCAAGCCTTGGGTATTTTGTGCATCACAGCAGGTCAACTCACGCCGCAATGCAACGCACGCCTCGTTATACAAATCCTCCACCTCGTCCCACAACTTGATGTGAGACAATAATTCAGTATCATCTCTTGCCAAAGCCACCAACTCACCATGTGCAGTTTGTAGTTTTTCGAAGTGTGCCTGCAATGTAGCACGATCTTGCTGCATGCCAAAGCCATCCTCAAGGTAGTCATCCGCCAGTATTTTTGCAGCTACCCGGTTTAATGATGACCACGCAGCCGTACGCCTATTTAAGGCAGCCATATTTTCTTCATATAAAGCCAAAAACGCAATTTAATTTTTAAATAAAAACCGAAACTCCCGGGTTTCGGCACCAACAAATGTATAAAAAAACAAACACAATTATTTCCACACACGCAAAAGTTCACACTCTGCCAGTAGCCAAGTAAGAAGAAGGAGAAAGAAAAAGCAAAAATGAAGCCAAAATCATTGATTGCCAGATGTTAAAAATGCCACTGTCAAAAACTACTAAATGGGTGATGCCATATCGCCTGGTTGCTGTGCCAAATCTCAAACAAACACTAATCAGCAAAAATATAACTTATTATTGTATTACAATTACGTTAAATGCGTTTTAGCATTGGTCAGCAAAAGACAAAATAAATTATTAATGTAATACTTAATAGATAATAATTCAATAATTTGACCGAATAGGCCAGATCTATACTACTTTGCTTTAATGAGTCAGGTTTTGGTGTAGTGAACCAGTAGACTGGATAAGCCAGCGTATTTGTCATTTTAAAAGTGAAATTCCAAGTCCTCGATCATATCAAATACGCGTTCTTTTGTACTGAATATGCTGGAGCATTTTGGTGTGTCGCACGGGTATATTTGCCGTTACTTTATATTTTGTACCATTTGTGTTATTTTTTGTGCTTCTTGTATACTTTTGCGTACTTTATGTTTTTCGAATATATTTGTTTTTCGCCGTGTTTTACGATTTCCTTACTTCACGCAGTTCTTCGGATAGAGAATATTTAAATTCTTTAACTTAAAAAAAAAATATTGTTAACAAAAAATATAATACAAAAATGATAAAATGCAATGTGACAAAATATAAGTGAGTAAATCTTTAGTGTAATTGATTAAAAGAATTTTAGTGATTTTGCATGAAGCCGATGTATAACTGTAATTTGTTTTCTTCGTTGGTGATTTCTTTATGTTTGGTTATAGAAAAATATAATTTATTAATGCTGTGATCTTTGTTTTGTATAAAAAATAAAAATAAACCAAATGAATATATCTCAGAAAAGTATTACTAGTGATATGTTTTGTTTGTCGTAACAAAAACGTAAACAGTGAGTGTTTTAGTTTCTGGATGTTTATATATATTTTTTTTATCCATGTTTATTAAATAATTGTGTAAAAGATCTATGTTTTTTAAATAAATGTGTTATTTATTGTTTAGTAAATGTTCAATTTATATTTCAAATTATAATATGAAAATAAAATTCATTTGTTTTTTCGTGAAATATTTTCAAGTTGTGTTTACATTTTTTTTTCTTTTCCGGTTTTTTTAGTCTAATATTGTCCAGTAATGTATTGACAGTCAAATGCTATCTTTCGCTTGTTATACGTGTGGTAGGAATTTGATATATAAATTTATATCGTCGAATCTCCCTCCTTCCTCGCAAAACAGAACTAAGATGGGACGTTCTATCTGTTAGCATGACTTCTTTTTAATTTCTCCGGACTCTTGTAGAAATCGTCTTGGTCTTTGATGTGGCGAATATTATCCTTTTGTTTAAGTATACCTATACCTCTTACTTGTTGCTAGCGATTTTGACTACTGTTTGGATCTCGCTATTACTGTTGTTATTGGTTCAGTAAACGACCGGTTGTGTTGTTGTTTATGACTAGTTGATTCAAAACTTCGACTATCGATAATATCCTCTCATATCGGCTTAGTAGGTAAGCGTCTCACTGTGTTCTGCAATAGCATCGTTGTGGATAATCATCTGCTCGGCGACCAACTATCACACAGCCTCGACTCACTTTATCCTGTTCTTTACGAAGTTCTTCGAATATATCAGCCAGTTTTGTTAATTCTGTTAAACTCGAAACGTCTCGACGTTTGATGTAAATTTGGTACTCTGAACGCATGCTTCAGTATATACGCTCCAATTGTGAATATTGGTTCATGCTTGTGTATCGCATTAGATTTTTAGTGTCCAGTAACTAATCCTTTAAACTTTCTTGTTTCTTCTGGCGTCGTCCTTGCACTTCGTTTTCTAATCTTTCGAAAAACCCAGATTCAAGTTGTGACGACATCACGTAAAAAGTTAGTCGATAAATATCTGCGCTTGTTTTACGTTGTAAAACAGCAATCATATTATTAGAAGAATTTAGATCGTAGCAATTACGGCGTTCTCCTTCAATACATTTAATAAAACAATTTGTGTAAATATCATTTTTATTCAGAAGAAACTTGGTAATGTAAAAACTACATTAAACAAAGTGTTGTACAGTTTTTTGCGTATACTTACTTACTTAGTTGGCTATTACAGACGTGTGTCGTCCTTGGCCGCGTCGAGTAGCCTCCGCCAGTCAGCCCGATTAGTTGCTTTCTGACGCCAGTTGGTAGTACCGAGCGCCCCCAAATCGTTGGTCACCTGGTCCTTCCACCCAAGATGCGGACGTCCTCTACCGCGTTTTCCACCTGCGGGTACCGAATCAAATACCTTTCTAGTCGGAGCACTTTCTTCCATTCGCACAACATGACTAAGCCAGCGTAGCCGCTGAATTTTTATGCGCTTAACTATGTTAATATCGCGGTATAGCTCATACAGCTCATCGTTCCATTTTAATCGATACTCGTCGCCAACGCGTAAGGAACCATAGATCTTCCGAAGAATTTTTCTCTCGAATGCTCCTAACGCCTTCTCATCACTGTTGGTAATTGTCCAAGCTTCTGCACCATACAGCACGACAGGCATGATAAGGTATTTGTAGAGCCTGATTTTTGTTTGTCGAGAGAGGGCTTTATTTCTCAATTGCTTACTTAGCCCGAAGTAATATTTGTTGGCAAGAGTAATTCTTCGTTGAATCTCTAGCCTGACGTCATTTTTGGTGTTTAAGCTGGTTCCTAAATAAACGAAGTCTTTCACAACTTCGAACTTATAATTGTCAACAGTGACGTAGGTCCCAAGACGCTCAGGAGATTTGTTTGTTGACAGAAAGTACTTTATTTTGTCCTAATTTACCACAAGACCCATTTGTTTTGCTTGTTTTTCTAAGTTGGAAAATGCCGCACTGACGACGCGGGTGTTCAGACCAATGATATCAATATCGTCGGAATACGCAAGCAGCATTACACTTTTTTAGAATATTGTGCCAGTACGGTTTAAATCTGCTGCTCGAATTATCGTTTCCAACATTAGGTTAAAGTAGTCACACGACAAGGAGTCACCCTGTCTGAAACCTCGTTTGGTATCAAACGGCTCAGAGATGTTCTTTCCAATTCTAACGGAGCTGGTGGTGTTGCTCAACGTCATTTTACATAGCCGTATAAGTTTTGCTGGGATACCAAATTCAGACATAGCGGCATAGAGTGTGCTTCTAGTCGTAGTGTCAAAAGCAGCTTTGAAGTCGACAAATAGGTGGTGTGTTTCGATTTGTTTTTCTTGAGTCTTCTCCAGGATTTGACGCACTGTGAGTATTTGGTCTAGAGTGGATTTGCCAGGTCTGAAGCCACACTGATAAGGTGCAATCAGTTGGTTGACGATTGGCTTCAATCTTTCACATAGTACGTTTGATAGAACCTTATATGCGATATTTAAAAGACTGATCCCGCGGTAGTTGGCGCAGTTTGCAGGATCACCTTTTTTGTGGATTGAGCAAAGCACACTTAAATTCCAATCGTTGGGCATGCATTCATCCGACCAAATGTTGCGAATTAGCTGTAGCATGCATTTTGATAGCTCTTCGCCAACAGCTTTAAACAGCTCAGCCGGTAAACCATCGGCGCCTACAGCTTTGTTGTTTTTGAGCCGCGTTATAACTGTTTTAACTTCATTATGATCGGGAGGCGGAACGATTATTTCATCGTCAACGATTGAAAATTCGGGATCATCTTCGCTTTCAGTCACATTGCTACTACCGCCATTTAATAGTTTCGGGAAGTGATCCCTCCAAATATTAAGCAGGCTTTGGACATCTATCACCAGATCACCGTTTTCATCTTTGCAGGAATTAGCTCCGGGTTTATAACCATTTGTCAGGCTTTTAAGTTTTTGATCGAATTTTCGAGCCATATTTTTGTCGTCTAGCTTCTCAAGCTCTTCGTACTCACGTCTTTCTGTTTCCTTCTTTTTTCGCCTGAAAAGACGTTTCTCTTCCCTTCTCTTTTGCCGATATCGCTCTTTAACAGCACGCGTCGCAACTGACCGCAGGATGGCTTGATATGCTGCGTCTTTCTCTGCGGTAGCATTGCGACACCCTTGGTCGTACCAGCTGTTTCTTTGTATACGGTGATAGCCGATCACCTCTTCTGCAGCAATACACATAGAGTTGGAGATGTGGTTCCATTGCGCGCATATATCGGCTTCTTCAGATGAATTTTCCAGATATTGGGAGAGTCGAGTAGCGAAGTCATTAGCTGTCTGTTGTGATTGCAGCTTTTCGACGTCTAGCTTTCGCTCTGCTTGTTCACGTACCTTTCTCATCGCACATAAACGTGTGCGGATCTTGGATGCAACAAGGTAATGATCCGAGTCGATGATGGCTCCTCGGATAGTACGTACATCCAAGACACTGAAAGCATGCCTTCCGTCTATCACAACGCGATCAATTTGAGATCTTGAGTTTTAATTCGGTGACAGCCATGTTGTCTTATGTATGTTGAGATGTTGGAATCTGGTACTACTAACCACCATGTTTCTAGCCGCGGCGAAATCAATCAGCCTTCTTCCATTATCAGAAGTTTTCGTGTGAAGGCTGAACTTTCCGACAGTGGCACCAAGGACACCTTCTTTACCCACCTTTGCGTTGAAGTCTCCAACAACGATTTTGATGTCATGATGGGGACAGCGTTCATATGCTTGCTCAAGCTGTTCATAGAAAATTTCCTTGGTGTCGTCATCTTTATCTTCCGTCGGGGCATGCGCACATATTAGAGTGATGAAGAAAAATTTTGCCTTAATCCGGATTTTTGCGAGCCTTTCGTTTATTGGTGTAAACGTTGAGACCAAATTTCTTAGCTTTCGGCTTACCGCAAATCCGACTACAAACTCGTGCTTTGTTGCATGGCAGCTATAGTAGATGTCACAATGTTCTCGTTTAGAGCATCCTTATCCCGTCCATCGCATTTCCTGGAGAGCGGTAATGTCAGCCTTATATTCCTTGAGCACATTAACCAGCTGTATAGATGCACCTTCTCTGTAAAGAGTTCCGACATTCCAGGTGCATATTTTTAAATCGTGTTCCTTAATACGTTTGCGTTTGTCGTCATCAGTAGATCGTTTCCTTAGCTTGATTCTTCATTTTTTTGCCCATGAAGCAATTTGATTGACTGTGTGTTGCAGACTACCCGTCGCGTCTTCTATATTGTTTTCGATTGCTAGAACCGCAGTATCGTCTGCAAATATTGCTGTAACTAGTTGGTTTACAGAGGGTAAGTTGTGTGTATACAGGAGATATAGAATGGGCCCAAAAATGCTCCCCTGCGGGACGCCTGCGCTAATCTTCTTTAGTGCTGAATGTGCATCTTCATATTTAACACTGAAGTATCTGTCATTTAGATACGATAATAGCAGCTTACAGTATTGAAGTAATCCTTCATGCCAAACCATATCGAAGGCTTGTGATACATCGATCTAATTCCGATAGATTGCTTAGTTTTAATTCTCAAATCGATTTAATACATCTATACAGTGGAAGGTGTACATTACGCAATCAAACGCGGATAACAGATGCACCCGTCATGGAACCACAGTTGCCACGCCGAAGTGTCTCAAGAACGCCCAGAATGTCAACACAGAAACCGGGGCTACCAAGTGAAGAATCTAGGCTGAATAAAACCATGAGCGGAGCATACCCAAAAACTCAAGGACTAAGAAATTGACGAAAGTCAATGCTCTTTGAAGAAGATGAATACCTGCCTAGAAGAGACATCGATTTGGGAAGATGGCATATCAAATTTGACGGCACTGCTAAAGAGATGGCGGTGGAAAGCTTCATTTTTAGGATCAAACGTATGCGGGAGCAGTAAGAAGTGCCGTATCATCAACTATTGACAAATTTCATCAACTATTGACAAATTTCCATTGCTTAGTGACTGGTCCAGCTCTAAAGTGGTTTTGGCAGGTACTGGAAGATCATGCGGAAGACAACACATTATGATTATAACATCATTCGGGAAATTGTGGACCGAAAACAGCAGATTGGAGAAAGTTTTGATCAGTTTTATGCAGATATTCACAATTTGACGCTCAAGTTACGAAGGAAAATGCCGGAGTTGGCCTCAATTATTAAAAATAATGTAAAGCCCAATTTAGCAACTTTAATATTTGCAGCTTCATTCCAAAGTCTGGCGGAGTTAAAAAGAGAATGAATACGTGCTGAGAAAATGTTGAAGGAGAATAACTCTAAGTATAGAACCGTGAGCGAAATTCAGCCATCAGTCTTAACACCAGATGAACAATATGACCCACCTATATGGGATATAGAGGCTTTTGGGACCCCACCGGTAAAGAATATGGGCCACTAGGCGAACCAGCCTGGCGCTGGAAAATCCAATTTTGATAGGAATTTCAATCAAAAACCTAACATAAATGCACCAACCTTATCTCATTCTCCATTTTATATGAATTTATGCTTTTCCTGTGGAATGCCTGGTGACTTTTATGACATCACGCCAGAGCTCAGGGATGATCAAATTTGTAAGTCGTTGTTTCACAAAATGTCCTGTTTTTTATGCAAAACTAACAGTTCATATTGTGGATTCTCAGCAAGTGCGGGAAACTCGAAAGGGGCAGAGCCGATCGGGGGTCTATGCCACCAGAAACCAAGGCCGGAACACCAATCAAGATACTAAAAAGACCGCAATTTTCACATGCACCTATAAACTTAGACGTGAAAAGGCAAAGTACGAAGACTTTACA
The DNA here is from genome assembly GCF_002237135.1 of Teleopsis dalmanni. Lineage (NCBI taxonomy): Eukaryota > Metazoa > Arthropoda > Insecta > Diptera > Diopsidae > Teleopsis > Teleopsis dalmanni. The sequence goes on along the minus strand of NC_051846.1, from coordinate 128,147,993 downwards.
TCAACGAAAAATAGAATATGAAGCAATACGCCGTCAGTTATTCAACGAAGAAAAAATGAAGAAATTGGAGTTGAAAGCTAACCGAAAATTTTATGAGATTATGCGAATGAGGAATAAAAGACGTTTGTGGAAAACAGGTTTAAAGAAAATGGTGGACACCATAGTGTCAGTGGAGGGTGACAATAGGATGTGTTTGAGGACTAAAGTAAGCGGAACAGAAGTACTGGCTCTATTGGACTCAGGGGCAAGTGCAAATTGTATTGGTAGAAACGCTTTAGAATTTTTAAAAGGTACATAACAGCGAATGATTGCAGCTCCTTTACAGCTATTTTATTTATTTTACGTGATTTGATTTTTTTTATTTGCTTAATTTTACTACAATAATTTTACAGTAAAAACTGCCAACGGGGAAAAAACTCCAATAGTAGGGGTGATATCTTTAGAAGTACAATGGGAAGGTGAGAAAAAAATTTTGGATTTTTTAATTGTCCCTTCTTTACAACAGGAGTTCTACTTCGGTATTGACTTCTGGAAAACCATTCAAATACCTATATTGAGTAAAAACTGAAAAGTAGAGAAATTAGTACCTTCCGCTACAGACCTCCAAGTGACGTCAAACCCTCACGAATTGACGGAACCACAACAAGAAGCTTTAACACGTATAGTAAAAAAATTCCCATCATGTGATGAGTTAGGTTTAGGGAGTACTACTGTAGAAAAGCATGTCATAGAAGTCATTGATGAACATTTACCAGTCAAACAAAGACATTATCCAATTTCTATGATGAATTAGATGGGGTGCTTAGTTTAGGAGTGATTGAAGAGAGTAATAGTAGCTGAATTTTCCCCTAACTCTGGTAATTAAAGGCATTAAGAATAGGCTATGTCTAGACGCGCGAAAAGTTAATGAACGCACAATTAAGGATGCTTATCCGTTGACACACATAGAAGGGATACTGAGTAGGCTTCAACACACTCGATATATTTCAGCGATTGATTTAAAGGACGCTTTCTGGCAGATTCCACTAGATGAAAAGTCTTGAGAAAAAACAGCATTCACGGTGCCAGGTAGGCAGCTTTACCATTTTACCGTCATGCCGTTCGGGTTATGCAATGCAGCTTAACGAATGTGTAGGTTAACGGATATCCCAGCTAGGCTCAGAGAACACGTGTTTGTCTACTTAGATGATCTGTTAGTGTGCTCCCCTGATTTTGATGCTCATTTGGAATTCCTTAAGCAGATTGCTGATTGTCTGAGCAGAGCGAATCTTACTGTGAATGTAGAAAAAAGCAAATTCTGTTACAGAGAGGTGAAATATTTAGGCTTTGTGGTAGGAAATGACAGCATAAGTACTGATCCTGGTAAGGTAGAAGCAATGAATCCAATTCCAGAACCTAAAACACTAAAACAACTTCGGCGGTTTTTAGGCATGACTGGTTGGTACCGACGATTCATAAAGGACTATGCATCTATTGCTGCACCCTTTCACGATTGTCTAACCAAGGATAAAATAAAAAAATTTTCTTTGTCAGAGAATGCTAGAGATGCTTTTAAAAACCTGAAAAATAGTTTAGTGTCTGCTCCAGTGCTGACAAATCCAAATTTTGAACGTCATTTTTATATTCAATGTGATGCTTCCAGTGATGGCGTGGGAGGAGTTCTATTTCAAGTAGATGAGTTAGGAAACGAGAGACCAATTGCATATATGTCAGCTAAACTAAACAAGGCACTGCAAAGTTATAGCGTCACAGAGTTAGAATGTTATGCAGCAGTCTTGAGAGTGTAAAAGTTTAAGGCTTATGTAGAAGGGTTACCGTTCACCATAATAACAGACCATGTTAGCTTAAAATGGCTCATGAATCAAAAAGACTTATCCGGCCGACTGGCTCGATGGAGTCTAAAACTACAGGTTTTTCATTTTGAAATAGAACATCGCAAAGGTTCCAAAATGTTGTTCCCGGTGCGCTATCACGGATGTTTTTGGAAGAACTTCGTTTAGAATCACGGCAGCTTGATGTTGATCTTAAGTCAGGTTTTTTTTTTTAACTGAGGAATATCAAAAACTGTTAAAAACCATAAAAGGACAAGACAAACTACCTGATCTGTGCATATCTGACGGTTATGTATACAAGAGAACCGAATTTAGAAATGGTAACTTGAATAATGAAGATGCAACTTGGAAATTATGGGTGCCGACAGATTTGCGTAAACAGCTTGTACAGAGGGTACATGCATCCCCTTCAGCATGTCATGGAGGAATTCATAAGACTTTGTCAAGATTGAGAGTGCGATATTTCTGGTCAGCAATGGTAAGTGACGTATATGAGTTTGTAAAAACATGTGATAGCTGTAATACTTCGAAAGCTACTAATAGAATGCAACGGCCCATGATGGGTAGACAATTTATTACTGAAAAAACCTGAAAAAACCTAATTTATTACTGAAATATACTAAGTTTTTTTTGGTTTAAGATTTCTGTTTCAAACAAGTTTGTCTGATTTTTACATTTTTTTATTGCATTGTTAAACGATGAAGAGAAAACAAAAAAAAATATAGGACAATATGTAAAGCGGTTAATAACTCAGGCGGTAGAGCATGAGACTCTAACATAAGGGAGTGGGTCGAACCCACATGTTGGGCGCAGAAATACAAATAGGTTAAATTAAAAAAAAATTAATATTAAAAAAAAAAGAAAGAGCCTACATTTAGAATTTCTTTTACGAAGGCGCTTCATATCGCAGGCGACATCGTTAGCTTCGATCCTGTGATGTAGGCCTGTGTCAAAACAGTAAAATGTAAGATACACCGAAAAGAAAAAAACAATTCTAGATATTACCTGGGATGTCCCTGGGATGAGGATTTTTCAGTTGATATGCACCACATAAATAACTAAAATTTTATTAAAAGTTATCAAAAGTGAACAAAATTCAAAACTAACTAAATATTTAACTAAAAATTACTAATAGTTAATAAAAATTTAAATTGAAAGAAAAGAAAAATTAAGAAGAAATAAGAATGTTCTATAACTGTGTGGCAAAACAGTCATAATAGGTACCAGTAGTCAATAAAGACACAAAAAAAAAATAAATATTCATTTAATTGTCAGTCAGTAAATGACTACACGAAATTTGAAATCCCGCAGGAGAGATAGAAAAATCACACTTAGTAGCCAACGGATTTAAAATTGTTATGAGTTAATAATTAGTCCATTTAACTTTACGTTTTGCAATTTCTCTGTGAAATACGTGTAATATTTTTATTTGTGTACGATTTTAGTTGATCGTATATTTTCCTAAAAATAGGCAAGGTCGTTTACATCTGGGCAGTTATTGACTAGAACCAAAGCATCAGACCGTCAGTTCGACGATAAGAAATGTTGATTTTTGGTATTTGGTTAGTAATTGGTGTCATGATGTAAGTGACTTTGAAAATATTGAATACGGAAGAATTGCAAAAATATGTGAAGCATTCTTGTAATAATAAAACTTTGCGAATTTAGCAAAATAAATTATACAACTATGGGAAAAACCCAATAAAGTAACTAGGTCATATACTGGATTTTTGCATCAAGTTTAGGTATATAAGACGAGTTCAAAATTGAAACTGGCGTCTAGGAAATGTGAAGCGGTTAAGCGCAGTAGCGCTTGACCAAGTATTAAAGAGTGTAAAAAGTGAAAAGTTAAGCGTAGTAACGCTAATATATATTGTGTTACGTTCAAACATCTTTGGATATTTTTTTATGTGTGCGGAGGTAAGTTCTGGCACGGTAGCGAAGCCAGCTAGCTCGTCAGAAAATGGGGGGGTCATTTTACTCCGCTATAACACATTCGTAACAAAAAAATAAAAAAAACAATCGTGCCAGAGAATATTGTTCAAAAACAACAAAAAAATTGCAATAAATGTGATCAAAGTAGATCACCAAAAAACAATAACAAAAAAATAAAAAAAACTATTTCCTTGTAATAATGCATCTACCAGTCTTAGTCCTTATTGTCCCTGTCCTGTCTAACTCATTTTTATTTTTACTTCAATCTGACATTGCCCCCTTCTTCACTTACACCCGTCACCTATATCTCTTAACATTAAGCCATCATTTCTTCTTTTATGACATGCATAAAGAAAAAAAAAAAAAAAAACCAATTTGTATTCTAAAACTACTATATTTATCGTCTAATCAAAAACACAATAATGTGAATTAAAACTAAATAAAATTAAATTTACATATTTTTTTTTTTTTTACGTTTAATTTAATTACAAAAAAAATTTTTTTTCAATGATAGAAATAATAAAAAAAATAAAAAATTAATTTGAAATAGAATAATAAAGGAATAAATTTTATGTATACTTCCACGTTAACTTTTGTTTAAAGAGAAAAAAAAAAAAACGTAATATGTATGTATACCTGCATCCACATAAAAATAAAATTGCAAATGAAATCAAAAAAAACAAAAAAACACAAAGAGATGTTTTATATGTAACACTCTTTACCTGCGTTACTCTTACATACAGGTTCGTTGACTCCTCGTTGATGACGTCACCAGCAAGATCACCTGTAAATAGAAACAAACTACTCCCTTTATACTTTTTTTCTTTCTCCTGCACTCTTAAACACTGTAACCGTAGTTAATCATTGCCTATATACATACATATCTCTTACAATTTCAAATGTAGTTTACAAACAAATTATTTGCACAAGAATATTCAGATAAAATAAAAAAAATCATTCTAAAAGTAAATAAATTAGTTATCTAATTATTTCAGATTCGAATATTAATTACATGGTATGTTATAAACTTAATACTAATAAAAAACTTATAAAAATTATATTATAGAAAAAAATATAAAATAATAAATATATTAATATTATTTAGATGCTATAAAAAAATAAAAAAAAACTTTTTTTTTTTTATTAATTCGCCACTTAGCTGTTGTTGTTGTTGCCTCTGGTTGTTGGTATTGTTGTTGTTGCTGCCTCTGGTTGTTGGTATTGTTGTTGTTGCTGGGTGGAAATTGTTGCACCACGGTAATGAAACTATAACTTCAACACACAACGCAGGTCTTGCCACCTTGTTGATGTCACTTAATGTTTTAACGAATCAACATGACACCATTATTAGTTATAATAATCTACAGCTTCCAATTTTTGGTTATGCATTATCTCTTATTATTCTACTGCTGTAGTTGTTTTGTAATCTTCAGTTTGATTTCAAAAAAAAGAAATTCTGTTTTTTTTTATCTTTCTTCATTTCAATTGTTTTTTTTTTTTATTTTAAATATTCACTTTAATTACTTTTACTAATAATAATTAATTTTAATATTCACTATTGGGTAATATATTTCAATATATCGTCTAAAATTTTTCAAGTCACTCGCGGACATCAATCATCAACCGTAGTTGTTTTAAAATCTTCAATTAGATTTCAAAAATTTCTGTTTTTTTTTTCTTTCTTCATTTCATTTGTTTTTAATTTTTAAATATTCACTTTAATTATTTTTTTACTAATAATAATTAATTTTTAAATAGTCACTTTAATTATTTTTTTACTAACAATAATTAATTTTTAAATATTCACTTTAATTATTTTTTTTTTCTAATAATGATTAATTTTAATATTCACTATTAGTTAATATATTTTAATATATCGTCTAAAACATTTTTTTCTAAAACAGCCCGCGGAAATCGACCGTCACTTTTTAAAATACTTTTTTCAAGCAGAAATATCAACCACTCTTTCCTTTTTATGTAGCCATCTTTCCGTAATTTCACCCGTTGTAAGCTCATCCCGTACACTTTTGGAGGTCGTTCTTTGAACCTTTAGTTAATACTGTTTTTCATTTGTACATTCCGAACGTCCCACCTGCATTATCCACTTTTTTCCTTTTTTCGCTATAACTTATTTTAATACATTTCCATTGTGCCTTGCTCTGGCAGCATTGATCTTTACAACTCCTAAAGCTTTTGCTGTCAATTTGATCAAAACAAAGAATGTACAAAAGCTTTTACACATTTATTTCTTCTACAATGTGCGAGCAATGCGCTTTGTTATTTTTCACAAAAATAAGCCAGTCAATACTATATATACAATAAAAATATTGTATATATAAATATATAAAAAAATAATGTGACAGTGCTGTTGGCGAAGCACACGATCACTAGTGTTACTGGTGGACGTAACTCGTGCCGCCTGGGGAGGAGCTGGACATCGCGGGTAACCCGAGGTAACATCCCGTTTGCATTCTTAATAACTATACATCTAATTTTTCTCTTTTCCTGCAGGCCTACATAACAGGCTCAACGGTGCCGATGTTGCCTGCAATATGGAGCACCATTGTAAAACATCAAAGGTAGGCTGTCAGCTTCCTTACTTTATTTTGTTTGTGTTTTTGGGCCCAACGTGTGGCTTCGACCCATACCCTGAGTTACAGAGTCTCACCCTTTTTCGACTGATCTAGCCAGGCATTTAATTGTCATGATACGATTTCTACTCCTTACTGACAAAAGATGTCCTTTGCGTGGTATATCCCGATGCTAACCCCATTCATGTTTCCTAACTCATATAGCGAAGAACCTATTGCCTTTAAAATCACGCACTTCACGTTTTCTTCCCTAACTTCGCGTTATAACCATCAGCTTGTTTACTTTGTCTGAAGTTACGTCTATATACTACTTGCCCCGCTCTAAACTGAATGTCCTTTTTTCGTTGATTATACACTCTTCCAGACCGCTCGTGAGCTGCTTTCAATTATGCCGTCAGTTTTTTTCGCATCAATAGTTGTTTGTCTGTCTCTTCTAATATTTCAAATTCGGATTGCTGTATGGAGCTCAGCTTCCTCATTATCTCATATGCTGCGCCATGCTGAATCATATGTGACCCAAACACGGCCATATATGGTTCCATACCTATCGAGCTGTGTTTTACACTTCTGAGTGCAAATGCTGCTTCACTTACATACTGATCCCAATTACGTTGGTTTTCTTGTATATAAGAACGGACGATCTGAAGTACTGACTGATTTACTCGTTCGGCAGCATTGGCTTGAGGAGAATACAATCCAGTTCGAATGTGTTTCACTCCATATTTTTGCAAGAATGAATTAAAGGCTTCTGACATAAATTGTTTCCCGTTATCGGAATGCATGAATTCTGGTACACCAAATGTATGGAAGACATCAGTCTCAAGATACTTTATCATATTCTGGACTGTAGCTGAACGTATCGGTTTGAGGAATACGTATTTTGAGAAGTGGTCTAGCACTACAAAAATTACCGTATTGCCTGTGCTAGTCCTAGGGTAAGGTCCCATGAAATCCACATACAGGCGTTGGAATGGTTTTTCGGTTATGGTTTGCATTCCCATGAGTAGTTTTCTCATTCTATTTGACACCTTAGAAGTATTGCAAACCTCGCATTCTTTTATCAGTGTCTGAACGTCACCAACCATTCCTGGCCAGAAATATTTTACCTTTAATTTTGCTAAAGTCTTTTGCACCCCTCCGTGTCCAGATGATGGTGATGCGTGTACTCGTTCTGCTAATGACCATCGCAATTCAGATGGAACCCACTTCGAAAATCGGTCCTTTTATACACGTAACCGTCTAAGGTACATAGGTCAGGTAAACGTTGGTGTTCCTGGGTCACTAATGCGATGAGTGATTTATATTTATCAGTTACAAAGAAAGGTGACTGCAAATCAACATCTAGATTGCGAGAGTCTTGTGTTATCTCATCAACAAACATCCTTGATAGTGTATCAGGTATAATGTTCTGATTACCTTTTCTATGTTCTATGTTGAAGTCAAATGCCTGTAATTTCAAGCTCCATCTTGCTAGTCTACCAGATAAATCACGCTGGTTCATCAACTATTTGAGACTCGCATGGTCCGTTATGATTGTGAATGGCAGGCCCTCTATATACGCTCTAAACTTCTTTACACTAAGTACAGCTGCAAGACACTCTTGTTCGGTCACACTGTAATTCTTTTGTGCTTTATTTAACTTGGAAGACATATAGGCTATAGGCCGTTCATTTCCAGCTTGATCTATTTGAAACAGGACACCCCCTACGCCATCTGCAGAAGCATCGCATTGGATGTAAAAATGTTGATTAAAATCGGGATTCGTCAGTACTGGTGCCGTAATGAGGCTACTTTTTAACTTGTCAAAAACAACTTTGGCCTGATCAGTTAAGGTGAATTTCTTTAAATTACCTTTGCTGAGACAGTCATGCAGGGGTGCAGCAATCGTCGCGTAATCTTGTATAAAGCGTCTGTACCATCCTGTCATGCCCAGAAATCGTCAAAGTTGTTTTGCTGTTCTGGGCTCTGGAAACATGTTCATGGCCTCAACCTTCGCAGGATCCGTTTTAATAATGCCGTTGCCCAAAATATATCCCAGATAGTTTACTTCTATATGACAGAACTTACTTTTCTGTACATTTATTGTCAAGTTAGCTTTACTTAGACAATCAGCAACTTTCTTTAATAACAACATATGAGTTTCGTAATTACTTGAGCATACCAATAGGTCATCAAGATAAACGAATACACGTTTACGTAAAGCTGCTGGAATAACCTTGTCCATCAGACGACACTTTCTCTGAGCGGCATTACACAGCCCGAATGGCATAACCGTAAACTGGTACAGTGGCCTACCTGGTACCGTAAACGCTGTCTTCTCCAACGGAATTTGCCAAAAGGCATCCTTGAGATCTATCGCCGAAATATACTTGGTGTCCTGCAACCTACTTAGGATACCTTCAATGTGGGGCAAAGGATAGGCGTCTTTGATTGTGCGATCGTTGACCTTACGTGCATCTAAACAAAACCTATTTTTATTTTCCTTCACAACTAAGGTTACAGGCGTACTCCAGCTACTATTGTTTTCTTCACTAACTCCTAGGCTCAACATTCGATCTAATTCATCATACATAAGCTTTTGAATCGCAGGCGAAATCGGGTAGTGTCGTTGCTTCACCGGTAGCTGTTCATTCGTTACCTCTATCTTATGACTTTCGACACTGGTACTCCCTAAGCCTAATTCACTAAAAGAAGGAAATTCCTTAATAACTTGCTCTAATTTCTTTTGCTGGCTAGTATTCAATGGGTGTTGTTTGGTTAATTTTAAATCAGCAGAACAAGGTGTCAATTCGCCTATGTTGCCTAACGTTTCAGCTTCTCGGATTCGCTTGGTAATCAAAGGGATCTCAAATGTCTTCCAGAAGTCGATTCCAAAGTAGAATGGTTGCTGTAGTATAGGTACTACTAAAAAATCCATAATTTCAGTTTGACCTTCCCAAAGGACTGGTAGTGATACTACTCCAATCACAGGTACCTCTCCCCCACTGGCAGTTTTTATGGCTTTACCTGTTAATTTCACTAGCTTACTTGGTTGCTTTCGTAGAAACTCTAATGCTCCCTTTCCTATACAGTTGGCCATTGCTCCTGAGTCTAATAAGGCCATCACTTCTTCCTGATTAACCTTAGTTTTGACATAAATTCTATTATCTCCATCTAATGTAACTATTGTACCTACAATCTTACTAAGACTTGTCTTAACCAAACGCCTTTTCTGCCTAAGTTTTAAAATTTTTCTAAATTTCCTATTCCTTTTACATTGGTTTGATACGTCCACATTAAAAATTCTTTCTCGGTTCTCTTCACATTCCAGATTGTGT
>NC_051846.1:128131276-128138218 GCF_002237135.1 Teleopsis dalmanni | reverse complement strand
TAAGCAATAGTAATTTTATATATATATATATTTATTTTTTTTTTTTTTTGTTTTTGTTTTGCTGATGAAATATTGAAGTAATTTAGGTAAAAATATAAGGAGTTAGGTGAATAATAATTTTTTTTTTAAGCATAGAAATAATAATAAATTTAAATTATTACATGAATATGATAATTATGATATGAATATAAATGAATATGTATACAAATGAAATATCAATGAATGATTGATAGGTTTGGTTAGTTAGGACAAGAACTAAGAACATGGCACGACTTTTTTTTTTTGTTGTTGTCTACAGTGTAGCCTCAGTTGTCAAGAACCCCACCCCAACACCGGCGAGCATACCGGGCTAGCCACCGTGCCATGAGCGGCTTCTGACGACACTAATTCTAACAGCAGGTGGACACAACAAAGGGATGGCGGTTAGTAGTGGACTACCGTCAAATTTATAAAAAATTGATTGCTGACAAGTTCCCTCTTCCAAGAATAGAATACATTCTTGATCAATTAGGAAGAGCTAAATATTTTTCATGCCTTGATCTAATGTGTGGATTCCATCAAATAGAGTTTCAGGAATCTTCAAGAGACATTACATCTCTCTCTACAGAAAATGGCTTTTATCGTTTTAAATGACTCCCGTATGGATTGAAAATTGCTCCAAATTCTTTTCAGCGCATGATGACCCTTGCATTTTCTGGTTTAACGTCATTATAAGCATTTTTGTATATGAATGATTTAGTTGTACTCGGACATTCTGGAAGACATATTTTTAAAAATTTAACAGATGTTTTCGAACTATGTCGAAAGTACAATCTTAAACTACATCCTGACAAATGCACATTTTTCATGCATGAGGTTACATATCTCGGTCATAAATGCACTAACAAAGGCATCCTTCCGGATGACAGTAAATACACAGCAATCAGAGACTACCCAGTACCGACTGATGCTGATAGAGCACGACTATTTGTTGCTTTTTGTAACTACTATAAAAGATTCACAAAAAAATTTTATGACTATTCTCGACATATAACGAGATTAACCAAAAAAGAAGTTCCATTTCAACGGACACAAGATTGCCAAAAAGCGTTTGATTATCTAAAAAATAAACTTATGAATCCAACTATTTTGCAGTATCCAGATTTACCTACCTAAAACTGAGAATGGCAATGAGTATGCTGTCACACTTATATGTGACTTAACAAAATATTTAGTAACTAACCCAACACCAAATATGTGCAAATACTGTAGCCAAGGCAATTTTTGAACATTTTATACTTTTGTACGGTTCAATGAAGACGTTCATTACGGACATGGGTACAGAGTACAAAAATTCTCTAATAACTGATATATGCAAATATCTAAAAATAAAAAATGTAACATCAACAGCTCATCACCAGCAAACACTCGGAACTGTGGAACGCAGTCACCGAACATTTAATGAATATGTACGATCATATATTTCAGTCGGTAAAAATGACTGGGATCAATGGTTGAAATACTTCACGTATTGTTTCAATACCACCCCATCAGTGGTGAATGAATATTGTCCATACGAGATTATTTTTGTAAAAATTCGTCAAGGTTTCAATAAATTTAATACCTTTAGTAATGTAGATCCTTTATATACTATAGATGACTATAGTGAAGAAATTAAATATAGATTAGAAATAGCGTACCCAAGAGCCAAAACACTTCTAGCTAAATCAAAATTTAAACAAAAGTGACGCTACGAAATAGTGAACAATTAGAATCTAATGTAGGAGATAAAGTTCTAGGAATGAAGTAGCTCATAAGCTAGATAGTCAAAATAGAAATCAATGGAAACATTGAAATAAGAAACTGTAGTAATTTAAAAACCGTGTTCTCTTTTAAGACTTACTTTATTCATTAAAAATATGTTTTTACAAAGTTCATATTTGGAGGAGCAGTGTGCATTAGCATACTGTGAGAATTTGCTGAATTGGCGTCTTCACACGCCAGCCCAAACACTATCGTCAAACGGACGGTAGGGGCTCATATTGCAAGAATGCAATAAAGTTACAATAAATATCAGCATATTTATTTACTCACATAGTGTATGCTTATGCACGCTACACCTCCTGTTTTAAAAAAATAATGTAATATAATTTTAAACAAAATTTTATGTAATTATTAATAATTGTATATATTAATGTATTATTAATATATTGCTTACATATTGCATATAAAATAATTTTTTTTTTTTTTTTTTATTTAATTACAAATATATTTTCATTAAATATAGTGTACATATCTACATTCATTCATTCATTCATTACTATATATTTATATATATTATTTGGATTTTATTATTTATATTTTTTTTTTTAATTAATAAATGGTTTTAACCTATTTTTGTGCACTTTTTGTGCTTTACCTTTACTATCTACTATAACTATATTATTACCTATTTCCATATCTTTAACTAAATATGGACCTATATATTTATTTTCTAATTTATGACCTACTTCGTTTTTTAATAAAACTTTATCTCCTATTACTAATTGAAAATTATGTACATTATTGTTATAACTAATTTTATTTTTTAATTTTGATTTATCGAGCATTTTTCTTGCTCTTTCATGAACTACTTCTAATCTGTATTTGCTTTCTTTAGCATAATCATCTATATTGTATAGTGGATCTATATTACCACTATTGAAATCATAGAATTTTCTTGGAATACGTCCATACAGGAGTTCGTAAGGACAGTATCCATGTGCTAACGATGGTGTTGTGTTAAAACAATACGTGAAGTATTTAATCCATACATCCCAATCATCTCTATTGACTGAGATGTAAGATCTTATATATTCATTAAACGTGCGGTGACTGCGTTCTACAGTACCTAGCGTTTGATGATGGTGGGATGTTGATGTAATATTCTCGATATTGAGATATTTACATAAATCGTTCATAATTTGATTTTTGTACTCTGTACCCATGTCAGTTAGAAACCGTTTCATGTGTCCGTACTGTAAGATAAAATTTTCGAAAATTGCTTTCGCTATAGTCTTGGCACTTTTATTTGGAACTGGAATAGTTACCAAATATTTTGTTAGGTCACATATTAATGTGATTGCATACTCATTGCCGTTCTCCGTTTTTGGGAGTGGACCAATGGTATCTACTAACACAGTGTCAAATGGAGACATAGGCGTTTGCACTTTCGTTAAAGGCATTTTCATATGTCTAGTTGTCTTGGCCAGTTGACAACTTAGACATTTTTTTACGTACTTGGTAATAGTTTTTGTCATGTTTTTCCAGTAGAATCTTTGTTTTATTTTAGTCAGTGTTCTGGTAATTCCAGTATGACCTCCTTCTGCTGGATCATCATGATATTGGTGAAGAATAGCTTCAATTGCCGACTTATTATTTTCGTTTATTTTTGTCACCTGTGGTAATAGCGCTATTTGAACATTTGTTAATGTTTTGTTGCCCATTTCTTTAAAAGAATTTAGCGATACAGATTTAAAAATCTTTTCGCAAGGTGCCATTTGTAACTGGTTAATTTTTAATTGACCGGCTTGTTGATCAAGCCTTTGGAATAACAGACCTAGATCTAAATTTCCATTAGTGATTAAATCATTAACATATATGTGTTTAAAAATTCTTTTCCCATGCTTCAAGAAACAATTGTGGGATGATAATTTTAATTTTACACATTTTTTAACGTCGTTACTACTAACGACTTCATAAACTTTGGGCTTATCATGATTTTGATGTGTCGGTCTTATTAAATTTGTGTCTGCGCAGACTTTTTGCTTATTCTTCCTTGTTTCAGCTCTCGTTGTAACTTTCAGTATAGCTGTATTTGTGTGATTTTGGTCTTTCAATTAATTTATAGTTATCCGAGACAAAGCATCGGCTGCTGTATTTTGTTTCCCCCTGAGAAACTCCACTGTGAAATCGTATTCCTCTAAATCAAGTCGGATTCTTGTTAGCTTGGAATTAGGATTTTTCATTGAAAACAGATAAGAAAGTGGTCTATGGTCTGATTTTACTAAGAAGTGTGTTCCGTATATGTACGGTCTAAAATAGTTGATTGCCCAATGAATTGCTGTTAACTCTTGTTCCGTAGTAGATTTATTACTTTCTCCCTTAGTGAAAGTTTTTGATGCGAAAGCGACTGGTAGTTGCTGTCCATCGTACTCTTGGCTGAGTACAGCACCACAAGCGTGCTTGCTAGCATCGGTGGTAATACAAAATGATTTGCTGAAATCTGGGTATTGAAGTAATGTTGGTTGCATTAATGCATTTTTTAAATGCTGGAATGAATTTTCACATTCCTTGGACCATTCGAATTTAATATTCTTTTTACAAAGTTTGGTTAAATGACGCGAATAGTCAGAGAAATTTTTGACAAACCTTCTGTAGTAGTTACAGAAAGCAACGAACCGTCTAACGCTGTCAGCGTCTTTGGGTGTTGGATAATTTTTAATAATATCATACTTGCTTTCGTCAGGTAAAATACCTTTGTCTGAGCATTTATGTCCAAGATAAGTCACTTCATGCATAAAGAAACTACATTTTTCAGGATGTAATTTGAGATTGTATTTTCGACAAAGTTCGAATACATCCTAAAGGTTTTTAATCATGTGTTTTTCGGAACATCCGACAACAACAAGATCATCCATGTAAAGAAAAGCTTGCAAAGGCTTTAAGCCTGAAAATGCAAGTGTCATCATGCGCTGGAATGAATTAGGCGCTATTTTAAGTCCATATGGTAATCGTTTAAAACGATATGAGCCATTGCTCGAAGAAAAGGACGTTATGTTTCTTGAATATTTATCAAGTTCAATCTGGTGAAAACCAGACATTAAATCAATACATGAGAAGTATTTGGCACGTCCCAGTTGATCGAGAATTTCTTCGATTCTTGGGAGTGGGAATGTGTCAGCAATTAGTTTTTTATTAACTTGGCGATAATTTACTACTAAACGCCATCTTTTATTATTCGAATTTGGGAGAGATTTTTTTGGAACTAGAAGTAAAGGGCTGTTATAAGGTGAAATGGATGGTTCCACTATGCCATCATCAATTAATTTATTCACCTGTTTATTTATTTCTTCTTTATGTGAGTGGGGTATACGATAATTTTTTATGTATACTGGTTTTCTATCTTCCATTAACAATTTTTATTTGTAGAAGTTATTTTGGGTTATTGGTTCAGACTCAAGTCCACAAATATCAGTATATTGGGAACATAACTCGTACAATTGAGAATTGAATTGTTTGGGGAAGTTTTTTTTTAGATTATTTAAAACTTCTTGACTTCTATTATTTTTTGTTTGTGTGTTTGTAATTATGTTATAATTTAATAGACTTTCTGACTTTATGTCATTATGTTTTAAACTTGTATCTTTATTAGTACTATTTATGATGCGTATAAATGCATTATTAGAAGTAACAATTGCGTTTGCAATGTAAATACCGGGCATTGGTTCTTGACTGTGTACTAGAACTTCATTTTCAGAGCAATTAAGTTTAATACATTTAATTGTTTCTGATCTTGCTGGTAAAAGAATTGTATCATTTGTATTATTAAAAGTGGAATGTTCAATAGGTATTGATATATCTGTAAAAAAAATTATCGGGTCTTAATGTAAGTGAATTTTGATTGTGTTTGAAATCTAATATACAATTATATTGTTTTATAAAATCTAATCCTAGTATCCCATCACAAGGAATTGGGAAACTTTCATGAACCACATGAAATTTGTGATTTAGTAGAAAGTTATCAATCCTAAGGTCAAGATTAGTTGATCCTATAGTGTGTATTGTTCCCTGGCCAATACCACTTAGAATTGTAACAGTTTCTGTATTTACATTATTGTAAATAGTGTGAGACTGTTTTATTACTGAAATGTCAGCACCAGTGTCTAATAGAAGAGTTATTGACTTATTTGCATCATTGTTATAAATTTGTATTATGAGATTTAGATTTGGATTAAAATTATAGATTTTATGATGTTTGTATGAGTTTGGGGGGTTGATTAGTTTTCCGAATTTTGTTGATTTTGTTGTATTACGCGTATGTTATTACGCCCTTGTCCACGTGAGGTATTAAATGTACTGCCTCTACGGGGGTATCTATTGTTTTGATATTCATTACCATACGACTGAATATCTTGATTATTATTTCTGTGGCTATTTCGTTGATTGCTATTATTGCCACGGCCTCTACGACGGTTGTAATTTCCGCGGAAGGTGTTTCTGTTATTTATTCGCGAGTAATATCGAATTACGTCCGGTCTTCCATGCATTTCTGTACAACAGTTGACATATTTTGATACGGCTTCATTCAGTGAGTTGAATGTGCCTGCTTCCATTATGGTTTTCAACCTGTCAGTAGTACAATTTTTAGTCATCGAAGATATAGCTTCTTTCCGACTAAATGTTTCTGCATTGTCCGCATCTACGCCATTATCTAAGTATGCACCCTCAAGAGCTTGACATAGATTATTGATTTCGGTAGTATATTGAGTAGCCGTTTTGCCTCGTTGTTGAATATTCATCAACTTGGCCTTTATGACGTCGATTGACTCTCCTTTGACGCATAGGGATAATTTTGTTATTATTCCCTGTATAGTTTCTTCGTCTTTCACCCTATACAGTATGGGTCCCGTTATCTTTGATTTTATAACTTCCACAGCAAGGTCTTCCTGTGTACCTTTGGTGCGGTCTATCAAACGTAATGCTCTAAGGAATCTTTCCAAGTGTTGTTTTTTCCCGTCAAATTCTGGAACTGCTATGGCGGTTTCCTTTATGTATGCTCTGTCGAGCTCTACTTGTGCTTGCGCCATTTCTATATTTTTGTGTTCCGTTGTATTTTCAGAGTCTGTGTCTATATTTAATTCTATATTAATAGATATTTTTTCATTTAATGTTGTGGGTATTTCAACATTAATGCCTTTCTTT
>NC_051846.1:128123591-128131176 GCF_002237135.1 Teleopsis dalmanni | reverse complement strand
CGTAGCAGATTTTGTGAATAAAGAAGTGCGTGACTTGCTAAGAAATGGTATAATTAGACCATCTAGATCGCCATACAATAATCCAATATGGGTTGTTGACAAAAAGGGAGTTGATGAACATGGCAACACAAAAAAACGTCTTGTAATTGATTTCAGAAAATTAAATCAAAAAACGATAGACGATAAATATCACATCCCTAACGTGATGGTGATACTCGCCAACTTAGGAAAAGGAAAATATTTTACAACTCTCGATTTAAAATCTGGCTTTCACCAAATAGTTTTGGCAGAAAGAGATCGCGAGAAAACTGCTTTTTCGGTCAACAGCGGAAAATACGAATTTTGTAGGCCACCATTTGGCTTGAAGAACGCACCCAGCGTATTTCAAAGGGCTATTGATGACGTGCTTCGAGACCAAATTGGAAAGACATGTCACGTTTACGTCGACGACGTTATCGTATTCTCAAAAACAGAAGAAGATCACATTAAACACATAGCGTGGGTCTTGAGGAAGTTGAACGAAGCCAATATGAGGATTTCACGGGAGAAGTCCCATTTCTTTAAGGAAAGCGTTGAGTACTTAGGTTTCACGGTAACTGGAGAGGGTATTCGAACAAGCCCAAGTAAAATAGAGGCAATTCGAAACTATACTGAGCCAACGACATTATTTAATGTCAGGTCATTTATGGGCTTAGCGAGCTATTACAGATGCTTTATAAGAAACTTCGCCTCAATAGCCAGGCCACTTACAGATATCTTTAAGGGCGGAAATGGTAGAGTTAGCACTCACCAATCGAAGAAAAAACAAATAGAGCTAAACAACAGTCAGCGTCAAGCTTTCAACAAGCTCAAGAAAATCTTGATGTCGGAAGACGTCTTGCTCCAGCATCCAGATTATGGAAAACCATTCGACCTAACAACGGATGCGTCATCTTTAGGATTAGGCGCTGTACTATTGTTTGGGCTCTAAAGAATCAAAAATTTAAATATTTTTACTGATCATCAACCTCTGTCGTTTGCGGTTTCAGACCGAAACCCCAACGCGAAAATTAAGCGGTGGAAAGCGTTCACAGATGAACATAATGCCCAAATTCTTTATAAGCCAGGAAAAGAAAACTACTTAGCCGATGCGCTATCACGGCAGAACATTCATGCGCTTGAAAATATGACGCAGCCACCATCCACAGCGAATTATCAATGTCTTATGCAATTGAAGCGACTGATAAGCCAGTGAATTGTTTCAGAAACCAAATCGTCATTGAACGAGCAAATGTGACATCGACTCGTACTTTTATAATCTTCCGCGAAAAAACTAGACACTTGATCAATTTTTTCAATGAAGAAGAACTATTGGAGAGTGTTAGAGAAGCAATAAAACCTGACGTAGTAAATGCAATTTACTGTGAGCTACCAATTATTGCTTGTATCCAGAATGAGCTCGTCAAGGCGTTTCCGTCTACAAAATTTTGGTACTCCAAGCATTTCGTCATGGACATATACGATAAAAACGATCAACGGGACATAGTAACAATAGAACACAATAGGGCGCACAGGGCCGCACAGGAAAATGTTAAGCAGATCTTGCGCGAATATTTTTTCCCAAAAATGACAAAATTGGCCAACGAAATCGTTGCAAATTGCAAAACCTGCTCAAAGGGTAAATACAACAGACATCAAAAAAACAACTAATCGGCGAAACCCCGATTCCATCATATGTTGGTCAAATTCTTCATGTAGATATATTTTCCACAGATGGAAAATATTTTCTCACATGTATAGATAAGTTTTCGAAGTTTGCTATAGTGCAACCCATTGCTTCACGAACAATTGTGGATGTGAAAATTCCAATTTTACAATTGATGAATATCTTTCCAAAAACAAAAACAATTTTTTGTGACAATGAAAAGTTACTAAATTCGGAAACCATCAGGTCTACATTGACAAATACCTTTAATGTGACGTTAGCTAACGCTCCTCCCTTACACAGTACGTCTAACGGCCAGGTAGAAAGGCTACACGGCACATTAATAGAAATTGCTAGGTGTCTAAAAAAAGATAGGAAAATTGACGACACAGTCGAACTTATTATACAGGCAACCATAGCATACAATGGGTCAATTCACACCACAACCAAAAAGAAACCCATAGATATTCTTCATTCAGCTACACCTGAACTACAACAGGAAATAGAGAGCAAAATTAGAGAAGCCCAAGAAAACCAGCTAAAACAGCATAATAAAGCGAGGCAGAATAGAACCTTTCAAGTGGGCGAAACAGTTTTCGTCAAAACAAATAGAAGACTGGGAAACAAAATAACTCCATTGTGCGTCGAAGGAAAGGTGGAAGCAGACCTAGGATCATCTGTCCTCATAAAGGGAAGGGTGGTCCATAAGGACAACCTTAGATAATATTCTGTAGTGGTTTGCAAGGGCGAAGCGAGCTGATGCATTCACAATACTAATGTTCTAAGAGTGTTCTCTATTACACAATTGTATGATTTTAACTATTGTTAAACTATTGTTTATATTTAACTATTGTTATATTTAATATATTGTTATCTAACTATTGTTATATTTTTTAATAATAACATATTTTTGTTTTATATATTTTGTTAAATATTCCAATAATTGCTAACTTATTGTATTCAACGCAAAAAGAGACCGAGGACGACTCTTACTTAGCGAGGGAGGAGTTAACACGTAATCAGCCACACTTCTATGTTTAAATAAAAATATCCGATGAATTATGTTTAAAAGCTCTCAGGTGAGAGTGTTGTAAAAAGCTCCCTCACATATGAAAGAGTTCAGTTCAATTTTGGCTCTGTAGTGTAAAACATATATTTAATAAAGAAATAAATAATTGATAATTGGTAATAAAATAATTTATATACAATTGTGTTTCAAAAAAGAAGTTTCCCTTATTCTCACATTTTGATAACTTTATGTGAAAATGACAAAATTGTCGGGCCGACAGATATTGATAAAATAGTTTGTGCAGAGATACCGGATAAAAGTTTACAGCCAAAATTACATGAATGTGTTATCAAATACATGATGCACGCTCCATGCGGTGTTTTGAATCCAAGCTCTGTATGTATACAAAATGGAAAATGTTCAAAACAATTTCCAAAGAATTTTGTACAATCAACGAAAGAATCAGTTAATGGTTATCCGTTATATAGACGACGCGATAATAATGTTTCCGTTGATGTTAGAGGAAAGTCTTTAGATAATCGTTATGACGTTCCATATAATCCATATTTGCTTGTAAAATAAAATTGTCACATTAATATCGAGGTGTGCAAATTAAATTTATTGTACACGAGTTTTAATTTTTAAAAAAAATATTTTTATTTATTATATTAAAGATATATATAAATTACAAGTTATAAGGTTATTATTCCGAATAGGTAAGATTTAAAGGTTGACTTCTCGAATGCTTGAACTAGACTTAGCCTAAAGTTCAAGAATATGTATGGGTCGCTTGTCTGCATAAGCGAAATCTAGACGACTAATAATAGCGTCAAAATTTAGAACTGTGCCATGGCTTGTCAAAACGTCATTGGCATCCTGAATAATTTTATTACGAAGAATTGTAAAAGCTGCGAAGTATCTCTTACTTCCTTTAGTGTAAAGGTGAATAGAATTATTGGCGGCCTCGCGCCAACTTACATACAGATTATTTTTACCAGAAAATTCGGGTAAAGATTTAATTATACCTAAAGATTCATCGCATTTTATGTTATCATCAATTGTCTGCGTTTCGTATTCAGTAACTACGTTTGTATTCGTCAAGGCTAGTAATTGAGTTTTTAAAGTATTAATTTCTGCCTGAAGGCTAACTGTGTTAGCAGCAATCAGTCTCGTAATTATGTCAGTGTTTTCGGTCATTTTGGACACGCGAAATTTCTTAAATTTTGAAAGAAGTTCGTCCAGTTTTAAGGACTCTTATATATCAAATATCCAAAAACGAATAACCAAAAACAAGCCAAAACAAAAATTTTTGCAGAGCTTTTTTTATATATATAAGGGAAAATTACTAAGGACTTTGCGTACAAATTATTTAATTATGTATTTTTTATACAAGTATTCATTAATATTTTTATTTAATAGTTACACATATATAAATATTCTTTTTTAACGCACCCAGCGTAAATGCAGTTATAGTGCTTGAAAGAATCAGTTTTAATACCAGCGATTAACGCATTGGGTATTTTAATACAATCTTTATTACAGTATTTTATATAAATTTAATTAAATTAAATAAAAGAGAAAATAATAATGTTAGAGTTGATTACGAAATACCTCCAGTAATTTGTTTATAGATGGTGTTGTTCCTATCAGTACCAATAGTAGAGAAGTTGTTATTGAGATTGATTTTGTTGATTGTTGTCGCGTTGACTTTGTATTCTAAATGCCTCGAAAAATCTGGAGACGCTCGGGCTTAGGACTGAATTATCCTGACTTCCTTCAGGACCGTAGATGCTGTCTAGGTATCTTCTCGCCTTTATGCTTGCAGCTCTTTCTGCAATATTCTGAGGACTGCTTTGTGCTCGTCAGTAAGGTTGTCATCCATTTGGTGGTTTAAAAGTTTTTGTTTTTATTCAGCACAATTTCATTCAAGAGCAATTTAGCAATTTTTTTAGAAAAATTTTATTAGAATTGTTTTTGCTCAGTTTTTAATATATATTTTGTCATCAATTATTTTCATTAATTTTTTATTTTTTTCGTATGCGATTTTCTGTACGCACTTTAAAGGTTTTTAAAGATAAAAGATGTGTCTTTTTATTTTATATTTTAAAATATAAATTATACATGCCATATTTTAGTTTGTGTTTTTGTGCACTGAATAATTTTTATTTATCTTATTAGTGTTAGTTATTAAAAATTTTTTTTAAAAAAATTTCACTCGCGAAATCTTGTTTTATATTATTTGAGATTTTAGATTTTTATGTCACTTTTCTCCCCTTTTTTTTGGGATACTTGATTGTTAAAATTCGCTGCAAACACCTTTGTTCTCGGGTGTTATGTATTGCAGGAATTTTTAATTTTTTCACTCACGTCGCGTACTCTGTTTTTAATAAATTTTCCACATTAGCGTGAGTTCACTGTGGTTGACACTCGCGTCGCATACTTTTTATTTTTTGCAATAGTTACGAGTGCGTTCACTGTGATTAAAACTCGCGTCGCATACTTTTGTCTGCGTTTAGCGTGAGTTTACTGTGACACTCGCGTCGCATACTTTTTATGTTGTGCAATTGTGACGAGTGCACTGCGGTTGACACTCGCGTCGCGTACTTTTTATTTTTCCGCAATTGTTACGAGTGCACTGCGGTTGACACTCGCGTCGCGTACTTTTTATTTTTCCGCAATTGTTACGAGTGCCCCACGTTGTTGGGCGCCAATTAATTTTATTGTACACGAGTTTTAATTTTTAAAAAAAATATTTTTATTTATTATATTAAAGATGTATATAAATTACAAGTTATAAGGTTATTACTCCGAATAGGTAAGATTTAAAGGTTGACTTCTCGAATGCTTGAACTAGACTTTAGGCTAGCTCACTCTAGACTAACTCTTGAGGTTTTATTCTTCAATAACTGAAGTTATTGTTTTGATTATGAAATTGGGTTTTATCCAATTAGAGCACAGCTTCTAAAATTCCTGAGAATTTTCTAGAAGCGTCTTTTCCTCCAACCAATAGAATTGGAGCTTCTATTTGCTAAAGCACCTCGTCAGCGTCTTTAGCTTCGGCGTCAGTAGCCGGAAGATGATGTTTATATCCATCAATCAAATATCTCAAATGTGTTACAGTTTTAAAGAAAACAATTTTGTTTTCCTTTGCAGCATTGCTGTCAAATGAAGTGTGGGCATTGACCCAGATTCAGATTGTTTATATAAGCATATTTTAATGCGTAATATCTAAGTACGCATTCCGAAGATACAAAAGTATTAAACAGTGGCTCAGTGCCGTTATGTTAATTTAGGGTTTTAACTCCCCTCTTTCTTGATTGAAGCGTCCCGCTTCAGTCAATGTTTGTATTCTAGAGTTCAGTTCTATAAATAGTTCTTCATTCTTATTATTATTAATTTTTCTTTTACATTTTTTAATTTTCGTAATAATTTTGAATAATATGAATATAATTAACGTGCTTATGACTAATCCAATAATAATTGACATTGTTGGATGTCTTTCTATTTTATTTTTATACAAATCTAGCAATTTAATATTTTAAAATTTCAAATCTTTATTTTCGGATTCTATATATTCCGATATTTCATAATTTACTGGTTTAATATTTTTTACATAATTCCATATTATGGATTCTTGATTAATATAAGTTTGATTATTAATGATAGTATGATTAACAAAGGTTATTAAATATGTACCGTTTAGGTTTTTATTATTTACAACATTCTTTCCGGAGATCAATATAGCTCCGTCTTTAATAATTTCCAATTCTTTATTTCTTTCTCTTATTTTTTTACATTTAGATTTTTCATTATTTAATAAATTCGTGAAACAGGATTTTTCATTAATAGATTGACAAAATGTGTTACTTATTTCTATTTTACAATTTTTTATATTTAAATATTTATCATTGCATTTTGCAATTTCTTTATCTATTAATAATTTGCCATCTTTTTTACTTATGGCTCTGGCTTCATATTTCTAATTTTGTTTAATAATTGGATATTTGATATATACTACAATTAGATCATTGTTTTGTAAAATTTTAAATTGTGAGGTATCCATTAAGTCAGTTATAGTAACAGTGTCGTGTTCATGTTTCGTAATATCCTGAATTTCTTTTAAGTTCAGAATTGCTGTGTTGAGAATACCCATTTTTGCTAAAGTTACAGTTTGTAACGTATTTTGTAATTCGTTCATTATTAATTTATTTTGTTGTTTTGTCATTCTAAAAAATTGAGTGTTACTATTCAAGTTCTTTATAATTGTATTCAGTTCGGTTATTGCTTTAAAAATTTTCGAGATTGTAACAAATTGTTGATTATTGTTCTGTACTAGTTCTTCTATTTTGTTTGTTATTTTAACAAAGTCATCGTGGTCAGGTGAACCTGCTATCCACCTCCATAAGGTTCCTATTTCATTAATACCACGTTTATTTCTGTGAACTTTTATTTTTTGTAATTGTGTTAAAAGTATTCTGATTATATGAATATCCGTGTCAATGTCGACATAGTTAATTTTATTATCACTATTAACGAAGTTCATTTCCGTATCTAATGCGTGTTGAAATTGTTGTATTATTTGATCATAATATGTTAAGTTAGTTATATGGTAAATTTCACCAGTCATCATAGATTGCTGCTTTATCGTTTTCGATTAATACATAGTCTTCACGCGTGTAGTCTATGATATCCGTCGTAACCAATTTGGTTAATAATGTTATTAAGATAAAAATTTCCATTGTCTGAAAAGTATGTTACGTTTTAATATTATCTTTATGAATTATTCTATTATTCTTAAAAATTCTTATCCTGTTTCCTAAGTCCTCTTTAACTTTTTGTTTTCTAAATTTTGGTTGAAGCTTATTTCTTTCACCTATTATTTTCTCATATAT
>NC_051846.1:128115469-128123491 GCF_002237135.1 Teleopsis dalmanni | reverse complement strand
CCAGTGAGTACTTCACAATCTATTGTGTTATTATGCATTGCTTTGACTCGCATTCTCGTCCCATTCACTAATGCTTGCTTCGTATTTAAATTTCGAATTAACAAAACTATCGCATTAATCTTGAGCTCCAACTTATGTGGTGGCAAACCACTTACAATCAAAGTATTCAAAAATTCTACTGGATAGTTGCACACCTCACTGTTATCCTCGCAAATAATTCTGTCAAAACTGTAGTAAACCTTTTTTTCACCAGCGATGCGATTCAATACATCGTTATTGATAAGTCCACAATCTTCATTAGTTGGAGCTAACACAACTGACTTCAACATTCTATCTGATAAAATGGTTTCATTAATATCTCCAAAAATATCATGTACTGTGTTAGATTCAACACCTATCAAATTTGCTGGAATTTCTACTAAATCTTCACCATTGCCAATTCCCTTTAGAAATTGAACGAATTCCAACTCTTCGGGGAGTGCTCTCATATTTTGAGTTAACGTTATATGATTGAAAAACGGGAATTCTGCCCAACTCGTAATACAATTTGCAATCATTACTGCTATTATAAATAATGCCGCCGAATTAATAAATCTGGCATAACTACTACTTTTTTATATTCGGAACTGTATTTTCCATCAGATTTATAGGCAGTTTAAAAACATTATGGAGTGTCTTTCCACCAATCAATAAAGTGGAAGCAATACCACTAAATGCACATGAAATACAGCGAAGATTAAGGGAATTTAATTTACGAATTATAGCCGTTTGTGTGAATGTTTTCCCACAACCTGCATGGGCTGTCAAACAAAACACATTTGATCCTGTATCGTGATACTGAACTTCACGAATAACTTTATCAATAGTATCACGCTGTTCATTATTTGCGCAATCATAAAGCTCATTAAATAAACATTCTTCTACGAAAGGATCAAAAATATCGAGATCAGCAAATTCTGGCATTATTGTAGGTGTAGGCAAACCAAGTGACGTACATGTAACATTATGTGTTAACAAAATATACTCGATTTCCAATAATACTCTATTAAAAGAAACATCTACACTACAACCATCTCTAACGAAATCTTCGCTTAAATTATCTCTAAATTCCACCCAAAGCGCTAATGCATTTGCTGGAATATTGAAGGCACAATTAATCGCAAACAAATTACGCATTTGTTTTCCTGAGTTAAATGTCTTAGCTTCATTGAGAGAAACTCTCCACTCGTTATAATTGGACGCAATTCCCCTAGCATGACATGCTTCGATAAATGTCCTATAAACAATTCCATTGAATGTATGCACATCTTCATATGATTTTGGCCCTTTTACATGCAACAAAAGTAATCTTAAATGGAATTGCTCAATTTCTTTGGGAGACACCATATACATCCGAGTAATAATTTTATCTCCTCCTCATTGTCTTTTTTGCCAAGATTTTCTACTATCAATCCAAACATAATGCAATGAAATTTCTATATACGTATATTGATTAGCAGATGAATCACTTTGATTCAATTGAAAGAAAGCTAATAGCTTCGTAAGCTTAGGATTTTCTACTGCTTGTCTTTCTTGGCCTTCGCGAAATATAATATTTTGTCTTTGTGGCAAATGAATGTCAAGACGAATTATAATATGAGACTGAAAATGCATAGGAAATTCATATATTCGCCACATAGCCTCAGTTGATCTCACATATCGACCATTCAAAAAATTTCTAACGTCATCTACTTCAACTTGTACTTGTTAGTCATTTTCGTTTGTGCTTTCACTTTGAATTAAAACAGTTGCACTATCAAAACCCTTATATACATATTTATATATGTACTTAATACTTTTGACGGAAGTGCACTCCTCGACATTAATGTGACAATTATATTTTGCATACAAATACGGGTTGTATGGAACGACATAACGATTATCTAAAGACTTTCCTCTAACATCAACGGAAACATTATTATCGCGCCGTCTATACAACGGATAACCATTAACTGATTCTTTCGTTAATTGTACAAAATCCTTTGGAAATTGTTTTGAATATTTTCCATCTTGCATACATACAGAGCTTGGATTCAAAACACCGCATGGACCGTGCATCATGTGTTTGACAACAAATTCATGTAATTTTGGCTGCAAATTTTTATCCGGTATCTCTGCACAAACTATTTTATCAATATCAGCCGGCCCGACAATTTTGTCATTTTCACATAAAGTTATCAAAATGTGAGCATGAGGCAAACCTCTTTTTTGAAATTCGATTGTATATATAAGAGCCTCAACTTTGCCAAAAATATATTTATTCCAAATGTCAGAAATGAGTTCTTTTAACTTCGATTTAAATACACGCACAACTATTTCAGGCCTGAAATGAGATGATTCATTAGGATCAATATTATATACAATTTCCGCCCAATTCTGATTGCAAGTCATTGTAACAAAAAGCGATGGCTTGCCGAAGTACTGAACAATTGACATTGCATCTAAGTAATTTTGATACATGTTTCTCGGAGACCCAGTGAAGGATGAAGGCAAAATCACTTTACGACCTAAGCTACCATCTCCTACTTGATTCGTTTGCAAATAATCACTAATATTGTTATACACATCTGCCCTCAAATTTACTTGATTCTGTCTTATAAAATGTAGTCGACATACTTCTATTCTCACATACATATCAACAATGTATTGCAAAAATAGTTTTTGCGATTTATGCAAAAAGCTAAATTGATCCCTTATTGCAAATCTGAAGCATGCAAATTGTAACATTGTAACTTTATTTCGAATCTGCCTACCATTAGAATTATGTTGCACGTTATGCGATATATTAACGTGCCAACCAAAATCTCCATTTGGGAATAGTAAAGGATATGCCAATGGTTCCAAAGCAGAATCTAATACTAATACATTCTTAACTACACCATTTGTTTTTAAAAAAGATATCATATTTCTCTCAAATGGTGGTTCGCCATCTATAGTCGTAAATATTATATCTTCGTATATCTGTATCACGATTCACGATAATTGCCATACAAATCTCTTTTGTGCATTGCATACTCTATCATAATGTTCTTTCATTGTACAAAATGAATATCTCTCGAATTGAAGTGTTGTTAATGTCGATTCAACCAATTAATTAACCTTAACTATCACACAATTCACAATTAAAATTCATCACAATTAAAATTTAACTATCACACAATACACTTGAAATAAATCTAAAAATTTCAAACTCATTAACCTTAACTATCCACATTTCACAATTAAAATATATCACAATTAAAATTTATCAAAATTAAAATTTATCACAATTAAAATTTAACTATCACACAATGCAAATAAAACGATTGATATCAAAGGATATTTCCACTTCAATGCATTTTTTTTATTCACAAACAATATTTGAAATTTAATGAGCTTTAAAAATCTGATTGTAACAGAATCCATAAAGTCCAAACACACAAAGTCCAATCACACAAAGTCCACTTTTCCAAAACTTGAATAAAATCGCACACACAAATCCACCGTAAACAATTAACAATTCGTCACAAAAAAAAACTTTAAAAAACACATGTATTTTGTTGTTGTACGCCAACGCATTTTTACCTGTTCATGTTCATTTAGCGATAAAAGGTTTTCCTTTGTTTCAATTTACGCATGTTTATTTAGTGATAGAATATTTTCCTTCGTTTCTATTTATGCATGTTTATTTTGGGAGAAAATATTTTGCAACTTATATCATGTGTTTAGCGATAAGATTCTATGTTAAGTTACTATATAAACAATTCAATTTTGTAAATAAATTCAGTGTCTTGCAAACATTCAAAGCGTTAAATTTTACTTCGGGATAATATTTAATTCATCTTGTGTGCAGTACCCTGCATGTATACTTCGTTCTCTCTTAGATTTCTCTTGACGGCGAAAATTTCTTTTGACGATTCTTGTTTTACTGCTTTCATTATTCTTCTAATTTGTTTTGATTATTGTAAAATGTGTTTTAAAATGCATTCGGTGCTTCTTCTTTTTGTAATTTTTAATTTAGTTTAATAGATATTAATTTAATAAACATAAAAATAAATAAAAAAAATGATATGAATATAATTCATAAATAAATAAGGTAAGTGTATTATTCATTTAATTGATTATAATTTTATTTTAAACTTTTATTTCAATGTAGTTGCAAATCACTTGGTTATGTTGATGGTTCATGCTGTAATTAGTTTAAAACAGAGGTGGGTGTTGATAAGTAGTTTATAATAAATATAGTATATATTTATTAAATGAACTTTATTTCAGATATCTCCAATATTTGTTACCAGTAAGTGTTTTATTAGGTTAGGTTATACCGGTGATCCCTAGTGGATCCACTTAGGCCTATTGGCCCATTGTGATGCCGTATATAATACTAAAAGAAAGTAAAAGAAACCTCAGGGTTTAAAACCACCTAGAACCTTTTGCGAAGCATAAAATGCTATTTAAAGCCCGATCCTGTAACTGGTCCAGGTCCTCAAGGAAGGGGGCCCCTAGAGTACTAAATCGCCGACGTGCAAGAGCTGGACAAAAACACAACAGATGAGATGCGCTCTCATCGTCCTCCCCACAGCTACGACAGATTTGGTTGAAAGGAAGACCTAGTCTTCTAGCATGGTTCCCTAGCTTACAGTGCCCTGTAATCAACCCTACCAGAAGACTAATGTCCTTGCGGGACATCTCAATGAGAGTTTTCGATTTCCTTTCATCGGAAAGTGGCCAGATTGCATACAGATGTCTACATATCGTTGAGTCTTCCCATCTTTTATTAAAAGTATTAGCGCAGAAAGAACTCAATATCAGTTTACATGATGTTAGCGATATGCCCAGATAGTCTAGGTGCTCCGAGTATGGTTCTGAAGCACCCTTTCTGGCTAACTCGTCTGCTTTGCAATTACCGAAAATATCCCTATGGCCGGGAACCCAGATTAGAGAAATATTGAGCTGCGTCGACATTTCGTTTAGAGATGTGTAGCAGTCAAGAACCGTCCTAGATGTAAATTGGACCGAACTCAAGGACTTTAATGCAGCTTGACTGTCTGATAGTATGTATATATTCCTGCCAAATATATCATCTACATTCAAACAAGCTATAGCTTCCCTGATGGCGACCACTTCCGCCTGAAAGACACTACAATGATCTGGAAGCCTAAAGAAGGAAGATTTGTTCAATTCCTCTGAGAAAACTCCACTACCTACACCACTACTTGTTTTGGATCCGTCAGTGAAGATGGTTACGCCCTCATCTAAGAAGGGACCACCTGACGTCCATACCTCTCTAGATGGAAACACGACATCAAATTTCCTGTCAAAGTTGAGAGTGGGTGTGATGTAATCAACGTTTTAGGAGTAAAATTGAAAAGATTTAGAATGGAGGCATGACCATAATCACTGTCTCTCCATTGTGAGGTAGCTTTTAGTCTTAAAGCAGATGAAGCTGCCATTTGTTTACTAATAATATCCATTGGCAGTAACTGAAGCATCAAATCTAGTGCAATGGATGGTGTGGTGCATAGCGCCCCGCTAATACAGAGTTCAGCTCTACGCTGAATCCTGTTAAGTACTGAGCAGTACGAAGATTTATCAAGAGCTGTCCACCATACCGTAATACCATACATCAATATGGGTCTAATAACAGTTATATATAGCCATTGGGTGATGCGAGGTTGAAGACCCCACTTCTTACCAATAGCTTTCTGACATAGAAGAAGCGCAACATTGGCTTTTCTTGGACGCTCTAGAGTGTTTTTCTTCCAAGTGAGTTTCCTGTCGAAAACTATACCTAAAAATTTGGCTTCCTCCTTCACATGTATCACAGAACCTCGTAGAGAGGGTGGAGAAAGATTCGGGACCGTATGTTTTCTTGTGAAAACTACGATTTCAGTTTTATTGGGATTCACCCCAAGGCCACATTTTTGTGTCCAATTGTTTAGGATATTAAGACCATTTTGTAGAATATCCCTAAGAGTGGTAGTATATTTTCCGGTGACTGTTATCGCAATATCATCCGCATATGCAATAGTTTCGCATCCCTCCGCCTTCAGTTGTATTAGCAGTTCATTCACCACTATGTTCCAAAGGAGAGGGGAGAGTACTCCTCCTTGGGGGGTACCTCTATTTACCCTTCTGCGTGCCGTTGATGAGCCCATCGTTGCTTCAATGAGTCTGCCAGTTAGCAGCTGATTTATAAAGCCAATGAGCGCATCATCAACACCCAGACGCGAGATCGCGCTTACTATTGCACTCGGGAGTATATTGTTAAAGGCCCCTTCAATATCTACAAAAGCAACCATACAAAATTCTTTGAGTTTTATGGATTTTTCTATTCTGTAAGTGAGGGAGTGGAGAGCTGTCTCTGTAGATTTTCCCTTAGTGTAGGCATGCTGGTAGGGGGACCACTGGTTGGGGCTTACAGCACGCCTTACTTCTACGTCTATTATTCTTTCAAGAGCCTTCAACATGAAAGAGGAGAGGCTTATAGGACGGAGTTCATTGGGGTTATGGTGCGAAGTTTTTCCTGCTTTGGGTATAAAAACTACTCTAACCTCCCTCCATTTAATCGGGACATAGTTAAATAAGAAACAATGTCTAAAAATTGCCAAAAGCCGGTTGTGTATTAACTCCCACGAATTCTGGAGCTCAATTGGATGAATACCATCCGGTCCTGGTGATTT
Source organism: Teleopsis dalmanni (assembly GCF_002237135.1). Lineage (NCBI taxonomy): Eukaryota > Metazoa > Arthropoda > Insecta > Diptera > Diopsidae > Teleopsis > Teleopsis dalmanni. The sequence continues at coordinate 128,116,790 of NC_051846.1, read as the reverse complement.
GTAGGGTTTAAAACTAAAAATAGCCCATTTGACGATCTGCAGGTTAACCTTAATAGAGTTAACCGGTGAGAGATTAAGGCACTCTGAGGATGCAGCTACCGAAGTAGAAGATCCCGGAAAGGGAGTATCTAGTAGTAATTGTAAAGATTCGCTACTATTATTGCACCATGTCCCGTCAGATTTTTTGAGTAACTCTGGGACAGATGGATTTTTGGATAAGATTTTACGCAGTCTAGAGGTTTCAGAATTGCTATTTATTTCTTGACAGTACGATTGCCAAGTGTCTCTCTTGGACCTACGTAAATTTTTCTTATATTCTTGCAGAGAGGTTTTGTAATTCAGCCAATCACTCTCATTATTATATAGTTTTGCTCTGTTGAAGAGTCTCCTACACTCCTTTCGTAAAAGACCTAGATGCTTATTCCACCAAGGTGGGTTACATTTCCTACTAGGTTGTGTGAGGGGACAAGCATAACTGAAAGCTTCGTTGAGCACTGAGGTGAGATCTTGGACTTGATTGTCTAGATCAAAAGTGTTCCCAGGGGGATCGGAGGAAGTGGTTAAAAGCAGCTCACTTAGAGCTGCATTATAATTCGTCCAGTTTGTGTTTTTAACATTTCTGAAAGTTTTTTGATTGCAGATGTTCGATTCATCTAAGGTTAAGGTGAATTCTAGAATCATATGGTCTGAGAACGAGTGTTGAGTGGACACTTTCCAGTTCTTGACCGATTCGTGAAGCCTAGCAGTAGCAAGAGTGACATCTAACACTTCCTGCCTGTTTTTAGTAATAAAAGTTGGCATATTGCCATCATTGCAGATGAACAGATTGTTACTAAATACAAAATCAAAAAGTAACTCACCTCTTTCATTAGTATTTGAGCTGCCCCAAACCTCATGATGAGCGTTGGCATCGCAACCTATTAGAAGCTCTACCCCGAGTCTCCTGGCGCTGCTTGTTAGCTGTATCAGGACATTCGATGGTATTGTGGCATGGTCATGTGCCAGATATGCAGATACTGCCCATATTTGGCCCCAGGAGCCCTCGATACTTACTGCGGTTTGGTCACCATCACTATATTGCGAAAGTAAGAGAGCATTAAATTTTTTATTAACCACTATGCAGGACCTAGGCTTACCCTTATTTACCGCATAAAATAGGTTGTAGTTATTAGCCCTGATTCCGCATACAAGATCCTTATAAATCCATGGTTCTTGTATCAGGACCATATCAGCCTCGTTGTTGCTGAGGCGTTGCAGTAGACTGGCGGATGCAGCCTTGCTATGATGCAGGTTAATTTGCTTAAACCTAAACACCCCTAAG
>NC_051846.1:128114341-128115369 GCF_002237135.1 Teleopsis dalmanni | reverse complement strand
GCTACGGCTGAAATACAGGCTGTGTTAATCAATTACTATCGCTTTGAAATTCTAACTTGTGTTTATACTTCTATTGCTACGGCTGAAATACAGGCTGTGTTAATCAAATACTATCGCTTTGAAATTCTTACTTGTGTTTACAATTCTATAGCTACGGCTGAAATACAGGCTGTGTTAATCAATTACTATCGCTTTGAAATTCTAACTTGTGTTTATGCTTCTATAGCTACGGCTGAAATACAGGCTGTGTTAATCAATTACTATCGCTTTGAAAATCTGACTTGTGTTTACAATTCTATAGCTGCGGCTGAAATACAGGCTGTGTTAATCAATTACTATCGGTTTGAAATTCTAACTTGTGTTTACAATTCTATAGCTACGGCTGAGATCCAGACTGTGTTAAACAACTACGATCGCTTTGAAATTCTAACTTGTGTTTATACTTCTATAGCTACGGTTGAAATACAGGCTGTGTTAATCAATTACTATCGCTTTGAAATTCTAACTTGTGTTTATACTTCTATAGCTACGGCTGAGATCCAGACTGTGTTAAGCAACTACGATCGCTTTGAAAATTCTAACTTGTGTTTACAATTCTATAGCTACGGCTGAAATACAGGCTGTGTTAATCAATTACTACCGCTTTGAAAATTCTAACTTGTGTTAACAATTCTATAGCTACGGCTGAGATCCAGACTGTGTTAAAGAACTACGACAGGCTGTGTTAATCAATTACTATCGCTTTGAAATTCTAACTTGTGTTTATGCTTCTATAGCTACGGCTGAAATACAGGCTGTGTTAATCAAATACAATCACTTTGAAATTCTAACTTGTGTTTATACTTCTATAGCTACGGCTGAAATACAGGCTGTGTTGATCAATTACTATCGCTTTGAAATTCTAACTTGTGTTTATACTTCTATAGCTACGGCTGAGATCCAGACTTTGTTAAACAACTATGATCGCTTCGAAATTCTAACTTGTGTTTATACTTCTATAGCTACGGCTGAAATACAGGCTGTGTTAA
>NC_051846.1:128113113-128114241 GCF_002237135.1 Teleopsis dalmanni | reverse complement strand
TAATAATAATAATAATAATAATAATAATAATAATAATAATAATAATAATAATAATAATAATAATAATAATAATAATTAGATAAGCTTATTAAACCTTAGATAAGCTTATTAAAATAGTCGAGGACTTCAGTAATGACATTAGAATGAAGTTTGGCATTGAAAAATGCAGAAAAATCAGTATTGTTCGTGGAAAAATCGTTAAATTCGAAAATTTTGAGCAAAATGAATCGATTATTAAAGACATGGAAGAAGACGAACTGTACAAATATCTTGGTGTATCTCAAAGCAGAAGAATAGCACATAAAGCTGTAAAAGACAAAGTATATAGTGAATTTAAAGGACGTATTCATAAGATAGCCAAGACGAATTTGCAGGGTAAATCTTTGATAAAAGCCATCAATACTTTTGCTATTCCCATTCTGACTTATTGTTTCGGAATAATACAATGGACAACGACTGAGATACAAGCGATGCAGCGAAAAATACGAACTATGCTCACAGAATACAAATTCCACCATCCAAAGTCATGTTGTGAGCGAATGACTATGCCTAGAAAGGAAGGAGGTAGAGGCCTTATTGATCTACAAGAACTACACGACAATCAAATTATATCAATGAGAGAATATTTTTTAAAGAACGCAGAAAATGATATCTTGTTTAAAATTTTAACCGAAGCAGACAAGCATTACACACCATTAAATTTGGAAGGAACTTTTGAAAGAAAAGCACAAGATCGGCAGTGTAAAGAGCAAGCTTGGGCAATCAAACCGCTACATGGAAGATATTATAGATCCACTAACGCCGACAATGTCGATAAAATTATGTCGCACAAATGGCTTACATGTGGAACACTATTTGCTGAAACTGAGGCATTCATGATTGCAATACAGGACCAAGTAATTCCGACAAGAAATTACTGCAAATTTATAATGTCAGACCCTTCGCTAATTAGTGATAAATGTCGGCAATGTGGAGAACAAACGGAAACTGTAGATCACATACTGGCAGGATGTACATGCTTAGCACAAAGAGAATATACAAAGCGACACAATAACGTGGTTAATATTTTACATAAGCAAATATGCAATAAATATAGACTTATTGATAGAGAAAATGTTCCATACTATA
>NC_051846.1:128049253-128113013 GCF_002237135.1 Teleopsis dalmanni | reverse complement strand
TATAACTAACGTGCATATACTCTTAATAGAGTACAACACATATATATAACAATTTCAGTAATAACTGTAGTAATTATAAGTAATTATATGTATACATAATTATGATTATGTCTCGAAAAAAAAAAAAAATTGAACATTTTAACAAGAAACATGAAAAAACAAAATACAATGGTGAATAATAGAAAAACGATTGCGGCAATATATCCATAAAGTCTGATCAACTATATATATGGGATTGCACGTCAATTGCAGAAATAAAACAAAAAAAAAAAATGTTGCTAAGATAAGGTTCGAACCAATAAAAATAAAAGGATCCTATAAAAAATGTAATAAAAATGAAATGACGTCAAAAAATGGAGTATATCGAAAAAACGATGATACCAGCACTGTGAGATGTAGCGATAATCCATCGAATCTAGATTCGCTTTTGGAGAAGCTCACATCGTTTACGCACAGGCATGATATAAAATTAGTAGCGCTTAAAAATAAAAGGATCCTGTAAAAAGAAATATAATAAAAATGAAATGACGTCAAATATTGAATATATAGAAAAAAACGATAATACCATCACTGTGAGATGTAGCGATAATCCATCGAATCTAGATTCGCTTTTGGAGAAGCTCACATCATTTACGCACAGGAATGATATAAAAATCGTAGCGCTTAAAAATAATGATGAAAATACTCGAGTTTAAAGAAAAATATAATACTTTGCAAAGATTATTAAAGCAACAAGGTCGACTAAAATTAAATATATGTATTCACACACCATTGATAAAAATAACAAAACAACTAATTATGTTCAAAATAATTCAATAAAAATGTACTGATTTAGTATTTTATAAAATATGTTAACCATATGAGACAATCATTAACAAATTAGCTGGTATATAATATATTAACATAATAGGGAAAAATACTCTTGTATCTTATGAAAACTTGCAGCTTGGTGCATATTTAACAATAAATAAGTTTGTATTAAAAAATTATTACACAATATATACGTATATACAATTACATATAGATATGTACTATTTGTAAATTATACCGAAAAATATATTAACTTAAAAATGTAAAAACAATAATACAAAACCAAAAACAATATAATTAACATACAAAAGTTATTTGAGTATGTAAACTGAATATTATGTACACCAAAGGAATTAAGAACATATTAACAAAAGTAATTAACAAAAAAAAAAAATTTTAATTTCTTCAAGAATAAAATAAAAATTTTTTAAAAAAAAAAAGGGTAAGGGTGTAGTATATCTACATATTAACAAACAAAATAATTATTTGTTAATGGTAATATGAAGACATACGTTACTGGCACATGCCAAAAGCAAAGACATTGATCACACACTTACCATGTGAAGAAGCGCAAAAGAAAAGTAATTTGATTCTTTTGTTTTGCGCAAATGAAATTCGTAAAGTGCATTAACTTGCATTGGAATTTCATTATTTAGTATTTCGGGTAATTATTAAATAATAATAATAAATTCATATTTTTAAATTAATTGAAATGCATATTAAGCATTTTTATATGAAAATTACTAGGTGAACATAATATTCAGGTAGGTTAGTGTTTAAGTTAGAATAAGTATATATACTGTACAAATTTAATAAAGAATTCAGATTCAAACAGAACATTGAGTCTCGCTTATTATTTTATTCAAGTTGCCTAGTTGCAACCTAGTTTTATTCGCCTCGTTGCGAACAAGAAAGGCGCCTCGCTGCGCTAGGGAAAACTTATCATACCATATCTAATCCAAATCTTATTACATGGCGATCCTGGCCAATTAAGATCCTGAGATCTTAAGACCAATAAAGATCCTGAGATCTTTAGACCAATAAAGATCCTGAGACCTTTAGACCAATAAAGATCCTGAAATCATTAGAGAATTAAGTAGAACTTAATTCAGATTTTAGAGATGATTACTTTGAAAGTATATTTTTTTGTCCAGCATAACCTTTGATGTTATGGTTGCGAACAAATTATACTACAATTCCTATGTCTACAACAACAATTACTACAATAATAATGACAACAAAACCAAGATTAAAGGCAATATTGAAGATGACCGAAACAGCCGTTGACAAAAGCGAATGTATTGCAGAAAACACAATAGTTGAAGCGGCAACAATACAGCTAACAGCAACTAGAATGCCAGCAACTAAACCGTATGCGACATCAAATGTTGCAAATTCCAAAACTCTAGCAAATTTTATAGCAAGAAAAAATAAAATGCATAGCGGTCCAAGAAGTTACAATAATGGCGACTGGACACTTAAGAATTACGAAGACATGCACTACGTCAATCAACGATACATTAGCAAAGACGACAGCACCAACGAAAATAATGACGAAATATTAAGAGAAAACTGCATGGCTCAAGTGCACATAACGTCAGATGAACCGAAAGTTTAAACCAATTACGAAATTGCACTTCTATGATGACAGCACAACTCAGAACAAAAACCATGATAATTATTACAGAAACTAATCAAATAGAAAAGAAGAAAAATAATACAAAATATTTATAATGTTAAGTCTAATTGTTTTCCAACTTTTAACTTCTTTATTATACCTTGACATCTACCCATGCCAAGTGTTTTAATAAATTATACAAATTACTGATATATCAATAAGAATTTAATTCCGAACATGTTAAAATGTGTAGATTATTATTTATTATTATTATATAAAAAAAAAAAAATAATACAAAATTATTTTATTTTCTTATAGAATGTAAATTAATACATTCAAAAATATGTATGAAACTTAGGCTAATAATAAAGAATAAAGAAACATGAAAAAATAATTATTAAAATAAATTAATAAAGAAACATGAAACAAATTATTAAAATAAATTAATAAAGAAACATGAAACAAATTATTAAAATAAATTAATAAAGAAACATGGAACAAATTATTAAAATAAATTAATAAAGAAACATGAAACAAATTATTAAAATTATTAAAATATATTTTAAAATGTTAGAATATTAAAATGCATAGTATAACTAACGTGCATATACTCTTAATAGAGTACAACACATATATATAACAATTTCAGTAATAACTGTAGTAATTATAAGTAATTATATGTATACATAATTATGATTATGTCTCGAAAAAAAAAAAAAATTGAACATTTTAACAAGAAACATGAAAAAACAAAATACAATGGTGAATAATAGAAAAACGATTGCGACAATATATCCATAAAGTCTGATCAACTATATATATGGGATTGCACGTCAATTGCAGAAATAAAACAAAAAAAAAAAATGTTGCTAAGATAAGGTTCGAACCAATAAAAATAAAAGGATCCTATAAAAAATGTAATAAAAATGAAATGACGTCAAAAAATGGAGTATATCGAAAAAACGATGATACCAGCACTGTGAGATGTAGCGATAATCCATCGAATCTAGATTCGCTTTTGGAGAAGCTCACATCGTTTACGCACAGGCATGATATAAAATTAGTAGCGCTTAAAAATAAAAGGATCCTGTAAAAAGAAATATAATAAAAATGAAATGACGTCAAATATTGAATATATAGAAAAAAACGATAATACCATCACTGTGAGATGTAGCGATAATCCATCGAATCTAGATTCGCTTTTGGAGAAGCTCACATCATTTACGCACAGGAATGATATAAAAATCGTAGCGCTTAAAAATAATGATGAAAATACTCGAGTCTAAATAAAAATATAATGCTTTGCAAAGATTATTAAAGCAACAAGGTCGACTAAAATTAAATATATGTATTCACACACCATTGATAAAAATAACAAAACAACTAATTATGTTCAAAATAATTCAATAAAAATATACTGAATTAGTATTTTATAAAATATGTTAACCATATGTATGAGACAATCATTAACAAATTAGCTGGTATATAATATATTAACATAATAGGGAAAAATACTCTTGTATCTTATGAAAACTTGCAGCTTGGTGCATATTTAACAATAAATAAGTATGTATTAAAAAATTATTACACAATATATACGTATATACAATTACATATAGATATGTACTATTTGTAAATTATACCGAAAAATATATTAACTTAAAAATGTAAAAACAATAATACAAAACCAAAAACAATATAATTAACATACAAAAGTTATTTGAGTATGTAAACTGAATATTATGTACACCAAAGGAATTAAGAACATATTAACAAAAGTAATTAACAAAAAAAAAAAAATTTTAATTTCTTCAAGAATAAAATAAAAATTTTTTAAAAAAAAAAAGGGTAAGGGTGTAGTATATCTACATATTAACAAACAAAATAATTATTTGTTAATGGTAATATGAAGACATACGTTACTGGCACATGCCAAAAGCAAAGACATTGATCACACACTTACCATGTGAAGAAGCGCAAAAGAAAAGTAATTTGATTCTTTTGTTTTGCGCAAATGAAATTCGTAAAGTGCATTAACTTGCATTGGAATTTCATTATTTAATATTTTGGGTAAATTTTAAATAATAATAATAAATTCATATTTTTAAATTAATTGAAATGCATATTAAGCATTTTTATATGAAAATTACTAGGCGAACATAATATTCAGGTAGGTTAGTGTTTAAGTTAGAATAAGCATAAATACTGTACAAATTTAATAAAGAATTCAGATTCAAACAGAACATTGAGTCTCGCTGATTATTTTGTTCAAGTTGCCTAGTTGCAACCTAGTTTTATTCGCCTCGTTGCGAACAAGAAAGGCGCCTCGCTGCGCTAGGAAAAACCATATATAACTATATCTATCCAATCTCTTTACATGGCGATCCAAACTTTACAATATATTTATATATTTTTATACTTATATATTTTAGAATCCAATTAAATTGCCGTAGATGCAAAAATCAAAATATTGTGAACAATTGATATATTGAAAACCGAGAAAATAAAACGCAACAATAATTGCACTGAAATAAATCGAACGTAGCAGCACAGCAGCGACCAGAACCAAAAGTAACGTAACAAACGATGCACAAATTTCATAAAAATATGTAAAAACCAAAACGCAATCAAAAAAACAGCGAAGCGTCGCAATTGACAGCAGATGTAGCTGCAAGACAACGCAGCGAGAACTAAAGCGAGAAACAAAGCGTCGCAGTTGACAGCAGATGTAACAGCAAGACAGCGCAGTGAGAACTATAGTGAGAAACAAAACGTCGCAATTTACAGCAATCCACACTATCTATGCAAAACAAGATTCTGCTATACAATCAAATTTTAAAACCAGTTTGGTCATATGGCGCTGAACTATGGGGGAACGCTAGCCAAAGTAACGTCGAAATAATTCAACGTTTCCAGAACAAGGTTCTACGGAACATTTTAAAAGCGCCATTGTATATTAGGAACAGCGATATATACCGCGATCTAAAATTGTCCACAGTCGCTATAGAAATAAGAAGCAAAGCAACAAATCGCGAAATGAGGTTGCAGCAACATGTTAACACAGAAGCTGTTAACATCATAACCTCGTATGGACAACCAAGACGACTAAACCGGCGAAATGTCGGTGACATGGCATTGAATTAGAATGTAAAGTAATTTGTGTAGAAAATTGCTTATTTATGTATGTAGATATAATATTGATCAGATTCAAGCTACTCGTTGTTTATAATGTAAATTGTTGTAGCAATAAAAAATAAAAAAAAAATTATTTTTGACATATGATGGCAATATTCGTTGAAATTTCCAACGATGGTTCACAATAGTTCGCTTATTGCGTTTGTAATACGTTTTTTGTTTACTGGCCGATGTTTTTTGCCATATTTGCGAGCCAACGAAAAGGCTGAATTAGCAAAAAACAAAAGAATTGGGAATAAGTGGACTTAGGGCAGTGAGTAATTACTTATATTGGTCACATAGTGGAAGAAACACTTAGAAAATAGAAATACGGTTGATGAAAATGCTAGAGAGAGGTGATAGACTTATCAATTTTGAAGATGGAAAAAGGATATCCACACGAAAGGGCCGTACGGATGTAGTGACTACTGACTAGTCAATAAATATTTTTTATTTTTAACTTTTTAATTCTCTGTTTATTATCAATACAGTTATAATGTATTTTATTTTATCTTTATAATATATTCATATATTTACAAAAACTGGAGATCACTCTTCAGTTATTATAAACTTATTTAAAACGCCTAAAAATCACCAAAGTGCATCAAAACTGACGTCAAAGAAAACCATTTGGCTAAGATATCGTCAATATATTAGTAGTCACTTAGATATAAACCCATCTCTACAGTGTGTAAGTGAAATCGGCTGCTAAGCACACTACTTCCACTGACGAAATAACATTCACTAGATCTGCAAGAAAGTCCTCAATAAAATATTTAACGCAATACTTCGACTTGGGTCCTTTCCTCAAAGTTGGAAAATTTCATAAATCATAATGATTCCTAAACCAGGATAAAACTTAACATTACCGTCTTCATATAGACCCATAAGTCTTTTACCAATGCTGTCGAAAGTTTTTGAACGAATGCTTCTCGGGAAGATAACAACATATCTACAGCAAAACAACTTAATACCTCACCACCAATTTGGTTTTCGTGCCAAACATGGCACCATCGAGCAAGTGAATCGCATAACAAGTGAGATTAGGAAAGCACTTGAAGATAAACAATTCTGCAAGCTTTTGATAAGGTTTAACACGCACGACTTATTTATAAAATCAAGGAACACACTCCTGACTACATTCACAAAATACTAGAGTCATATCAAGAACACTAAATACAAGAGGACTTCTCAACTGAGCTTTTTAAAAATTTAGACCCATCAAGAGGAACGCTTTGTGTTTGTTCTCTAGTTTTGCTTTTGCTTGTAAATTTGATATAAAATGTATGCTGAGATTCATGTCCTGAAGAGAAAGAGTGCAATATTTGTTTACCTTTGATTTGTGTTTTGCTATAGTTTCTTTTGGAGATATTTTAACACCATGCGTAGTCAGAATTCATTTACACATTTACATTGTTTTAAAATATTTCCCTTGCATCAATATAAAAACCTTTCCTTCATTTTGATTAATTAAATTACTAATTAAAATATATATAAGTTTTAACATTGTAATTGTTTTTTGTGATAATTTATAAATAAAGCATTAAATTTGCAAATGTATATAAGAGGGAGTAGAAACCCTTTAATTATAAGCTACGCTCATATCATATCTTACATTAGCTGTGTTTCAGCAAACATGATCCGCTCAATTTTACATGCAAAACAAAAACAATGGGGTGAACCAGCAATTGATCTGGTTCACTTTCTGGTTCAATGTGGAATGTATGTAAAAAATAAAAGTGGAACGTATTTTAATGCAAATGAGGTTGGCAATGCGATGCAACGGTGTAGTAAAATTATAAACAAATCTACATTTATATTTATTTATTATTGATTTTATTTATTTATTATTTATTTTATGTACTTATTTATTTCATATGTCATTATTATTTATTTCTTTGTTTGAAGTAATGTTTTAATTATTACTATTACTATAAATTAAAATTATTAAAATTAATTAAAATTATTACTTTAATTATTTACATTTTATTATTATTAAAAAAGTGTTTGATAATTTATGAAAATCAATTAATTTGAAATGAATATATAAACATTAAGTTGAATACATTTATTTAATTAAAACAGAACAATACATAAGGAAACAGGCTCTCCAACATACACGTTTATAAAAAAATCATTGCAAACTGCTTGCAAGGTTAAGCTATATTCATGCTTCCTTTTGAAATAAGCCTAATTGCTAAGGTGAGGTGCATTTATTTTAACATGTGTGATGTCAATCACGAACGGAAATTTTGCAATTGATATAAGCTAAACACTAGTTCTTTCAATTATTTTCATACAGAAGCTTTTGGTATCCCAAAACAAATACCAAATTCGCCAAAAGTATTTATATTTGCCATATACCACAACAATATGTAAATTTCCTTCATTGCTCTCGTACAATTGTGACCACCACGGTTATTTTGTATTTGCTGATTGGATTTTATTAATAAATCAATTAAAATATGAAACATAATTAATATATAGCAATTGTATTTTTTATGCGCAAATACCAATCAAATAATTTTTAACGGAACAATTATCGTTTCCAAAAAATTTCCACTATATCCATGCTGATGGACTTCATCCCTTGAGTTTAATACACTTGAACTAGTGTTTAAAAAGAAAATGGAGAAGTCAGTTTTGCTCGATAATTCTAATAAAATCTGCAATTTCCATTTATTTACTATAGAATTAAATTTAAGTTTTTTAATAAATACTAAATAAAAACTTACACTTCGTACTTCAGACATTTCAACAGATTTTATTTATTTTCCAAGTTTTAGATTTTTTGTATTCAAAATTTTCTCACTTATTTTTTTAGCGCCAAAATTATTCACATAAATCAAAAAATTTTGTACACAAACCCAACTGTCATATTTCATGCGTTGCCAATTATTTTCAAACGTGATCCGTATCGTTTCAGCAAAGATGATTGAGATCATTGAGCGGATCAGGTTTGCTGAAACGCAGCTATTGATAGGAGTAAACGAAATTAAAAGTATTCAGCATGTAAAGGTAAACATAAACATAACATGGAATATGTATGCGTGTCAAGCTGAAAAAACATTTCAAATTTCGATGCTTAAAATTTATGAACTCACATCACACTCTCTTCTCTGTCTCATCTATCGGTAACCGATTTTCAAGTTCATGTTACGTTCATGATAGTGTAAATTGGACCAGAGAGTGATTTAATTTTTAATATTTTATTGTTTTGAATAGTTTTAATATTATATGATTTTGTGATGTTGGACACTTCTAATTCAAAAACTTTTGATTTAAAACATTTTAATTAAAATTTTTTTAAATAAAGTGAGTTACTTGCGGTATATACATACAAGTTAACACCCTGCATAACTATAACGGCACTTTGCCTTTCTAAACAATTTTTGTATCTTAAGTATGCGCATCAAAGTATTGCGCATCAAGATATCTGACAACGCCTACGCGCGTTTGTATATTCAATTTCAGTCAGGCTTACTGCCTGCACTTCTAATGGCAACAATGTTGCGAAAGAAAACAAATTTGTTTTCTTTCAAGACGCAATTATGTTGTGCAAAACATATAAACTATCATTTAAAATACTTGATCGATGAGATGTCCAAATACCATTGGACATGAATCTCGTCATCTGGCTACTGACGCCAAAGCTAAAGACGCTTACTATGCGCTTTAGAGAATAAAGCTCCAATCCTATAGGATGGAGATAAGAAGCTTCTAGAACATTCTAAGGAATTTTAGAAGCTATAATTTGATTGTTCAAATTCAATCCAAAAACTCTCATGAACAACTTCAGACATAAAACTAAAAACTTTGAAGAGTCAGTCGTTAGTAAAAGTGGCAATAGAAAAGTCGTTAGTAAAAGTGGCAAGAGAAAAGTCGTTCGTCGGTCTTATTGTGAAAAGAAATATAACTAATATAAAAGTTAAAAGTTGTAATAGTATATGTGTTAAATATATTAAAAAATAAATTATATTTAATAAATATAAAGGTTAAAAATGGTAATTAAACATATGAGTTAAATATATTAAAAAATAAATTATATTTAATATATATAAAAGTTAAAAATTGTAATTAAACATATAAGTTAAATATATTAAAAAATAAATTATATTTAATATATATAAAAGTTAAAAATTGTAATTAAACATATAAGTTAAATATATTATGAAAAAAATTATATTTTTTTAAAATTAAAAACAAAGAACCCGAACATTAATTTACATACATTAAAACACATGTATGGTATATAAAAATATGTTTACTAAAAGAGCAACTCAACAACATCAACAACAAATATAAAATCGTATTTTCATTGTATACTTCTGGATCACCCAAATGACATTAAATAGCACTTGTTTTTGCGATTTTTTAGCATTACTTTTCATAGTCGAATAGTAAACAGCAAATAACATTACCGTGAAATGTAATGTGTTTATACTGTTCCTTTCCAACAGGTTGAATATCGCTAAAATCCATGATAATATAAGTCTATAGATATTTCCCATAGGAAAAATATATACATTATATAAAGTACATTAATGTATATATTTTAAGAAGAATATATTTTTTGCTATATTTCTATATATTCATGGAAATATATTTAAATAAATTATTGTAAATAGTAATTATTGTAAGTAATAATTATTGTAAATAGATCGTAAATAGTTCGTATAAATTATATAAGTTATTATGTAAGATTAGATTTAAGAATAAATGCAATGTTTATAATAAATTAATGTTTTGAACTTTAATAATAAAATATTTTAAAAAACAATTTGGTGTTTATTAATATACTTCATATCATTGCTACTACAGGGGATAGTACTGTACTACTGCCGGTGCTTACTAACCTCATAATAGGCAAACTTCATATATTTGTATGTGACAGGAATAAAATTTCATCAAAAATCAAATTCATAATAATTTATAACTACTTGTGCATTGCATGCACACAAAGCCAGTCATATATTTTAGGAAAAATATACAAACACAAAGACTATGCATTAACTTCAGAAAAATATTGCTTCACCTACTCTTACGTACGAAATCATACAGTAAGTGTGCAATAACAATGAAGAATAGATGTGCCTTTTGTCTGTTGTGTTGGTTAGCTAAGGCAAATTGTTGTTGGAAACTTCGAGCATTGATTAATACTACATTCGCACATGTAGCAGCACGTAAATAAAAAATGTGAACTATAGAGAGAAATCAAAAACAATTTCTACACAACCAATGCAAAATCTCCGCGTTCCTCTTGAAAGGCCTAATGTGTGTAGAAATAAAATCGCTTGAGTTGAAAAGTCCTCTTGTATTTAGTGTTCTTGGTCGTATCTTCAGGACAGAAAAATTCATATAAAAGTTGGAAGCCATACAACAGCTAATCTCGACACAAAGACTGGAGTTCCTCAAGACAGTGTTCTATGTCCTATACTATATATTCTGTTTACTTCGGATATACCAAACAACTCTCGTCTTGTGACTTCTACGTTTGCTGATGACACTGCTATCCTTAGTTCTCATCAAATTAGATTCATAGCATTTAGGCATTTAATTGAACACCTCGAACTCATTGAAAAATGGTTAGCCAACTGGCGCATTCGCGTAAATGAAAGTAAAAGCACACATGTAACATTTACCCTACGTAAGGACACATGTCCCCCAGTAACCTTCAACGGCATCACCATTCCACAATCAAACACCGTATCGTATCTGGGTGTTCATTTGGATAGCGGACTAACTTGGCGCAAATATCTAGAGGCTCAGAGACGAACTCACTAAAATCAAATGGATATACAAGCAAAAACTTGAAATTCATCCGAACTACCTTGCAAGGAATTTACTGCTAACGCGGCCTTCTTGAAGATTACGCAGAAAAGATATACCAACGCACTGATTTCCTTTTTCTTTCTTTTACATATTTATTATCAACCTTATTCAAACTTTAATTTACTTCAATTCAATTTTTTTTTCTTATGTTTTTTTATTTTAGTTTATCCTTTTCTTTTCATGAAAAAACTTGAACTTTAATTATTATCAATTACCCCCAATTATAATTGTCAGTTAATTTGTTTGCTTTAGTTTTTTAAGATTTGAATACTTATTGTAAATCTTCTTATGAAAGATATTCAATAAATAAAATAGATTTATTAAAAAAAAACAAAAAAGAATCTATTATTAATGTAGTTATTGTGCATTTTATTTTTAATTTATTATTTATTAGTTGTTAAAAATGCGTTTGTTCTTATATGATTTGAAATTATAATAGTTAATATCATGCTTCCAACACGCACATGAACAAGTTTGAAGATATATTTTAATATTCTGTTTAAAAGACAGTAAAACGGCCAAGCACTTGAACTCGGAGTTGCCTTATTGATTTATTTTAAATGAATAATATAATTATTTTACATGTATTTTAATCTTTATTTCTTAATCATTCTTTTGTATAAATCTAATTATTTTATTGCGAATCTTAAAATATTAATGTGAAAGTATATTGTTGCAATGCGTTGTTACCCATTTAATGATTCAAACCAAAAAGAAGTTTCTTAGCTTAAAACTCAAAACGGAAGCTGCTCTCATTCTCTAATCTAGCTTAAAGCTTACTTCATTCTCATTTTGTTACCAAACAGCTGATTACTAGTGTTTGATAACATTCAGTTGATGAAGCCCTTAAAATTAAAACAAGGTTTACGTTAAGGAGATTTAAAATCCTCTGCCACCTTGAATTATTTGAATAATTTAAATAATTTAACTAAAAAGTAAGTTAAAATGCATGCCTGCAATTGATATGGCATAACTGGACCTTATTTTTAAATAAACAAGTTGATCTCGGTTATAAGAAGCTTGCTTCTGTGTTGTTTTTTTGCTTGTTTACAGCTTAAATTGCACATGATTTTCAACTGCCATAAATTGTAAAAAGCATTGTTAACAATTTTTTTGTTTTTCAGGTTTAAGAACAAATAAAAATTTCATATGTGAATTATAATAATTTAAATTAGTTAAAATTTATTTTCAGTTTAGTAATTCAGAAATTTAAAATATTTTTAAGTGAATTTAAGCAAATATTAAGTATTACATCGATGAACGACAATCTGAAGTCTACATCACTGGAGGCCTCATCAGATAACTGTGTGCGTATGTTATTTAACAATTTTGCATCATGTTTTATATTCCCTAGGTTTTGGTGTGACATCAGCAGTTGCTCGACTATTTAGATACCTTCGAATTGCGTCCGAAATGCTTGATACTCCAACTGATGAATTTGGTACCTGTTTAGGCCTTTTTGATGCTGTCATTTTTTGTTTTGCTGCTTCTTTGGGTTCTATTAGTGGTATCTCGTCTTCTTCACTATCGTTGTTGTTGTGATGTAAAGTTAACAGTGGATTCTTTCTTCAAAGTAAAAATTAATACCGTACTTTTGATTATTAATATAGTAAAGTTGAAAGTTATATTTAATAATAATTAATAATTGCATAGCAGTCCTTATAAGAAAAATTTCTGATAACACCTAATAGTAGGCAAAATTTACAATTGGATGGCCTAATGTAGGTCAGGTTACTGTCGACATGAAACAAGTTAATAATGAAAAAAGAAAGGCTGCATTTGTCGTCGCAGAAAATTCTAATTATATCGTTGAAAAACTATCGAAATTTAGTTCACACATCACTAGCGTACGTGTGATAGCGTAGATGCTTCATTTTTTCAGGAAGGTAAATAAATTAGTACGCAACATTTGTGAAACAGAATCACTCTCTGCACAAGAAATCGAAACAGCACTTTGGTGTATAGTTTGGAACATCCAACAAACATATTTTGCTGAAGATATTCGTCGTGTAAAAAAAGGAGTAGAAGATCAAGGTGTTTGCAAATTTTTCAACCCATTTTGTAAAGATACATTTGTGCACAACTTGTTAAAGGTTGGTGGACATCTAGAACTAGCTTTACTAGTTGCTTTTATACGCCTTAAATTTTGGATCATCAATGCTAGAGAAATTGCGCGCCGAATTGTTAGATCGTGTGTACATTGTGTACGTTATAAACCGAAGTTACTCCAGCAAATGATGGGTAACTTGCCTGTAGAGCGTCTTACACCTTGAAGACCATTTTCTCGCTCTGCTGTTGATTTTTGTGGGCCAGTCAACACATATTTCCGAATAAGAGGCCAAGCGCCGTATAAAACATACATAGCTATTTTTGTGTGTCTATGGTCAAAGGTAGTACATATCGAAGTCGTTTAAGATCTCGCAACAGATGCATTTATCGCCCCGCTAAAACGCATGATAGGCAGAAGAGGCTTGTCAACAGATATTTTTTGTGATAATGTCACAAATTTTGTTGGAGCTAATCGAAAACTTGTTGAGTTAAAAAATTTTATTTTCAATTCCAGCAATAAGCAATGGATCATTAACTTTTGTTCTGATGAATATATGAAATTTCATTTCATTTCTCCCTGGGCTCCACATTTCGACGATCTGTGGGAAGCTGCAGTGAAGTCAACAAAAGGTTATTTAAGTCGCACTCTTGCTAATGCGCGTCTTACTTTTGAAGAACTAAATACTGCCCTGATTGAAGTAGAAGCTATACTTAATTCACGTCCGATATCTCCACTTGCTTCTGATCTATATGACTGTGAGGCTTTGACACTTGCACATTTCATCATTGGTAACTCATTGAAGGCTTTACCCGAACGCGCTATTGTTGCAGAAAATGATATAACTCATCACGATAAATGGGGTGTAGTCTTAGATCGCCTCCTCGTGGTGCACCCTGGGTAACGCCAAATGATCTATTCCCCCCTGGATGCTGTCCTCTTCAGGGGCTCCAGCATCCTCTGGTAACGACCGTTTTTGTCCTCGGACCACGTTTCTTCAGATCTTCTTTCTGTATTTGATCGCTTTGGGCTGGTGGTCACAGGTTTCTGAACCTAGCTGTCTTCTGACACGGTAGCACTGGGGTGAAACTCGCGTGTGAACGGCTCCAGGTTGAGTCTGTGGCTGCCTCTGTCCCGTTAAAACCCTGGCAGGCCTCAAGGTACGTTCTGCATCCGTCACCATTAAGTTGGTCGTGTAGGTTCGGTTGTAGCTTAGCTCCCGATTAGTTCTGGTCTGGCCCTGAGACTTGTTCCCATAGGGACCCGCGCCAACCCTCGCATGGCATGCCTGCATTTGCATAGATAACCATGGGACTTCTTTTTATCAGTAACTACACTTACGGGTGTCAGATAGCGGCTTTGAGTGGGGATCCTTTTAGAATGAACAAATCAAATAAAAATTTCAACAAACCTCCTAAAACTCCGAACCCTTCAGGGGGGCGTTCAAGCCTTACAAGGCAAGCGCCTATTAACAACCAGCCGTCTAGGGCTTCTGCTTAGGCGGTTCGTACAAGTAATGCTCCGTCATTAAACACCTTGGCAACTGTGCCAGGTGGTAATGCTGCCTCCTGCTTCTCTGCTAGTGCTGCGGTCAAAGCTAATACGCCAACCGCACTATCTGCAAGTAGTACCAACTCAACTTCTGGTACACGTTCCCACCCTAACCTCTCGACAAGGGCGTATAGGGCGCGAAGGTCAGCATACCGCATCCTCTCTAGGCTCAATGCCGCTGATCCTTCCTCGCTCTCAGAAAGCGATAAGGCATCACTAAAGTGAGCAAGGGAAAATGTCAATCTCCGGCCCTCTGACATCGCTTCAACCTCTGCACCTGCTCAGAAACGACAAAGGTCGATTGAGCAGGCCGGTAAATCAATTTTCACAAGCGCTCCTAAGCGCCCTAAATTTGGTCCTCCGAGACCCCCATCTCTATCAAAACCTCTCAGCGAAATAGTCAAAGAGAGCCTGACCTGGGCCATCATCGACGCTGGCAATAGTGATGGCACCATCTCTCCAGCAAACTGGAAGAAAGTCGAACGAGCTCTCCTCAAAATATATATGGAAATTATTGCCCTCAACCCTGGGCCATCTCCTAGCTGTAAAGACGCTGGATGGTACCAGGGTCATATTAAAATTATCGCCTGCTCAGACCAGCGCTCCGCGGATCTTTATAAGCAGGCGATCGAAAAGGTTGGGGAACGCACAGCTCAGAGCTGTTTCGGTGGAAAATATCCCACAACGCCCCCGCTCCAAAGTGTGGCTTCCTTCGGAGCTCACTTCCCCTGAGGAAATTCTTTCCCTTTTAAGGGCCAATAACACTGACCTCCTCACGCATAACTGGAAAGTTGCGAAGGTCAGTGACCCCAAGGGCGACTTCGTCGAAGCCGTCGTAGTTCTTAACGAACAATCCCTAGCACCTCTTCAAGCCCGAAATGGGGTGATTCACTATGGCTTCGGGTCGTTCATCCTACGTGTTTACAAAAGCGACTCTCAAGACGCTAAACAACAACCTTCTGGTGGGGCACCTTCGGAAACGATCTCCGATGACGGAATCAGTTCCATCTCCGTTCCAAACAATCCTGATGTAGGGACTTCCGATGTAATCGGCACTCTTTCCTCCGAAGACGGAGGTAGCGTAATCTCGTCTTCCGAACTGGTCGGCGAGTTCTTTACAGGTATGACGCTCTCCCGAGAGACCTCACCGATGTCGGACGAGGATAAACTGGACAGTGCCATAGTTGAAAAACAACCAAGCTGTTGAAGGTCGTCCAAATTAACCTCCAACACTCCAAAACTGCTTCGGCAGCCCTTACCCTCCGCCTAGCTGAAAAAAGAGAGGACAAAATGCTGATCCAAGAACCTTAAATTGTAAACAATCGGGTTTGTGGACTGAATACAAACGGCTATCGGTTAGTATTCACAGAAGGTCAAGGTAAACCAAGATCTTGCATTCTAGTAAAAAATAACATTAATGCATTTTTACTCCCTAGGTTCAGTGACAATGACAATGTAGGCATGGCCATCGAATACGACTCTAAGGCCCTTTGGATTGTCTCAGCATATATGGCACACGATCACGGTGCCACTCCACCACAGGACTCCCTCAAGCTTCTGGTGTCAGAGGCAAATAACAGTAGGATCCCGGTGATCATAGGAGCTGACGCCAACGCACATCATGAGATGTGGGGTAGCACAGATACTAACGCGAGAGGTACGTGTCTATTTGATTTCATTCTTGCAGGAAACTTGGTGATCGCTAACATAGGTAGGGAGCCAACCTTCATGAATTCAATTAGAAGGGAAGTTCTCGATATCACCATGATTAGCGAGCACTTCTCTTACTTTATTACTAAGTGGTCTGTATCGCAAGATTGTTCCTTTTCCGACCATAGGTACATCAATTTTAATCTAGATTTTGTGGAGAACCCTGAAATGAACAGATCATCTAAACCATTAAATTGGAAACGCACTGTATGGCCCATTTTTCGAGCCAACCTGGAATCCAACTTACAGTTGGACCCTCCCACTATTCTCAACTGTTCCGATATAGATCGAGCGGTTGACCTTCTCACATCAGCATTTAGATGCGCCACAAACGCGGCCTGCAAGCCACCCGAATTTAGGGACAAACCTCCTTGGTGGAACTTAAACATTGCAGACCTCCGAAAAACCTGTAGAAAACTTTTTAATGATGCTAAAGCAACAGAAAACTGGGTTCCATATAAAGAGAAACAAAGAGAATTTAAATACGCCACTAGGCGGGCCAAAAGGGCAGCTTGGAAAAATTTCTGTGGCAACATAGAATCATCTTCCGAGTCAAGCCGACTGCGCAAAATCCTCAATTCCACCCATAAGACACTCGATTGTATCCAGGCTCCAAATGGTCAATGGACCAACTCCAGTAAGGAAACTCTCGACATCCTTCTGGACTCGCACTTCCCAGGGAGTATAGCCTCTGATGCGATTTTATCAACTCAAATCAGCTTACCCCCTCTAAATAATCCTAAACCGTTTCAAGTGACCAACACTCAAATAAAGTGGGCTATCCAAACTTTTAAACCTTATAAATTTCCAGGTCCGGACGGAATTATTCCCGCAGATATTCAACAGGGTGAGTTCGTAATCCTCCCCTGGCTTCTAAGCATTTACAATAGTTGTATTAAGCTTATGTATGTCCCAAGCTGCTGGAGAGTGGCTCGAGTAATATTCATTCCCAAAGCAGGGAAAATAACTCACTGCAGTGCCAAGGACTATAGACCAATCAGTCTGTCTTCTTTTCTTCTGAAAGTACTGGAGACAGTTCTTGATCTGCATATCAGGAACAAGATAAACCCAGCGCTCTTATCTCCATCACAGCATGCTTATACTAAAGGCAAGTGTGTCGATACTGCGCTTCATGCACTCATCTCGCAAGTTGACCATTCCATCTCTCTCAGGGAATACACACTTGCCACCTTTCTCGATATTGAGGGCGCTTTCAACAATGTCTGCCCCAATGGTATCATAAAATTCTTCTCAAAGTTAAATCTCGACAATAGTCTGGTTAAATTTGTAGAGGCCCTTCTCAAAACTAGGATTATCACATCCGACATCGGAAGTGTTCAATCCTCCAGAGCAGTCTGTCGGGGAACGCCATAAGGTGGGGTTCTCTCTCCTCTTCTATGGAACATAGCGGTTAATTCGTTGTTAAAACTTTTGGAACAATCCGAAAGTAGTGTTATAGCTTATGCGGACGACATTGCTATTGCCTCATCTGGCAAATTCCCCCAAGTTCTATCCAATGTTATTAACTCTGCGCTCCTCATTGTAACTGAATGGTGTAGGGAATTCGGTCTGGATATTAACCCCGCAAAGACAGAGGTTATTCTCTTCACCAGGAAATATAAAATACCGACATTTTCCTTACCAAAGATAAAGGGCGTTACTCTAAATCTAAGTTCGAACGTCAAATATCTGGGTATTATTCTGGACTCTAAACTCAGGTGGAAAGATAACTTGGCTGAGAGAGCCCGCAAAGCGGTATGCGCCACCTACTGTTGCAGAAGAGCTATAGGTCGCAGTAGGGGGCTCAAACCGTGCATTATACTCTGGCTCTATTCAGCTGTTATCGAACCAATTCTTCTGTATGGGGCTGCTTTCTGGTGGCAGGCAACTGAGAAAGCATGCCACACCAAATTAATTGACAAAACTAGGAGGATAGCTGCACTACAAATCACTGGTGCTCTTCTTCTACCCCCACGCAAGCTCTTTTCGCTATGCTTCATTGGCTGCCATCTCGGCTTCTGGTAAAACAGCAAGCCAAAATAGTTGCAACCAGGCTCGACGCCCTCTCCTGCTGATCAAGAACTGATATAAGCCACGCGATCATACTGAATCAGGATCTCCCAACTCCCGTCTCTATTGACTACATGTGTTGTTACCCAGACCTAATTAGGGGGTTCGAATCTCTTATACCTAGCAGGGAGGACTGGATCCTTGAAAGAGTGATTCCTCTCCAAACGATTGGCATTTACACGGACGGCTCCAAAATAGATAAACGAGTCGGCTGTGGCATTTTCTCTGAAAGACTGGGTCTCAGCATCTCGCTTCGACTTCCGAACCACTGTAGCGTCTTTCAAGCCGAAATAACGGCAATTCACCAAGCTGTAAAATGGGTTCTAAGCAATCGAACATCCGATTTACCAATCTCAATTTTTTCTGATAGCCAAGCTGCCATCAAATCACTGATTGACAACTCAGCCACATCAATCACAACTCAAGACTGCCGTGCTTCACTAAATGACCTAGCTAGGTTTGTTAGGGTCAAACTCACAGGAAATTGTAGGGCAGACGACCTAACCAAGGCAGGTGCTCTTCTCCCTAACATCAACCTCTCTGATATAGGCGTCCCACTTGCTACAGTTAAACTGGCAATCATACAAAAATACCTGAGCATAGCCAAACAATACTGGGCTGACGAACCTTAATGTCAGATTTCTAGGTTGACTTGACCGAACTTTGACAAGAAAAGAACCAGTCAGCTACTTCAACTAAGACGGAACCTGCTCAGCACTACGGTATCTGTGCTGACGGGACACTGCGTAATGGAAAGGCACGCTATGAGACTGGGTCTCCCCTTTAACGATTTTTGTCGAGGTTGTGGCTCTGAGGATGAGGAGGAGACTGTACTCCATCTCATGTGTCAGTGCCCTTCCCTAGCCAGAAGAAGATTAAAAATCCTTGGATCTCCTTTTCTAACTGACCTGACTGAGTTGTCATCCTGTAATGTTAGGGACCTAGCCAAGTTCATAGAACTGTCAGGTTGGTTTCCCTTTACCTAATAGGGGAGTCGTTACCTTTCTTCGGCGTTAAATGTATACTGATTAAAATCTATATACAAATAACGTAACTCCTGTGGTACCACAATGGGCGTTTATTTGTGCTTAAGTGGGCTTTTTGGGATACAAGGCCGCCACTCCAACCTACCTCTACCTATCACGATAAATGGTCGCGCATTATCGCATTCAAGCAACGTTTTTGGCATCAACTGTCTCAAGAATATTTGAGTAAGTTGCAGTCTCGTACTAAATGGGTTCGTGATCAACCAAACATTCAGGTTAATGCATTAGTGATCATACACGAAGACAACGTGCCACCGCAACATTGGATAACTGGCAGAGTAATTTCAGTCATCCCAGGCAAAGATAAACGTGTGAAAGTCATTGAGGTGAAAACGCCAAAGTGCATTATGCTACGTCCCATTCATAAGCTGGCACTTCTTCTAGCATGAAAGTTCTTTCATGGATGCCGAGATGTTGGGTTGAACTTTACTCAAAATATTATATTTTTGTTTATATTACAAAAACAAATTGTTAAAATCGAGTCTATTTTAACACTCGTGCACTGAGTCTCGTGCACTTTTAAGAAGAATAAAGTTTCAGTTTCTCGTTTGCTCTTACTAAAGAAAGTTTGTGTTTTTATTACTTTTCGCGAATTTGAATAATTGAGAAGTTTTTTGTTTTTTTACAGTTTACTAGTTTTGTATTTTGTGAACATTGTAATTTTAACGCAGATCAAAGAAAAGCCTTTGATCAGACATATATTATCTGAGTATCTAGAATCGAAATAGGAAAGTACTGTATTTTTTATCTGTAAAATCGGCGTATGAACAAATTTAGCAGAATTCAGTATGATACTTCATCTTTTTGTCCAATTGTCTGACGCATCTGGAGCTGTTTGTACTTTAGCTATTGATTCTTCAACGGAGTCAGCAATCACCAGAATAGCAGTATCATCTGCAAATGTTGTAATTTTACTTTCAGGTGATATTGGCAAGTCTATTGTGCTTTCCACGAAAACCATATTGATGGTGTGGTATTAGCTTTTCGGATTCTATTATAGACATTAGTCTTTTGTAGAATAGCTTTTAAAATAGCTTCGAAACGGTTGGTGAAATTAAATTTGGTCTATATAACGATATGCATTCTAGCGGTTTACTTATTTTCGGAATCATTTTTACCTCTGCGATCTTCCATAGGCTAGGATTATATTTTAGATTTATTGTTGCATTGACTTGTATTAACAATTTGCGAACAGCTGTATCTGGTAACTGCTTTTAAACTTCGGATGTTATAAGGTCAAAGCCAGTCGCCTTTTTATTTTTGAAGTCTTTTATTGCTGATTTTAGTTCGCGTTTTATTATTCGATAGATTTGCTGGTTTTTACTCTCTGTGACAATCAGTTATTCATCACACTTTACATCATTAGGCTGAAATATATTTGTCAGATTATTTGCGAAAGCTTTGGTTTTTTCCTCATTACTTCTAGTCCAATTTTCATTGCTGTCTTTTAATGTTGGAATGTAGGTAATGGGTTTCTTTGGTCAACTCCAAGTGATGAAATTTAATTTATAACTGACTCATTTTTGATAAGACGAAACTCAATTTTTAATCGTTTAGTAGCTTCATTAAGTTTTTATCTAGAAGAGATCGAGTTTAATGCCATCTTTTTCTTAGTTTCCTCTTTTCTTTTATTAGACTGATAATTTCCGTTGGATAGTTCTCTCCTACAATTTTCCTTTTATATTCAGGGGTACTGTTTCAAGCTGCTCTTTGAATTTGATTAATGATCGTAGTATCTTTCAAGTCATTACAAGTGCTCAGTGTAGTTGAGAGGTTTACACTGTCTTCAAGCAATGCTTTAAAAAAGGTCCAATCAGTAAATTTATTAGTTAGGTATAGAGTGAGATTTTTCGTTATGATCATATCACTTAAAGTTAAATATATTGGCTAATGGTAGGAGTGCAGATCTAAGCCTTGTTTGACTTCTATGTAGTTTGATGATATTTTTTTAGATAGAAAGAAGTCTATAAGGTCAGCAATTTATTTGAATCGGTCGGCCAGTAAGTTTGGTAAGTCTGTTTTCCTGCTGAAATGAATTCGCATCCCGCTTCTATTGCAACCTTATACAGTTTTCTTCCCTTTGTTGTTGTGATGCGTGAGCTCCAATGAGTGTGTTTCGCATTGTAATCTCCACCTACAATACCATAAACTTAAATTTGTATCTTCCTATTAGCTGTTTATATTCCTCTACTGTAATGGTATGCCTTTGGGGACTGTAAATAGCAGTTATTGACAAAGGCTAATTTTTTTTTTTAACAGTGACGGTTGTTTGAAACATTTGAGTACTATATTTGTTTTTTTCATAATGATCTATGTTTTTCATAATAATTATAGCACTTCCTCCTCTCACACAGTTATCTGGACATAGGTATAGTGTGATATATTAAATAATTAATGGAATGCTATAAAAGAGTGTGTAGTAAAATTTTTTTCAGACATAAGGCAAACATCGATTTGTTCCATGGTAAGTAATGTTTCTAGTTCTTCTTGGTGTTTTAACAGACCGTTGGCGTTCTATATCATAATTCTTAAGCAATTTTTTATTTTTTATTTTCTGAATTTTTGTTAAGTTTTTGTTTTAGCTTAGTTAGTCGGACTTGTATTGCGTTGGCTACTACCTCCTGCTTTTGAAGTTTATGCAGGATCTGTGTGAGTACATCTTAATTTTGTTTGTTCATACTAGAAGAGGCTATTCGCTGTATATTGCTCGCATAGCTGACTTTATCATTACTTTTAATTGCTTGTGAATAAGATACGTATTGCCTTTTATTTGTGGTATGTGTGAAAAGTGTTTTTGGTTTGTTAATCAGTTCTTTATTTTGTTCCTGGTTACTTATTCGTTTATTTCTAATTTTTTGCAGCTCAATAGCTACAACACACCCTCTGTAGTTCGCAGGATAATTTTCACCACAGTTGCAACACTTTGGCAGTTTGTTAGCATCTTTTATGCAATTGATAGTAAGGTGATTGTCTGTGCATTTAACACATCTCAGTATCTTATTACAAAAATTCTTAGTGTAACCAAACCCCTGGCAGCTTTTACACTGTGGTATAAGTTTAGGAGACTTGACTGCTGCGATTTTGATTATTGAGTGCTTAGGGGGCCCCATAATAAATTTATGTATTCATTTTATATTTATTTTTAATAAATTCTCAAAAGTCGGACCAAACGTTTTTTGTTGGAATAACATAAATGCCTTCTCACTAATTTGCCTGAACGCAAATGTTAATAGTTTGTGATCAGTAAAAATGACGAAATCACGTCCCTCCAATGCATTCTTGAAATGCTGAACCACTTGACAGATAGCGGTCAACTCACGATCATAAGTACTGTACTCAGTCTGCGCTAGACTCAAACCTTTTGAATAAAGTGCCAACGGTTGAGTCACTCCTTTCACCAATTGTTGCAGAACAGCACCCACCACAACGTCTGAAGCGTCAGTCGTGAGAGTTAAGTGTGCATTCAGAGCCATAAAGTTAAGTAAAGTAGCTTGGGCAAGATCATTCTTGCAAGCCTCAAAAACTGATATATCTTCGGGAGTCCAAGAAATCATAGACTTATCCTTCTTACGGTTACCTGGTGTAAGATGAAACAACTGCTGCTGATTTTGCACAGCGTTACACAGAAATGGTCGATAAAAGTTCACCATGCCTAAGAATTGTCTAAGCTGTTTCACCGTCGATGGCAGAGGAAAATTACGAATAGCTTGAACTTTATTCTCCAGAGGACGTAAACCCTTCGCACTTATAACGTGCGCAAGGAACTTGATCTCGGAACAGCCGAACTCACATTTGACAAAATTTACCGTCAAATTTATCCAAAACCAATCGTAAATGCATTCTATCTTCTGCTTCATCTTTTGAACCAATTAGAATATCGTCGATGTACACAAAAACGAAATTAAGATCACCCAGAGTCTCATTCATAAAACATTGAACCATCTGGGCCGCATTACGGAGACCGAAATCATAAATCAAAACTCAAACAGACCAAATTGAGTTGTAATAGCCGTCTTCGGAATGTCTGCTGGTGCGAGCGATATCTAATGATACGCTTTCTGCAAGTCTATCTTCGATAACACAGTTTTACCATGAAGAATACTCGTCACATTATGAATAAACGGAATCGGATACCGGTCAGGTTTAGTTTGCGTGTTGAGCATGCGATAATCACCACACGGTCTCCAACTTCCATCGCTTTTGCGAACCATATGAAGTGGGCTTGCCCAACAGCTTTTCGAAGGTTGATGAATCCCTGTCTGGACTAAAAATTGGAGTTCCTTCTTGGCTTCTTCAAGTTTGGCTCCAACTAAGCATCATCGTAACTGATGAACCACTGCTAGCTCTTGCTTCGAACGGCAGAGCGACTTCGGTAAAACTGATATATCAGCACCAGTATCAATGAGGAAAACGGTCGACGTGGCGGGAGTACTGTGGCGGGATCTTTAATACTAAGTCGAGCTATACGAACACTAACCCCTTCTCGGCTCCACGACGTAGAAGGAGTGCCCAGTTTTTTGACTGCTGAGAGCCTGCCATAAAACTACAGGGCTGCCGGCAAACATTAGCTCTAACACCAAACCTTTCGTGATACCGGCACCAATCTGGATGACTTCCAGGTCGGGAACAAGTTCGCCTTCGCTTGTTCGATAACGACCGACTTTGCACCGATTCACCAAGACGTGCATCCAAATGACTTAAAAGTTGTTCGATTTGCTCAAGCCTTCGTAAAATTACTGCATTCCAAGAATAGACTAAACAATCAGAGGCTGACGCTACAGCAATCTGTTGAAAGTCACCCGTCTCGTAAATACGATCTGCTTATTTCGCCAGTTCTGCCACGTTCGATGCCTGCAGAATAGCGCGCACTTGTGATGGCAAACGCTTGAGCCAAAGAGACTTAAGGAACTCACCGCTCACCTTGCCTTTAGCTAACGCTGTCAACTCCATTAGCAACGGTGTTGGCTCTTTATCACTAAGTTCAACCTCCGAAACCAACCTTTGAATCTTTCGCTGCTCGCTTTCACTGTAGCGTTCTATGATGCGGGCCTTCAAATTGGCGTACTTTCCAGTTTCAGGAGGAAGAAGTACTGCAACACTTATATCGGCCACGACACTTGACTCAATCGCTGCCACTACCGTGTTGAACTGTGTAACGTCACTCGAGATGGCAGCTACTGCGAATTGCGCCTCGATCTGAGAAAACCAAATCTCCGGTCGCTTGTGCCAAATCGGTGGTACCTTCACTGACACGGTTTACGCCACTTCCACTAGCAGAAGCCATCACTACACCTTCGTCTGCAACTGACATCACGGCTCAGTAATTTGATATTTCACTTAAGAGTTAATATTTCTAAAATTTAAATTTTTTCGCGATCACGTCGAGGTCACCAATTTAGCAATGATCTTGCTAATGAATAGAAACAATTACAAATAACAATGTTGTTAAGTATTACGTAGAAACATAAATAATTTATTTTGTCTTTTACAGACCAATGCTAAAACGCATTTAACGTAATTGTAATACAATAATACGTTATATTTTTGCTGATTACTGTTTATTTTATAATTAGGGCTAGAACTCATTTTAAGTAATTTTTTATTTTTTGTTTTGCTAAATATTTTATGTTTTTTGCTTGCTATTAATTTTTTATTGTTTTGCTGAATATTTTATATGTCATTATAAATAGTATTTTTGCTTGCTATTAATTATTGTTTTAAATCAAGGCAAATGTGCACTATGTTGTAGGTCAGTAAATTATTGCACATTTGCTTATTCTTTTTAGGTGATAAGTTTTAGTAAGCAATTATAAGTAATTATTGTAAGAAAAAATGTATATATAGATAAGTCAATTCTTCAATAAAGTATTCGATCATACAAAGTCGAAGCAACCTCATCTTTTATTTCTTTCATATATTCATCTAAATACCAACGGGTTTATGTGCTCGGTGGTATACTCATAAAGACAAATATACTGTCCAACAAGTTACATGTGCTTGGTGGAATTTTAGTATAATAACCATCATTAATAGAACCTTGAGGATAAACGAATCCGCAACAAATGTTAATAAAATTTTATTCAACTTTTTTCAGGAGAAAAACCTGAAACGTTTTCCTCAATTCAATTCAAAAACTAAAAACATTTGAAATTCAATTCTACTTTTCAATTTCACTAAATGCACAGCCAACTGGGTCGCCACAGTTCAAGTACTGAAACAGACTTCAAAATCATTGATGAAATAATAAGCAAATCTACTAATATTGGGCACTATATTAATGTCAAAATTACTAATGATATTAAACGCTTATTAATTAATTATTCTTTCGACCATGAGAGATTACAAGAACCATTTCCCAAGGATCCTATTCAAGAAAATAGAAGTTTCAATGCCTCATACTATTCATACTATTAAATTAAAAACAAAAGATAGAACAGTTATACCCCGACATTGGTTATAGTATTTAAAGTTATTGGATTCAGTATATTGTAAGCCGTGCTGGTTATTTTCTAATCAAACAAATCAATGGTGTTCTGGATTTCAGGATTGGAAAAATTTATCAGGAAAAATAAAAATATATACATCTATAAGAATTAGTAGGACAATTTCAATCAAATCAAATGGTGAACAGGGTCCGTTTACGAAAAATATGTATGTAAAGTTTCATTCGAAGAGTTCAAAAGCTAAGAGAGTAGTTTGAACTGAAAAAGTATGTATGTTCATATACTGATATATACTTTATAGTATTTTGACGTTTCCTTTAATGCGTTACGAAAATCTTGACAAGTTTCATATACCCTTTTTGCACTTTTTCGTGTAAAGGGTATAAAAAGATGTTAGTAGGCCCTTAGTTAGAATTTGCTTATGGGCCTAAAAAATGTAGTTACGCCACTGCCAAAATATGTCTTGTTCCGAATATTTTATTAGGGGTATTCACTCTCTCTTGTAAACTCATTGCAAGGAGCACGAAATGCAAGAATGCTATACAAATACTGCAAGACTGCGAGAACACCTCTGTTGCAGAATTGGATCATCAAAATGAATCAGCTGTTTTTGCAGCCGTATCACATTGAGCAAAGAAACATAAAAGTATAACAATGCCGCGAATAAGTGAAATACAAAAATGTATAGATTTTTTTATTAAAAATAATGCTTTTAATATTCTGATTGAAGATATTAACATGTTGTTAATGTAGTTTTTACTACTGTATAGTTTCTATTTGTTAGATGATGCAAATTACTGGGAAGTGATGGAGCAATTAAATGAAGACCTTTTGTTTACTTTAATAAACCATCACGGAAATCACCAACCCGTACCAAAATCTATTCAATTGAGATCTACCATTCTTCAAGAATTTGATGAAGGCCGCTTTCGTCAGATGCTTAGAGTAAATTGGAATGAATTTTCTTTAATACTCTTACTAATAAACACTAGCGCGCAGTTCACTAATTCACATTCAATTCAACAATTCCCGCTCGATCTTCGACTTACTATTGTTTTATATCGTTTGGGTTCATCAAGCGAAAAACGGATATTCGTACAGTCGCTAAATTATTTGGTGTTGGAAATGGGGAAACAATTTATGAGATAACCCGAAGAGTCTTTCGCTCCATACTGGAAGCTCCATACCAAATTTATAACGTGGCCAGAAGTAGTTGAACGACAAGATAAAGTGGAGAAAACCTATCATGAGCTTCCATATTGCATTGGATATTGACAGTACTGAAATAAAACTTGCCGAAGCACCAGTGGTTAACCATACATCCTATTTTTCAAAAAATAGAGTGTATTCAATAAAAGCACAAGTCGTATGTGACTATCAGCTGAAGATTCGACATGTCGCAGTTGGTTTGGAAGTGCACATGATACTCGCATGTTTCGTACAAGCGCTCTCTGCGTCCAAGAAAATTCTTTATTTTCTTTAGAACAATGGTTAGCAGGCAATTCTGTTTATCCATTACTTAAAACTCTTATAACTTCGTTTCGGTCAAACTCCCAACAGTTTGACTACTCCAAACGTAAAACTTTTAACTTACGCCATAGCAGATTTCGTGTAAGGATTGAACATTGTTTTGGACTTCTGAAGGAACGCTTCGGTAGTCTTAAGGGGTTAAGAATCTGTATTCAGAATGATACGAGTCATAATTTTTGTTCAAATTGGTTCTTTGTTTGTTGCATATTGCTCAACATTTTGCGACCTTCATGTGATGAAACGGAACATGTGGATTACGTACATTACAACGACGGAGAATGTGATGTGTTTTTTGCAGAATGAAGCTAGTCAGAGAACCAATGAAGGAGCTTCGAAGCGCTCCAATAATAACGAATAATCAATATTAATAACCTATATATTTAAATTTGGTTTTTGAGTTAAGTACATAACTTTAATAGACTTTATTTAAATAACTTTACTTTACTTTATTTAACTGAACAAAATATTTAATAACATAACTTTAATATACATTATTTAACTGAACAAAATATTTAATCACAACGCTATCCAACTGACGCTATTCAACGAACTTTCGTTACTCTCGTTCACTCGCTTTTGACATTCGCTGTCATACATATTTTAGGTGACCACATGTTGTTAAAAATTTTAAGGTGCCCAGTTGTGCGTTTCGGATGTAGGTTAACAGTCGGCCCTTCCTGACGTCAAGCGTCCTCGCGCTCGGAATCAGTTTCTTCTTCGTACGGCAATTGACACCATGGCTTTGGGAGATCAGACGCATAAATTGATTTATAATGTCGTTGTTTTCGATCGGATCCTGGTAGGTATTCGATGATATAACGGTCATTATCGAGAACTTCGGTGATTACGAACAGTCCTTTATATCGACATTCAAGTTTGCGGGACGTGCCTGTGGATGCTGGTTCTCGTTCTGCTAGAACTAAATCACCTTGCTCATATTTCGTTGGTTTCCTGTGTTTATCGTCGAAACGCTTTTTCGCGTTTACCCGTTTACTATCGGTGTTATTAGCAGCAAGTAATCGTCGGCGGTGGAGTTCTTCTTGGGTATTGGTTATAGTATCGTCTTCATCTTGGAGAATTTGGATCAGCTTGTTACCTAATATGTTGCATAGATTGAATCCAAAATACAATTCATTTGGAGATTTTCCCGTCGTTTGACTAATCAGTGAATTCAATGTACATTGTATGCTTCGTAGTTGCTCGTCCCAGGTTCGGTCATCTTGTGTTGATGGTTGCAGCATGGATAAAACGGTGCGATTAAATCGTTCGACTTGGCCATTGGCTCGTGGCGTACGGACTGCGTTGCGTATGTGTTTGATTTGTTGATCGTTACAATATCTTTCAAATTCTTTTGACGTAAAGGCGGTACCACGATCACTTATTATATTTTCAGGGGTTCCAACGTAACTGGTAACTTCATTCAGAATGGCGATGACTTGTTTAGTGTTTGTACTTTTCAATATGTATTGTTTTGAACGGAATAGGCTCCATTTTGCAATGTAACTCACCATCCTTTTTACCTCCTCGACGCTTAGTGAAGGCGCAATCAATGCACGCTTTCACAAAAGATTTGACAAAGTTTCGCATTCGAGCGAACCACATAGACCGTAGTAAGTATTCAATCGTTCGGTCAACGCTTAAGTGTCCTGTTTTAACATGTGCATCATGTGTTACCTTCCATCGCAAAGCCTTTGGTATTACGAAGAGCTGTTGGTTTTTATACCGTTTGTACAGTCGTCCGTTAATTATTTTATAGTCGTTAATAATGTCT
Source organism: Teleopsis dalmanni (assembly GCF_002237135.1). Taxonomy (NCBI): domain Eukaryota; kingdom Metazoa; phylum Arthropoda; class Insecta; order Diptera; family Diopsidae; genus Teleopsis; species Teleopsis dalmanni. The sequence goes on along the minus strand of NC_051846.1, from coordinate 128,083,411 downwards.
GAATCCTTCTCCTCAATTTTCATTACGACTTGTTGAAGTTTGCTATCTTGTGATTGCATACTGTAAAGCCAATCTGCCTCAGTTATTTCCGCCTTTCAGACTCGCAAAGTCGCTTCCTCAAGATCGCAACCGTCTTCGTTAGGCATACGACTTAGTGCGTCGACGTGCGCTATTCGTTGCTCGCTTCGATGTTCGATATTGAGGTCATAGTCTTGGATACGAAGCCACCATCTGGCTATACGAGGTATCATTTCTCGCTTTTGCATGGCCAATTTTACAGCATTGCAATCGGTAATGACCGTGAACGACTTTCCATAGATGTAATATTTAAAGCGGTACACAGATTCGACAACTGCAAGCGTTTCTAATTCGTAACTGTGATATTTCCTTTCCAGTGGTGTGGTAGATCGACTAAAGTACACCACCGGCTTCCAATCTCCGTTGTCATTTTAGAGTAAAACACCAGCCAGTCCGATGGCACTCGCGTCTGTATGCACTTGATGGTCAGCTTCCACTCAGTAGCCCGTTAATTCTGGTCCGGTTGTTAGTGCTTCATTTAGACTCACAAAGGCGTTTGTTTGTTAATCTGTCCATTTAAAGACGGCGTTTTTCTTAAGCAATTGTCACAACGGTTCGGATATAATTGAGTAGCCTGGTATAAACTTACGGAAATATCCCCTTAACCCTATATAGCGCCGCACCTCTGTTTGCGTTGTAGGCATGTTGAAATTTCGTATGGCTTCGGTCTTGATTTCACCCGGCGTTATCCAGTTGGGTCCCAACTGATGTCCCAAGAATTGGATAGTATCTTTCAGAAATTCGCATTTTTTCAAATTCAATGTTAAATTAAATTCTTTTATTACACCTAAAATTCGTTGAAACTTTCCGAGAAGTTCTTCTTCATCGTTGCCGCCGACAAGCATATCGTCCATGTAGTGAATCATATCGCTGGGTTCCAAGCGAGTCTTAATTTTCACCATCAATTGTAGAAACAGGACTGGTGCGTTCTTCAGCCCGAACGGCATCCGTTTAAACTCATACAGACCATCAGGAACCACAACTGCAGTATATTTACGACTGTTACGTTTTATAGGAATTTGATAATAACCACAGTTAAGATCTAACGATATGTAGATTCGATACTTCGTTGCTTCTTGTAAACTTTCTTCGATATTGGGCATTGGGTAGCATTCTTTTCGAGTGAATTGATAATTCCGTAGTCCACGCAAAGTCGATGTTCGCCATTTCGACTACACTAGTTTTGCCGATTCCATCCGTACCTGTAGCGAAACTTTCTCGGAATGCATTCATCACCTATAACAGCTTTCCCTTAGAATCTTAATTTACAGTGTCCATTCACACGTCATCTTCCGTTATTGGACTAAGTTTATTAATTTTACACGTCGTTTTTACTTTGTCTTCGAATTTGAACTGTCCGTTGTCATATACGGCGCGTATATTTTCGCTATTGAATATTTCGTCCCCAAGCAATAGATCGTAATTCAACACACAATCTTTGAAGACGTGCAACGTCAACGATTTTTCAACCTGATCGATTTTCAAATTCGTCTCAATTTGTAACTCAGATCGTTCTATACCACCACCGAATCCACCGATGGTAAATAGGTTTTTGCTGCGCGTACCACCAATATCGTTGGCAAATGTTTCCCGGACCATATTACATTCGCTTCCAGTATCAATAAATGCAATGGCTTGCTTACCACTAATCGTTATTTTCTTAAGAAAATTATTATCGATAATACTTGTTTTTCGCACGAAAGCTGATGGTTTTCCGCAATTTTGCTGTTCATTTTTGGGGTGCACCTTATTACAATCTATACAACGAGGACGTTTTGGGGGTCTTGCTCAATTTACTGACAAGTGCCCTGACTCACCACAATTGTAACACATAACATTCTTTGCCTTACTGAACGATTGTATTCTTTGTTCGCTTTCACCCGCATTATGAAAAGGCTTTTCGTTTATCTTAATGCAATTTTGTAAAAAGTTCTCGCATGCTTCACGCATTTCTTTAACGGATACGAATTTTTGCGGAGCAATCGCCATTTGTAGTTCTCGATGTTTTAATCCTTCTCGGGCGTATTTCGTGATAGCCATCTCACTAAGATTATGACGTCGTCCTGGCGCAGAGGCACGAAAAATGAACTCAGTTATTGTTTCGTTTTGCCTTCGAGCAACGCGCGACATATTGTAATGTATGTCCGCTTCATCATATTCGCAACCGAACTCGGTGACAAGCTCATTTAAGAACTCCTTCCAAGTATCATGCATCCTTGGTGTACGATTTCTCGTATAGAATGCGCGTTACGGTCCTCACTAGGCATTTCTGAAGTACTGTTTTGATTGTTTCTAACGTTATTCTGGTTAATGGCTACTTGTTGAACCATTTGCTGTAGTTCGCTAATTTGTTTTCTCAATTCTTCGTTTTCACCCCGCAATTCCTCATTATCGTTTGTAAATTGCAAAACTTCGCCGCTTGACTTCACGTGTTCAGTTAATCGTGCAACTAATTCCGCCTTATTGCCTGTAGTTGATAACTCTTGCTGTTGTAGGAAGTCCTTCAACTGTTCCTTCGTCAGTGATTCGATGGTCACCATCATTACGTATATATCTGCGTTCGTTTTTTTTATTTTTCTGCGCCAAATATTCAAACTTACGTTTTAATTACTCCCCTTTAGGGCATTGATTCTATCCCACTTCTGAACTTTAAATTTGGTTTTTGAGTTAAGTACATAACTTTAATAGACTTTATTTAAATAACTTTACTTTACTTTATTTAACTGAACAAAATATTTAATAACATAACTTTAATATACTTTATTTAACTGAACAAAATATTTATTCACGACGCTATCCAACTGACGCTATTCAACGAACTTTCGTTACTCTCGTTCACTCGCTTTTGACATTCGCTGTCACAGATATGTTAGGTGACCACATGTTGTTAAAATTTTAAGGTGACCAGTTGTGCGTTTCGGATGTAGGTTAACATATATATGTTAATATATGTAATAATAATATAATATAAAAATAATTAGCATAATAAAAATACAACTAATTCTTAATTTATTATTATTTGTTATATTTTTTATCGAGGGGGGAAGTGGGGCTTTGCACAGCAGAACGCACGACTTTCGGTGCAGAGCTGGATGATGTGTTGTCTGCAGACGATTCAATAAAATAAACTTTGTCGCCTAGCGCAGAACTACCTGGTGACTTTGGCAATGTGTCCGTACATATTACAAACGGCTAAAAATTAGACACGCGTCCAAACACTTCATTCAATAGTTCAAAATGTGGACAAATTTTCGTAAGTTTCGCTGAAATTGATAAATAGATAAATTAATTCATAAATGTATAAGTATATAATATTATATGTATTTGTGTTAACTTAATTAATGGCCACAACAAATATCAAAACCTCTGATTTCTGTTTTGTTGCAAGCAATTATACATAGGTTTTAGTATTGGAAGATTGCACGCAATTGCACGAAATTTTGTGCGTGTATTTTGTTATTGTTATTTGCATTTTCCTACAATCTGTGCATTTCGTGCTCCTTGCAAAGAGTTTGCAAGAGAGCGTGAATACCCCTATTGATGTTTTCGTTACGTTCAGACGGTAGAAGATATATGTCTAATGGTTCTCTTGTTTTTTGTTTAAGTTTGTTTTTAGCACTCAAAGCTTGGAAGCCCTGTTGCTTTAAATCGCTGAGAATTCATTCTTCTTCACATAAATGCTTTAAATTCTTTGCAATGACTCTAATGGGTCGTATCTGCTTATTTTCGTACGAAAACCAGTTGTAACGACACTTTTGCGGTAAAGTTCAAAAATATAATTTTTGCTGCGGTATCCTCAGCCGTCGTCCAGTAGTAATAAAATTTGTATTCGCTGAGACAGAGTTTTGATTGTAAGAAAGATAAAGTAATATTTTGACATTATTATTAAATACTTTATTTGCTCCACGAAAATAAGTATCAACAAAATTCAAATTTAATTCATAACAATAATAATCCTAATTCAGATAACAAATGAAATTTTTTTTTTATAATTCGAAGAAAATATTCTTGACGACGGTCGAAAAATTTATTATTTCCGCACGTAATTTTATCCTAGAGGTGGATTAAGGTCTCCTGATTACATGGGTGGTACATAAGATCACTGATGTAAAAGTTGATGATGTTTCTGCGTTTAGCTTCGGTTTATGTGCTGAGAAGACTCCTGGCAGAACCGTGTAGCGTCCTGGGTTTCTCTCCTCCTTTCGTATACGATGTTTGTTCTGTGCTAAGGAATATAAGAATTTGGCCGAATGGGCCAGGTTAAAAAAAAATATATATATGACAATGATTTAATAATTTGACCGAATGGGCCAGGTTACTTTGGTTGAATGAGCCAGGTTTTTGGTTTAATGAACCATTAGACCGAATAGGCCAGCGAACTTGTCGCTTTCAAAGTGAAATTTCAAGTACTCGATCACAACAAATGCGCGTTTTTTTATACTCAATATGCCGAAGCTTTTTGGCGCACCGGTATATTTGCCGTTGATATGTTTGCCGTATATTTTGAACTATTCGTGTTAAATTTTGAGCTTTTGTGTACTTTGTGTTATTTGCATGCTTTTGTTTTCGCCGCGTTTTACGTTTTGTTTACTTCGAGTTGTTTGAATAAAAAATTCTTTACTTTATAAAACTACTTCTTTAAAAAGGAGAAAAACAAGAAAAATATATTTATAAGTAAAATAATAAACCAAAAATGTGACAAAATATAAGTGAGTGATTTAATAAATATGGTAACAGAGTTTTAACGCTGTTGCATAAAATCAGTGCCGATGTAATTGTGGTTGTAGTTTGTTTCCTTTATCGGTGGCTTGTTTATGTTTATGTTTGACTAAAATAAAACAAAGATTCTACTGGAAAAATATGACAAAAACCATTACAAAATATGTAAAAAAATGTCTTCATTGTCAACTGGTCAAGACAACTAGACATACAAAAATGCCTTTAACGGAAGTGCAAACGCCTATGTCTCCATTTGACACTGTGTTAGTAGAAACCATTGGTCCACTCCCAAAAACGGAGAACGGCAATGAGTATGCAATCACATTAATACGTGATCTAACAAAATATTTGGTAACTATTCCAGTTCCAAATAAAAGTGCCAAGACTATAGCGAAAGCAATTTTCGAAAATTTTATCTTACAGTACGGACCCATGAAACGGTTTCTAACTGACATGGGTACAGAGTACAAAAACCAAATTATGAACGACTTATGTAAATATCTCAATATCGAGAATATTACATCAACACCCCACCATCATCAAACGCTAGGTACTGTAGAACGCAGTCACCGCACGTTTAATGAATATATAAGATCTTACATCTCAGTCAATAGAAATGATTGGGATGTTTGGATTAAGTACTTCACTTATTGCTTTAACACAACACCATCGTTAGCACATGGATACTGTCCTTACGACCTCCTGTATGGACGTATTCCAAGGAAATTCTATGATTTCAATAGTGGTAATATTGAACCACTATACAATATAGAAGATTATGCTAAAGAAAGTAAATACAGATTAGAAGTAGCATATTAGAGAGCAAGAAAAATGCTCGATCTCTCAAAATTAAAAAAAAAGCTTAGATACGATAATAATTTACATAGTTTTTAATTAGTAATAGGAGATAAGGTTCTATTAAAAAACGAAATAGCACATACATTAGAAAATAGATATATAGGTCCATATGTAGTTAAAGATATGGAAATAGGTAATAATATAGTTATAGTAGATAGTAAGGGTAAAGCACAAAAATTGCACAAAAATAGGTTAAAACCATATATTGGTTAAGAAAATTAAGTTTTAAAAATTAAATCAAAATAATATATAATGTAATGAATGTATGCATGAATGAATATATAGATGTAAATGTGTATACTATATTTACAATTATGCAAAATATTTTTGTAATTAAATTAAATATATTGTTAAATATAATCTATATAATAAACAATTATTAATAATTTGTAATGAACCTTTCTTTTGGTTCGTATAACGCTGGGATTGAACTCAGCCGTCGCCAAGGTCCACACAAGAAATTTATTTGATGAGACCCTGTCACTTCTGATTGCTCCTAACGTCTTAGCTGAAGATAACTTGGATCGAATATAAATCGGAATTACAGACGCAATGGAATCACTGACATAAATCGACACGATATAATACCAGCACACATGACTATTAAAGCTACGTGAGTGGTATTACAGGTCGCCGATCACACGCCCTTCCCTGTTCACTGTTAAAGCGCCCAGGGGCCGGAGACATTAGGTTACTATTAAAGCTGCCTATCGCTTCCGACACTATGGTATAGACTCACGTGACTGTTAAAGCTACGTGAGTTATACCCCGTGCAAGCGAGATTCAGTCACTATTGAAGCCCCGAATCTTGCTTACCTATGTCTCTCAATTATGCCGTTGAGTTGGATTCCCACTTTGAATTTGCACCGTTCAGGAGAAGCTAGTATAAGTTGTACTTTACCAATTCTGTAGTTATGCCTACAAGATCTCATTTATGTACCTGTTTGCTTTTATTTTAATAAAAAAAACTATTTTTAATTTATTCTCTCGTTTATTTTCTTTTTTTATTCATTAGAAGAGAATTTATTAAGATTTATTTTATTAACAAATAAATAATTATCTACAAAATTTAGTTTTTTTTTTTACGTACTCTTTACTTTGCTTTAAGTTCGGTTGTAAAATTCAGTTTTAAGTTTTCACAATTTATCAATAAAAGTTTTAAAATTTCGTTAGTAACACATTTAATAATTTAATTAGTTTAATTTACTTTAAAATAATCTGTACTTTTCTTCAAATTTGGTTGGAAATTTAATTTTTAAGTTTGCACAATTTATCAATACAAATTTTTAAATTTTGATTTTAACAAATTTAATAATTCAATTAGTTTAATTTTAATTTTGAAATAATTTTTTTTATGTACAAGATTTTTCACAATCTTTGAGAAACTATTTAAATTTCGACATTGACACCGCCGTCTTAGTCAAAGAAATTCAGCTGCTGCTGACGCCAGAACCAGGAGTTTTTCTTTCGCGGTTGAATAAAACAAGAGAAGAGCCCGCTTCTTCCAAGTGCACGCACTTTTATATCGTCAACGGTCAACGGTATCAGCTGTAGCTACGTTAAAGTTCAACGACCGTTGATCAAAGCTCGTTAACTGATCCCTCTGCAATGCACCAGCGAAAGTCCAGCTTTAAGGCGAATTCTATTTTTTTTCTCATGTGGAAGCTGGAACTTGTTCTTTCTTATGGTTTGGCCTAGTTCCACAACTTTGCACCAAAGTTTTCTTAGTTTGACAGTTCTTTATTAGAATTTTGTTTTGATCTCGTTTGTTTTTTTTTAACAATGTGTTGTGCCAGTCGAAATGTTTTTTAAAGCGTGGTTTTTTCCTTTACTTATAAAAAGATAAATTATAATCAAATAATTATAATTAATAAAACAATCAATTTAAAAAAAAAATCAGTGAATCATAATGAATATTACTTCAATTGCTGGATGTCTGTGGTTGTGGGGTGGCCATTGCTATTGCTTTTGCTTTGTTGTTGTTGAGGCTGCGGTGAGTTAGTCAAGTTAAATATTTTAATTATTAATTCACACATTTTTTTGTTCCAGATGTCTTCAATAGTTTTATATAAATGTTGTAAGGATGGAAATTTACACCAAATTTCCACCTACATAAACGTGCACTAAAAACAATAACAACACGAACTAAAACACATCAATACAACACAGTTTTCCTTTACAAAACGACACACTTTTTATATTTATATTTAAACCTGGAAAAGTAGACTCACTGGTGATAAATGTTGCAAATATCTGGAATAAAATAGATTAATTAATATTTAAAATATTTATTCAAAACAATTTACCAAAAACCAAACCGCTTGCAAGCCTTAATAACATCTTAAACTAATCTGAAATGATATTGAAATGAAATATAAAAATATAATTAAATAAATAAATAATAAACTCACCTTATTTATTGTTAATTATATTTTTAATTTTTTATTAAATTTGCATTTTATTTATCGTAACAAACAAAATAAATAAAACCACCACCGACCGAATGTAGTTTTAAAACACGTTTTGTAAGAATCAAATCAAAGCAGCGTTAACATAAGAAAGTAAGAACTGCCAAAAATATTCGCCGTAAGAGAAGCTTAAAGAGAAGTTAAATGCACAAGCTGAGTACCGCATAAACACGAAATAGAAAATCAGAACGGCAAAAATTAAACAAGAATTACGTGAGATCAGCTGTAAATAAAATGATACGCTACACAAAAGCTCGGTCGAATGGGTATATAAGACGCGCAATTTTCTTATACGAGAGACTTGGCATATAATCACTAAGGCACATACACCTAGTAAAAAATAAAATAAATTCAAGTCCAAAACAAAGAATAATTCTACATCAAGAATTATTATACAAAGTCGAATTATATTATCTCAAGTGGTCGAATTACGTCTAGCGTAGATAATATAATTTTACAGAATATTTACACAAAGGATAATTCCCCATCAGGAATTATCAATACAAAGCTAAAGCAATTCATATCAATCATTCTACATCAAGAATTATTATACAAAGTCGAATTATATTATCTCAAGTGGTCGAATTACGTCTATCGTAGATAATATAATTTTACAGAATATTTATACAAAGGATAATCCCCCATCAGGAATTATCAATACAAAGCTGAAGCAATTCATATCAATAATTCTACATCAAGAATTATTGCACAAAGTCGAATTATATTATCTCAAGTGGTCGAATTATGTCTAGCGTAGATAATATAATTTTACAGAACATTTATACAAAAGGATAATCCCCCATCAGGAATTATCAATACAAAGCTAAAGCAATTCATATCAATAATTCTACATCAAGAATTATTGCACAAAGTCGAATTATATTATTTCAAGTGGTCGAATTACGTCTATCGTAAATAATATAATTTTGCAGAATATTTATACAAAGGATAATTCCACATCAGGAACTATCAATAACAAAGCTAAAGCAATTCATATCAATAATTCTACATCAAGAATTATTATACAAAGTCGAATTATATTATTTCAAGTGGTCGATTTACGTCTAGCGTAAATAATATAATTTCACAGAATATATACATGAGGGATAATTCTATATCAAGAATTATCGATATTAACCATATTTTTCCCTTAGAAAACTCCAAACTATCAAAGTGAATTACCACATCCGAATAATTCTTGGAAACACTACAGAGCATCCTGTTATATTCAAATCAATACCGGTCATTTGGAAGATTTAAGCAGTTACTTATAAAATTAAGCCAAACTTAACCAATATTTGTTAATTGTAAAAATTTATCCAACTAAATAACTTTAATAATAAATAATTTTATTCTACTATATAATAAAATCCAGAAAACATAAACGTGTCTCTGAATATTTTGGTTTCAATTAAAAATTTATTGTAACGATCCTGGAGAGACTGAGCATACCTCGGCAAATAAGCAACGACTCAAAGAAAGGGTCGTTACAGTTGGCGCCCGAGCAGGGACCAAAATATTCAAAGGCCGTTGAAATAGTAATGGAAATATAGTAGTCAAGCACATCATGGACTTATCGTATGCACAAACCGTGGAGCGGATACGAAAATGGTCTGTAAAGTACAATGGAGGAGTAGACCCAATAGATTTTGTGGAAAGCATAGAAGAGTTAGCAGAACTTGACGACGTCAACGTGAATCTAGTTCCCAGGATGATGCCTGTACTGCTTGAAGACAAAGCACTGATGTGGTACCGGAACAACAATAAACAGTGGAACCTCTGGTCAAGCTTCAAAACAGACTTTCTAAAATTTTTTCTTTCATCTAGATATTTCAAAAGATTAGAAGACGAGGTGCGAACACGATTTCAAAAGAAGCAAGAAAGTTTTAAAGATTATTTACTAGAAATTAAATATCTTATGCGACACACAGGCATGAACCAAGATTCACAATTGGAACGAATATACCGAAATATGCGCACAGAGTACCAAATGTACATCAAACGTCGAGACTTTTCGAGCTTAACAGAATTAGCAATACTAGCAGATGACTTCGAAGAACTTCGCGCAGAACAGGATAAAGTGAGTCGTGGCAGTGTTCGACAGGAAGTAATGGTTGGTCGCATAGAAGTTGAATATCCACAAATGATGGTATTGGAAAATACAGTGAGATGCATACCTACTACGCCGATACAGGACAAACTTATTCCCAGTTCAAATTCCGAGTCACCTATCCTCAACCAGCAGAGAAGTAATCAGCAACGCTACCAGCCGACAGCTAAGCAAGTAACAGCACGAATCATACAAGATCAAGATATATTTCAAAATCAACTGTACCAAGTATCAACTCAGCAGAATATCCAACATGTCATGCCAGTTAAAGGAAATCTAAAACCATTCAATCGGAACCAAGTCACAGAAGTTCAACAAATGCTGCAGGTCCAACCATGCGAACCAAAGCAAGAATCACAAAATATTAGGCCCATCAGAGGAAATTCGCAGATGCAAGAAACACAACGACAAGTAAACCTAAAACTTACAAAGAAGAATCCCGAAGTATTTAAGCCAGCATGAGTTACACCAGATCAGGAAATATTTCAAAGTCAAACGAAGCAAGTATCAGTACAGCAAACATCGCAACATGTTACGTCGTTCAAAGAAAACTTAAAATCGTTCAATCAGGACCAAGCCACAGAATTTAAACGAATGCTCCAAATCCAACCGTGCAAACCACAGCAAGATTCAAGACCCAACAAACAAAATCCCAAAGTATCTATACAACAACGAGTCACACCAAACCGTGAAATAGTATCAGTTGAAATACAAGAACTACAAAACCAGTTAAAACCAAGATTTATCAAAGGAAATCTCGAAGTATCTAAACAACAGCAAGACACCCCAAATCATCAAATATTACAAGTTCAAACACAGAAAGTACAACGACAGAAAGAACCAAGCGTAATCAAAGCGCAAAAACAAAAGATTCAACGGCACAAAGATCCAAGTCCTAGCAAGAAAAATTCACAGGTAGTTAATCAACCAAAAAGAAATCTAGAAAGAATTAACCACGTTTTGTAAGAATCAAAACAAAGCAGCGTTAACATAAGAAAGTAAAAACTGCCAAAAATATTCGCCGTAAGAGAAGCTTAAAGAGAAGTTAAATGCACAAGCTGAGTACCGCATAAACACGAAATAGAAAATCAGAACGGCAAAAATTAAACAAGAATTACGTGAGATCAGCTGTAAATAAAATGATACGCTACACAAAAGCTCGGTCGAATGGGTATATAAGACGCGCAATTTTCTTATACGAGAGACTTGGCATATAATCACTAAGGCACATACACCTAGTAAAAAATAAAATAAATTCAAGTCCAAAACAAAGAATAATTCTACATCAAGAATTATTATACAAAGTCGAATTATATTATCTCAAGTGGTCGAATTACGTCTATCGTAGATAATATAATTTTACAGAATATTTATACAAAGGATAATCCCCCATCAGGAATTATCAATACAAAGCTGAAGCAATTCATATCAATAATTCTACATCAAGAATTATTGCACAAAGTCGAATTATATTATCTCAAGTGGTCGAATTATGTCTAGCGTAGATAATATAATTTTACAGAACATTTATACAAAAGGATAATCCCCCATCAGGAATTATCAATACAAAGCTAAAGCAATTCATATCAATAATTCTACATCAAGAATTATTGCACAAAGTCGAATTATATTATTTCAAGTGGTCGAATTACGTCTATCGTAAATAATATAATTTTGCAGAATATTTATACAAAGGATAATTCCACATCAGGAACTATCAATAACAAAGCTAAAGCAATTCATATCAATAATTCTACATCAAGAATTATTATACAAAGTCGAATTATATTATTTCAAGTGGTCGATTTACGTCTAGCGTAAATAATATAATTTCACAGAATATATACATGAGGGATAATTCTATATCAAGAATTATCGATATTAACCATATTTTTCCCTTAGAAAACTCCAAACTATCAAAGTGAATTACCACATCCGAATAATTCTTGGAAACACTACAGAGCATCCTGTTATATTCAAATCAATACCGGTCATTTGGAAGATTTAAGCAGTTACTTATAAAATTAAGCCAAACTTAACCAATATTTGTTAATTGTAAAAATTTATCCAACTAAATAACTTTAATAATAAATAATTTTATTCTACTAAATAATAAAATCCAGAAAACATAAACGTGTCTCTGAATATTTTGGTTTCAATTAAAAATTTATTGTAACGATCCTGGAGAGACTGAACATACCTCGGCAAATAAGCAACGACTCAAAGAAAGGGTCGTTACAATGTTACTTGTAGTGTGTTAGGAAGCCGTGTTGCGTTTTGTAGGAAGCTATACCCACGACGTTGTAACGATCAAATTTTAATTAATAAAATTTTATGTCGTTACAAATTACATAAAATTTTATTTAAAAATTTTATTACATTATTCTTTTAAAACTGGAGGTGTAGCGTGCATAAGCATACACTATGTGAGTAAATAAGCATGCTGATATTTACTATACCTTTATTGCATTTTTGCAATATGAGCCCCTACCGTCCGTTTGACAATAGTGTTTGAGCTGGCGTATGAAGACGCCAATTCAGCAAATTCCCACAGTATGCTAATGCACACTGCTCCTCCACAAATACCAACTATGTAAAAATATTTCATTTAATAAAACAGTCTTAAAACAGAACTGAAATGGTTTTGATATTATGAATCAGTATCGGAGTAAGATGTGTACAGGTTATAGAAAATATAATTTAGTAACGCAGTGATTCTTGATTTTTTTGTGTAAAATAAAAATAAAAATAAAATAAACCGGAAAAAAATCAGAAGAAGTATTATATGTGATATGTTTAAATTTATTGTAAAAAACCGTAACCGATCAAAAACATTGACTTTTGAGTACCATTTCCAAGTAATCGTATTTTAAATTTGTTTATGACATTTTTTTAAATAGTAGTTTGCAGTTCTTGATATTGATTAACATTTGAAATCACTATTGGAGGCGGGCGTATCTCACTTCTTTTATTGGTTTCAATTTTTTCAATATTTTTGGCTTGAATGATTACCTTAGGATGGGATTCTGCTCTACTTTTTTTATTGGGTTTAGATTTATTTATTATCCAATCCGTCTCTTTTTCTAGCTCGTCTTCATCTGTTACATATTCTTGGAATTTCTTAATCGAAGAACTAGTTAATATTGAATTTGAATCTTTCACTATTTTTAAATTTGCATTTTCCGCTTAAAGACGTTTATTTTCTTTTTTAAGTTGTTGGCATAACACTTGCAGATCAATTACCTTTTGTTGTAGATCTTTTATTTCTGGCTCGCTTATCTTATTAAAGGTTTGAGTAGAATCACCATGTTTTGAACTTTCGCAAGCTGAGTTCGATCTCTGCATCATAATAAAGAGTCACGCATAAATTCTTGCTTCCTTAGCTGAAGCTTTGTTATGTTTGCTTTTTCCAGGTGAAGGTGCCATAACTGTAATTTACTTTAAGGCCTAACTTAAAGTCAATAATACAGTGCAGTGTAGAATATGTGTTTTTAATTTGAAATAAAGCAATTTAAATTTAATCAGATTTAGGCGATTTCATGCAATAATAAATCAACTGTAGTACATTTCAATAATTTAAATCTAAAGATCACAAGGTTTTTGAAGCATTACATGGCGCATTTGCTCAATTGTCGCTAGTAAATGAGCCTCAGCATTTATGTGGTAACTAAGCCTATCTTGGTGTAATTTGGCTTTGGTATGAATTTCTTTCCGTACTATTGATACTCCGAGGTTGTAAGGTAAGTCAGAATTTCTTACGTACCACAGCGCGTTTGTTGTTGCGTTCTGGTTGCGCAACCCCACAGCTGGATTCCATATGTCAAGATTGGCTGCAGCATTTGTTTGTATAATACAAGTTTATTGATAGGCGATAGTTTTGATTTTCTGCCGATTAACCATTTCAACGGTTTAAATTTTAAATCTAATTCGGTTATTTTCTTTTTTATGTGCTCGTTCCATCTTAGCTTAGCGTCTACAGTCATACGCAAGTATTTCGCAGTAATCGAGTGTGGGTTCACATGTACTGATTTTTCTTTATTGAGATTGGTTTTCCAATTCCTTGTTCAACCAACTATTTTTTTTCAAGGCTGGGAAACAAAAAATGTCTACACCAAATGCCACCAATCTGTGCTTGCAGGCTGGCTCTCTCGGTTATCCATTGGTTGCACTCAAAAACGTACGCAAAGGCACCTGAAGCAAAGCTTAGTTTCGGTGCGCGTCCGCATTATTGTTCTCTGTTATTTTGTTTTGGAATTGTTTGACTGGTTTTTCGATTTTCGTAGTTGTCGAAAGCGCATCGAGATCCCTTATCTCTTTGGTGGTTGTCGGTGTCAGGCCAGTTACCTCCGCCGTTTCTTGCAGAGCATTCCTGATTTTCTAGCAGAGCTTTAAGTTTGCCTTAGTCCCCTTGTCAAGCTCTAGTAGCAAAACACCCTACATTGACTTTCAGATTGCTCGAATTTTTGAGGAGTTCAAATAAATACAAGCAAAACGGTTCATGTTATCTACACGAATAAAAAATATGACCTAAAACGTATAAAAATTAACAATGACAAAGTCTTCACACACACAAAGGCAAATTACCTTGGCATTACTATAGATAGCAGATTAACTTGGAAAGACCATATTAAAGCTAAAAGCAATGAAATTAAGCGTCGCTTTGGACAATTGTACTGGCTACTCTGCTCGAAATAAAAACTAACAGTGAAAAATAAACTACTAGTATATAAAATAGTAATCGCTCCAATATGGAAATATGGAACCGAAATATGGGGCACAGCATGCAAATACAACATTCAAATACTGCAAAGACTACTATCAAAAATACATAGGACTATCATCAACGCTGAATGGTACATCTCAAACTATGATATTCATCGTGATTTAAAGATACCCTTCGTTGCAGACGTTATCCCAAAAAATAGTAAAAGGCACACAGACAGATTACTTTTCCATCCTAACCCAACAATGAGGCAGTTACCTAATGACGAAGCCACACATAACAGAAGATTGAAACACTTATTTCCATCAGAAATAGCAATACTATAATAATCTAACTAATATATTCATAGTAAATTAATAGCAGTCTATTTAATTGACTCATTTATTATATCATCTATCCATTAATTTTAATTATTTTATATGTTAATATTTAATTTATATAATTTAAAGAAAAGTTTTCTTTTTCTTTTTATCCACTATTAATAGTTCACTGATGTAATTCTTAATCTTGTTTTTGAATTATTACTTGAAGTTCCATTATTGTAAAAATGTATACTAATTGTTAAATCTTGTATAATAAAGTTGTATAATAAAGTTGTATAATAAAGGGAAGCACAAAAAAAAAATTTTCACTAATAAATATCTTAAATTCTACCCTACATCGATAATACAAATTTCCTCTTTTCTCTTCTTTTTCTATTCAAAATGCACTTCAATTTCGAACTACTTCCTATACAATCTACTAGATTAGACCAAGAGAAAAAAAACAAAAAAAATATTGTGTACTTCATTTACTCTGGTTAAATTTAAAGAAGCCCTAATCAAATAGAATAGGCATCGTTTCTTTTTCATTTGAAATGATGATGGTCGCTGCCGTGGTACTAAGAGTAATCTCCTCGCTTTTACGAAGCCAGCATGTTTTACGGGAACCCATGTCAAGGTTCCGCATCATTAATATTATATCTCCTTTATCTTTGAGGAACTGCTCACCAGATGAGAGCTGCTCAAGATTGAAACATTTCTTCTCTGCGGCCATCCTCTCGCTATTACTGAAATATTTATCTATATGCGTCAGAAACGTCATTACTACCTCTGTATCTCTGTATCACTGTATCACTGTATCACTAACCTTGCCAGACTAACCCCCAGCACACCCTTTGAGCTATTGATTGGTTTTTAGTTTATACTACAGCTGTCCCTAATAGCTCAATAAAACAAATTTCACATTTCCCGAAATATAACAACCAAATAAATGACTTATAACTAATTGTTTTATGACTTCTAGTAATTGTTTTACATTTATTGAATCTTAAAATATATGTTTACAATAACCGAAGAAAATAAAATAATAAATAAAAAAACAATTCATTTATGTGTCCTATATTTAAAAAAAAATACTATCTTACCAAAACAAAATATGCAACATCAACTCTCCATATGAATAAATATATATATACATATATCTTTAAGTTTTGCTGACATAAATTTTATAATTCAAAAAAAAAAAACAAAAAAAATAAGATATTCTTTCCGTACATGAAATTATTCAAATTTTCTTTTCTTTTCAATTTAATTCTATTATACCCCTTTTTTTCTCTTTTTTTATTTTATATAATTTCTATAAGTTTTACACTAGGTACTTACTACCTTCGACGAAATGACGTCACTTCTCGAGTTACAGGTACCTAGCTAAAAAAAAAACAATTAAGAGAACTTTTGGAAAAACAAAAAAAAAAACATATATGGGTAGATCAATAAATATTTGATGCACTTAAAGAAGCTCTACGTTGTTTAACTATTAATGAAGAGATTAATGTTCACAAACTCTTTTTTTTTCCTTTTTGTTAATTACACCAGTGACGATTGCTGTAAGGTGCGGAGGTGTGCGGTGAACACCCTAATATAATTTGCAAAATGTTAAATAACTTAGCTATATAAATTTATTAAGTATCATCACATCAAGAATTATTATTATTTATTACATTTCCACATATATTTTAAAAGTTTTAGCAAAAACAATTAAATATAATTGTCTATGAAAACTCAATCAATTTGCTTCTGTTAGCTGCTATACTTGTTAGTTGTGCTCACATATTTGCAGCTCAAATCACAGAACATTTCTATTTTATTTCGTCTCTCCCCTTTGTGTTCACAGAAGTTGGCCGCACATTTATACGTTGCATATGAACAAAATAATGTGCGTGTGCTCCCGTTCGTAATATCAGAGATAGAGATTTATATAGTGGGAACTGTATGAGAGTAATTTTCTGTTCTATTCGAATATCAACTACATGCATACGAATCCAACATGATGATTTGCCAAAGTGGTTGCATGAGCGGCTGAAGTTTGCAGCTCATATCACCATACATTTAACAGTAACACCAACGAATTTCTGTTCTTACTGTGCGGGGTACTTGTCCGCACATTTATACGTTGCAAGTGGGTTCGATTTTGTTTGATCACTGCATAAACATTTATGTTTCCCAGTACAAACTCTTTTGTTTGAAAAAATTTGGTTTGATGTTACGAGAATTATGTGAAAAGTTTTGTTTCTTCCATATTGATATAATATTAAACTTATATATAAAATATTAATTTAATTTGTTTAATATGTTATTTTGTTAATGAATTATTAATATAATATTGCGAATATATTGTTGCCTAATATAATACGGTTATTATTAGTAAAACATCTCATATATTTTAATTTAAGTGGTACATGTAAAAACAACATTAAAGAAGGGCCGCACACCATTCCAGATAGAGCACGCGTCGTCACTGAATTACACCAATAAAAAAATTCAAAAATAGACAATTTAAAATTAATGATTAAAAAAAACTTCCTTTTCGTTAGCGGCAGGTCCTTCGTTTTTATTTTTTTTTTCCTTAGCGCGCTCCAGGAGCTTAACACCAAACTCAAAAAAAAAAATGAGACTTTTTCGTACAGCACAATCTGCTTCTAGTTCTTATTCTCACTATGCTTTAAACTTATTACCATTTAACTTCTTATACTTGGTGAGTTATATTTTTCTTCTCAAAAAAAATAATGTTTTTTTTTTCTTTCTGCTTATTTTCTAATAATACATCTTGTTATGTAGGCCCAGTTGAAGAAAACATGTAATTTAGTAATGAAAAAAGAAAAAATTTTGTTCAAGATTTTACCTGGGTTGTCCCATGCTGTACAAGAGCACCTTGTTTATATAAAACACGGATGGTTCCCTGTGGTTGGGTGGTTTTGAGTGTTTCCAGATATGAGCGGATTTTTTTTTTGTTTTTTTTTTTAATTATTATTTTGATTTGATTTCACTTTAAATACTGGTAATAAAAGAAAAAAAAATAGAAATTATTATGTGCATTGCGCGCACATGCTAAGAAAAATAAGTGAAAGCTTTTGCGTCATTTGTTTTGATTATCAAGATCGCGGCGAAAGCTCTTACACTTTCCTAACTTGCAATTTTTAGTGCTGCCAATAGAGCAGAACATGTAAATTAGGAGTTGTAGTTTTAAATTTTCGGAATGTAGAAAAAGAGAAACAAACAAAACGTTAGGAGAACGAAAGTTTCTGCTCAATCTCTTTATTAATAAATAACGTAAAGACTCTTGAAGTGCATCAAATATTTGTTGATCTACCTAAACATTTTTTTTATTGTTACCATAAGTTCTCTTAATTGATTTTTTTTTGTAGCTAGGTATCTGGAACCCGAGAAGTGACGTCATTTCATCGAGTGTAGTAAGTACCTAAGGTAAAATTTATACAAGTTGTATAAAAGAGAAAAGAAAGAGTAGAACAGAATTAAATTGTATAGAAAAAAAAAAATTTCAGAAATTTGATGTACAGAAAGAAGGTCTTGATTTTTTTTTATTTATTTATGAAACTTGTGTCAGAAGAACTTGAAAGGGATATACATATGTTCGTAAGAGATATTGCATATTTTGTATTGACAAGAATTTTTTTGTATATATATATATAATACATAAATAGTTTTTTTTATTATTTTTATTATTTTATTTTTTTTGCTATTGTAAGCATATATTTTAAGTTTCAATAAATGTAAAAATAATTTTTATAAAGCATAAAACAATTGGTTGCAAGTCATTTATTGGTTGGGGTTATTTCTAGGAATGTGAAATTTGTTTGATTAAGCTAATATAGATAGTTGTAATATGAACTAAAAACAAATCAGTAGCTCTAAGGGTGTGCTGGAGGTTATTTTATACAAGGGTAGTGAGACAGTAATACCGAGTTACAGATAAAATATTTCAGTAATATCTAGAAGATGGCAACAGAGAAGAAGTGTTAAAACCTGAAGCAGCTTTCATCCAGTGAACAATTCCTCATAGATAAAGAGGACATAACATCAATGATACGAAACCTGGGCATGGGTCCTGGTAAAACGTGCTGGCTGCGTAAAAGCGAGGAGATCACTCTAAGTACCACGGCAGCAGCCGTCATCATTGCAAATAAAAAAAGAGTGATGCCCATTTTATTTGACTAGGGCTTCTTTAAATTCAAACAGAATAAATGAGGCACATGATAGTTCTTGAGTAGGAAGGAGTTAGAAATTGGAATGAATTCTGAATAAAAAGAAAAGAAAAAAAAAATAGAGGGAAGGGAAAGAAAAAAATAAAAAGAAAAAAGGAAAAGGGAAAGAAAGAGAAAAGAGAAAAGTGGTATAACCGAGGTAATATAGAATTTAAGTTTTATTTTTTTTAATATATAATTATTTATATAGTTTTCTTTTGAAGTATAAATGAATTTAGATAATATTTAATAGTTAAGGTGATAATAAGTTAGATAGAAATAAGTCATGACATGATTTATTTTTGTTAGATGTCAACAGTAGGATTTGAGTAGCCAAGAACCCCACCCCTAAACCGGCGAGCATACCGGGCTTGCCACCATGTAATGCAGGGCACTTAAGTACTACTGTTAACCATCTGAGCTGACACAACAAATGGCGCCGATAAGATAGAGCTGACACAACGAGACAACGATAAGATAGAAGACGAATACTTGAAGACGGACGGAAGGACTTCAAGTTGGTCGCACAACAAATGAAGTGCATCCACTATACAATATAGTTAACTGTAACCCGGTGGGTTAAGAAGTCTACAATCGTCTTGCCTAATTTCTGTTCAGGCAGAAGGGGTATTGCGGTGTTGTGTAGTGATGTTTGATTTATTTGCCGTCAAGCGTGTGAAGTACTGTTAACCATAACCAATTCACCAATGAGAGCGACAGGGACAACATGGGACAGACAACAGAGACTAACACAATAGGTTTTATATTTCCTTTATGGATCAAGCAGCGTTAAGTGGCATAGGTAGTGATTAGCCAGTGGCTTAGCTAACAGTCGTCTTGTAAAAGTTTGTTAAAACAAACTATACATTGCGGTGTCACGTAGTTCTTTTTGTAGATTACTTTTGATAGGAAAGTTTAATTAGTTTTCTTTAATTTTTACTATGCAGTATGGTTAGTTAAACCCGGTGGGTTGACTAACAATTGTCTTGCCTATTTTCTGTTAAACGGAGTAGATATTGCAGTACTAGCATAGTTTATTTTATTTAAATAGGAAGTCGGTTTACCGTGATACAGTTCAGAGTAAAACTAAGTCTTCAAAGTTTTTTTTAAAGTCAATCACAGGAACTCTTTCATCCGTATCTGAGTAATGATAGATTTAGGCACTGTTGTGATTGGGCCAGTAGGATTGACTTACTTATCAAATGATTCGTGGGTTGACTACAGGACGACAGGACAATATGACAGAGACAGTGACAGAAACTGTTATTTCAAGTAGTTTTTTTTCTTTTGTTTTTCTTTTTGCTCATTTGCTTCAAAGTATCTGTAAGTTTTACTGTGCTAAGCCTGCCTAGAAAGACGTTAACCGTAAAGCACACCCAGAGCTAAATCATCGTTATAATTGTTACAACCATATCAGTTGTAATTTACAATAAAGTATTGCATAAATATTATTAAGTTTTACTATTATAATTTAGTGTTTTTATATGGTACAAAGTTATTATTTTATTTTAATTTTTTTTTTTTTTTTTTATTTGGTCATATGTTTTGAACAAAATCAAGAAATGTAGGATTAGGTGGAATAGTATGGTCGCAACACTGAAATACCCCCCTGAGCCTTAATTGATACCAATTTTCGAATTCAATTAAATTATTATAGTCAAATAATTTGACTTATACAATAATTATTCAGTGTAATTAAGTAATTTAGGAATATTTTACTAACCAACAATCAAGACAACTTAAAAGAGTTTGTAATACTATGAGATAATATATACTTGCCATGGAAATAGAACTTGAAAATAAGACACAATCGAATAGAGCTGGACGAGCTCAACAGTATGGAGTATGGAGCAACTAAAACAAATGATGTATATGATGATGAAACGAAACGAGGTTTTGGCAGAAGATCTTGGTTGTGACGAGAAAACGTTATATCAACAAGAGGAGTTCTCGAATACTTCACCCTTGATAAGTGTTTGTCTGTGTACACGTGAAGAAGAACATAAAGATTCACGAAAGGTAAATTATGAAGAAACGCCCAGAGATGTTTTAACGCAGGATGTAAACGTGAGGCGAGTGGATACAATTCAAACATTATCAAATAGAAATATTAACCACTCTGATTTACAAGCCAGCGTACATACTACAGAAGTAAATCTGAGTAGTTCAATGCTAGCTACTAGTGCACGTAACTCCTCAGAAATGGCTGTTTGTCGTTTAACGATTCTTGATCCAGTCTACTTAGGCGAAAATAGACATCGAGAGGTAGTAATGGAAAAGTGTTGGTCAGATGACCAGATTATAGTATCAGGTTCTGAAGCCTCACGTTTAACACTTTGGCGTGTTAATGAAGATAAGATAAAGTTTCCGGACGGTGGTCCTATTTTTGATACAATTAATCCACGATCTGTGAAGGGTTGTCATACAGAAAAAAAATTACGGTCATTGGGTTCCAATAACGAATTTAAGGAAATAGCTGCTTTATCGATTACATGCACATTTTTAATGCTGAAACTTTCAAACAGGAATGTTCTCGTAAGTTACCAAACTGGCAGTATAACGTTAGCATAATTTATTATTTTTATGAACTATGTTTATAACATGCAGTTATAAAAAGTAGGTGTCTTTCACGCCAAAGACATATTCAGTAAATAGTTTACAAGTTTGTTTGAATTGATAAATAACATGTCACGACACAATTTTAAAATCAGCCAAAAGTACGATAAATGCCAGGCTAGTTCAGGCGGTAGAGTTTGAGATCAGAATCAGGGTATGGGTCGAAGCCACACGTTGGGCGTAAGAAAAATAAAATGCAATACCTGTTACAACGCCAGCAAAGCAACAAATTGCCTACATATAAATTTTTTACGGGTATGTTCCATGTTACAGGTAACATCGACAATACCGATCCTGTTATGTAGGCCTAGTTGAAGAAAACATGTAATTTTGTAATGAAAAAAGAAAAAATTTTGTTCAAGATTTTACCTGGGTTGTCCCATGCTGTACAAGAGCACCTTGTTTATATAAAACACGGATGGTTCCCTGTGGTTGGGTGGTTTTGAGTGTTTCCAGATATGAGCGGATTTTTTTTTTGTTTTTTTTTTTAATTATTATTTTGATTTGATTTAACTTTAAATACTGGTAATAAAAGAAAAAAAATAGAAATTATTATGTGCATTGCGCGCACATGCTAAGAAAAATAAGTGAAAGCTTTTGCTTATCTTATGGTCATTTGTTTTGATTATCAAGATCGCGGCGAAAGCTCTTGCACTTTCCTAACTTGCAATTTTTAGTGCTGCCAATAGAGCAGAACATGTAAATTAGGAGTTGTAGTTTTAAATTTTCGGAATGTAGAAAAAGAGAAACAAACAAAACGTTAGGAGAACGAAAGGTTCTGCTAATCCGCCAATATTGGTAACTGGAGAAAAAATTTAGAAAAAGGCCAGTTACAAGGATTAGCGGGGGTATAAAATTAGTGAGCAGAGCTGTAAGAAGGTTGGTTTTTGAATTGAATTTGGTTAGTGAGCAGAGTAAAAATATACGGCGGAATTTAAAATAAAAATTGTGAACAAATTTAGCGAAAAGTCTTTTTCTTGTGAATTACTGCACAGAAAAGAAGAAAAAACCTAAATTAATTGTTTATTCGTCTAAAAGTGAATTTTTGAAGTTGTCACTTAATAGTAATCACATAACAATAATTTAAAAAAAAATTGTGAACAAATTTAGTGAAGAGTCTTTTTCTTGTGAATTGCTGCACAGAAAAGAAGAAAAAACCTAAATTAATTATTTATTTGTCTAAAAATGAATTTTTGAAGTTGTCGAATATGTAGTGGACCTACCTCACTTACTTCTTAGCCACTTAACATTACTCATAAATAATAATAATAAGCAGATTTATGAATTGGTTGCACTTCATGCATACCGTACAAGAAGCATAAGCAAAGCGACATAAACAAAAGAGTTTCGTATTACCAACGAAAGTATTGCCACACGCTGTTCCAATTGCTGAACACATGTTACAATATTATCAATAGTAATATTTCCTATATTGCAAAAGATATGTGCAAGCAATATTGTTAATGCACTCTAATAATAACTTTGACGTTTGACCTAAATGAGCAAACAGTGTAGTCGCTATGCAATGCATTCTGCAAGGTCAGCAATCACTTTGATTGGCTGCGGTTATACTTTTCCAGGTTTTGTCTGGAATAAAGAGGCGGAGTCATGAGATCGCTATAATCTAGAAAAATGTATAAATACCCAAACTATTGTTCAATAAAATCAAGAATATACTTATGACTGCAGAAATATATGCGTTGTTGAATTTATTCTCACTCCTTCTGGCCAAGTAACACTGGCCTAGGTACCAGCGGTAATAATCCGCTTGATAACTTGTTCTTGATTGCATCAGTAGGTTTAGGATGCATGCTCGTATCAGGCAGGGATAATTACACGCACTCACAAGACAAGTATTACGTCTCATTTACCTGACGATCCTGTCTACATCTGAACGGGTAAACACAGTACATGGTGATCCAGCCATTACATTGATTGAATATTGCCCATACATCCATTCATACATTACATGGCGATCCTGCCATTCATTACACTAGTTCCATTACAAAGAAGTTACATTACATGGCGATCCTGCAGGCCTCAGTGCCAAGCGGACCAATTAGAAACTATACCATTTGAATTAATTGAAAACAACACGATATGGTAGATGAAGCGACCTTCCACGCAATTTTTCGCAAATACGAATTGATACTTCAAGCGACGAATACAAAATCAGAAGAATACGTTCCAGAACAAGTGGTGCAACACGAAGAAGCATATCCGACGTATGTACCAACACCACGGTCAGCCGGCCCAAAAGCAATTACAATAGAAGAATACAAAAGGCGACAAGAGGCAAGAAAAAGACCTACCACACCTGTCAATCCACCACAATAAAAGAAGCCAAACAGACGGAGAGGTAAAGCATTCCGCCAACGAAAGCAAATTGCTCAACTGTACGAGAGGTACAACCTGGCGACAACCGTTGTAGAAAAGAAGAACATCAAGCTGGAGATAAAGGACTTGCGCAGAAACAGGAATAAGAAGAATTAATAAATTATATTTTTTTTATATATCTATATTATATTTTGTATTTTTGTCAAAAAAAAAAAAAAAATAAATAAAAATTTTTTTTATTATGAATAATTTCAATTGTTTTGTTTGTGGTAAAAGTTACCATACAAGTAAAAAATTAACTAAACATATAGATAATAAACATTTTAAACTGATAAATTACGTAAATCAACTAATTAAAAATTTATAAGAAGAAAAAAAAAAATATTTTTAAAATGGGATTTTGGAAGAAAATTTTTACTTCAATTCCACTCATATTTACAGGATATGAAATAGGCAAAACAATTGAAAATAAGAATAATAATATTGAAAACAATAATATGTCAAATGTAAGTTATTTAGAAATTATATTATCAATAACTGTAATAATAATAATAATCTCATTTATCGTTAAGCAAGTTTATAAGAAATTAAAACGTAACCTTGTTAGACAACAGGTACAAATATGAATAAGAATATATAATGGCCACATGGCAAAAAATTTACGAAAACATTGTAACCGAAAATGAAAATTTTAATAGAGCATATAAATGCTTAAATAAAACTATAAAAATCAAGGAAGACACAGTAAATAAGCACTTACAAACACTTTTCTCCACGCTTGAATCAATAAGAAGTATACTAAACGTATACAACGAAAAGTTTTCAAAAGAACATAAAGAAACTGGTTTAGAAATTTTCTGGCATTTAAGAGACAAATTGATAAAAATATTATCACAATACAATATTGATATGTCAATACCACACTCCATATCAACACCAATATCAACACCAATCACCTACATTCCTGAAAATTCAAACACTGAATCTGATAACACAAGAAGAACCATGTCTGATTTCAATTTAGAAGTAGCTACAAAGGCTATTCCCAGCTTCTCAGGAAATCACAGAGATCTAGAACCTTTCATAAAAATAATTGAAATTATTTACAATGGTCTCACGCCTACAAGCAAAAGTTCACTTATTGATTTTATACTTTATGTAAAATTATCGCAAATAGTACGAACAAACATAACTGCGATTCAACAGCCCACAACACTAGAAGAATTAAAAACCCTGTTATCTAGTAAATATAAAACAACAACCACTATACCGAAACCACAAAACCAACTAACCAACTTAACGCAGAGAAATCTAAACATTTCTAACTACAAAAATAAAATTCTCTATTTAATATCCGAGCTAAATAAACTTCAAATAGCACAAATTAGCCCTAATGCCACACTTGAACAAAAAACACTTATCACTCAGCTAAATGAACAATATAGCTTAACCGTATTTAAAAATGGTTTAAACGACCAATTTAAACAAACTATTTTTTCCGCACTCCCAAAATCTTTTGACACAGCCGTAGACCTAGCCCTAGAACTTGAACAAATTAATGATAACAATAACGCAAGGGTTATGTTTATCTCTAATAATAAACGATATAATAATCGCAATAACTATCAATAAGCCCATAATCGAAAAAGAATTATTAGCCATTCATTGGGGCATCAACCAGTTTAGAACATATCTTTATGGTAGAAAATTCATCGTGGTAACAGACCACAGACCACTAGTTTCATTATTTACACATAAAAATCCGTCATCCAAAATGACAAGAATCAGAGTAGATTTATCTGATTATGATTTTGAAATTATTTACAAACAAGGCAAAATAAATACAAACGCAGATGCACTGTCACGCATCAAAATAGATAGCGATACACTGAGAGCAATGATACCTACTATAGAAAATGACGTAGAAAATATAAAAATTAACATTTTAACAAGAGGCAAGGCCGCAAAATTAAATAAGAATGAAGAAATTAAGCATGCATGTAAAAATAATGAAAATAAAGAAGCGCAAATATATAAGAAAAATGAATACAATGAATTATCCGCGGAACGCATTAGAGATACATCTCCAAAGAAGTGCACATCCTTCAATGACGTTAAAAATTTAAAGAAATTAAAATTTAAAATTGATAAAGAAAGTAGTACTACAATTGAAATAATTAATAATGAAGTGCAAGTCACATGTAGCGATGACCCTAGATTCAATGTTGGAGAAACTACATAGTACTATGCACAATTCACATATAAAGGAGCTAGCCCTTTGTGAACAAGAATATATATTTAAAAATATTAAGATGAATGCATTCAAGAATAAATATAATGAGCTCAAAGAAAATGAAAGCGCGCCAATAAGAATTTTAATATATAAAGCTCCAAAAGAAATAAATAGTGCGATACTTAAATCAGGTCATTTAGGTGTTAGGAAAACAATTTTAAAATTAAAACAAAGATATATATGGAAAAACATGCGGCAAATGGTTAAAGAATTTATCAACAGTTGCACAAAATGCGCACAGAATAAAACAATAAAACACATTAAAGAACCGCTTGTAGTGACAGATACACCAACTTCAACATTCAGTACAGTCTCAATCGACACAGTAGGCCCACTTCGTATCTCGAACGGCTACAGATACATATTAACGATGCAATGCGATTTATCAAAATTCGTTATAGCACATCCAATCGAAACTAAAGATGCAAAAACCATTGCAACTACACTAGTTGAACAACTCATTCTTAAATATGGTTTCATACAAACATTAAAATCTGACAGAGGGACAGAATTTATTAATGAACTGATGCACAATGTATGCACATTACTAAATACAAAGCAAATATTTTCAACTCCGTATCATCATCAAACAATTGGGTCACTAGAACGAAACCACAGAAAACTAAACGAATATTTACTTACTTTTGCTGACGATTACGAATGGCACAAATGGATACCATATTACACATTCGCATACAACACAACACCTCACACAGACACTGGTTATTCACCTTATGAGCTGGTATATGGTAAATTACCATCGCTACCAAGCGACAATATAAATAAAGTAAACAAATGCTATGACATTGAAAATTATGCAAACGAATTGCATATTCGGCTAAAAAATTCAATTTCAAAGGCCAGAAAATTAATAAATACAGTGAAAATAAAAAGAAAACAAGAATATGATAAAAATATAAACAAATCTAATTTTGAAATTGGAGATATGGTGTATGTAAAAAATGAAAATAAACTAAAACACCAGAGTCCATATCACGGACCATACAAAATTATAAAAACAAACGGAACAAATTCCATTATTAAGATAAGAAACAATTGTAAAGAATTTCATAATAACCAATTAAAAAAATACTTAGGACTATGTCTATAATGTAAACAAAAATGTATTTTAAATTAATCATATGTAAAAAATTATTATTTTAGATATTAAATAACATTTCAATACAACATACATAAATAAGTATAAATATGTTACGAATAAGATACATTAGACAAAACAAAATATAAAATATACTAAACTGTATATATAAGATAAAAATATAAGTAAAGAAAACATGTAAAGCGATTCCACGACTTCACCATAAACAAAAAAATTATTCCGTTCATTTTTCACGTAATAAGTTTTTCTCAAGGGCAAGGGTGTAGTGGACCTACCTCACTTACTTCTTAGCCACTTAACATTACTCATAAATAATAATAATAAGCAGATTTATGAATTGGTTGCACTTCATGCATACCGTACAAGAAGCATAAGCAAAGCGACATAAACAAAAGAGTTTCGTATTACCAACGAAAGTATTGCCACACGCTGTTCCAATTGCTGAACACATGTTACAATATTTTCAATAGTAATATTTCCTATATTGCAAAAGACATGTGCAAGCAATATTGTCAATGCACTCTAATAATAACTTTGACGTTTGACCTAAATGAGCAAACAGTGTAGTCGCTATGCAATGCATTCTGCAAGGTCAGCAATCACTTTGATTGGCTGCGGTTATACTTTTCCAGGTTTTGTCTGGAATAAAGAGGCGGAGTCATGAGATCGTTATAATCTAGAAAAATGTATAAATACCCAAACTATTGTTCAATAAAATCAAGAATATACTTATGACTGCAGAAATATATGCGTTGTTGAATTTATTCTCACTCCTTCTGGCCAAGTAACACTGGCCTAGGTACCAGCGGTAATAATCCGCTTGATAACTTGTTCTTGATTGCATCAGTAGGTTTAGGATGCATGCTCGTATCAGGCAGGGATAATTACACGCACTCACAAGACAATTATTACGTCTCATTTACCTGACGATCCTGTCTACATCTGAACGGGTAAACACAGTACATGGTGATCCAGCCATTACATTGATTGAATATTGCCCATACATCCATTCATACATTACATGGCGATCCTGCCATTCATTACACTAGTTCCATTACAAAGAAGTTACATTACATGGCGATCCTGCAGGCTTCAGTGCCAAGCGGACCAATTAGAAACTATACCATTTGAATTAATTGAAAACAACACGATATGGTAGATGAAGCGACCTTCCACGCAATTTTTCGCAAATACGAATTGATACTTCAAGCGACGAATACAAAATCAGAAGAATACGTTCCAGAACAAGTGGTGCAACACGAAGAAGCATATCCGACGTATGTACCAACACCACGGTCAGCCGGCCCAAAAGCAATTACAATAGAAGAATACAAAAGGCGACAAGAGGCAAGAAAAAGACCTACCACACCTGTCAATCCACCACAATAAAAGAAGCCAAACAGACGGAGAGGTAAAGCATTCCGCCAACGAAAGCAAATTGCTCAACTGTACGAGAGGTACAACCTGGCGACAACCGTTGTAGAAAAGAAGAACATCAAGCTGGAGATAAAGGACTTGCGCAGAAACAGGAATAAGAAGAATTAATAAATTATATTTTTTTTATATATCTATATTATATTTTGTATTTTTGTCAAAAAAAAAAAAAAAATAAATAAAAATTTTTTTTATTATGAATAATTTCAATTGTTTTGTTTGTGGTAAAAGTTACCATACAAGTAAAAAATTAACTAAACATATAGATAATAAACATTTTAAACTGATAAATTACGTAAATCAACTAATTAAAAATTTATAAGAAGAAAAAAAAAAATATTTTTAAAATGGGATTTTGGAAGAAAATTTTTACTTCAATTCCACTCATATTTACAGGATATGAAATAGGCAAAACAATTGAAAATAAGAATAATAATATTGAAAACAATAATATGTCAAATGTAAGTTATTTAGAAATTATATTATCAATAACTGTAATAATAATAATAATCTCATTTATCGTTAAGCAAGTTTATAAGAAATTAAAACGTAACCTTGTTAGACAACAGGTACAAATATGAATAAGAATATATAATGGCCACATGGCAAAAAATTTACGAAAACATTGTAACCGAAAATGAAAATTTTAATAGAGCATATAAATGCTTAAATAAAACTATAAAAATCAAGGAAGACACAGTAAATAAGCACTTACAAACACTTTTCTCCACGCTTGAATCAATAAGAAGTATACTAAACGTATACAACGAAAAGTTTTCAAAAGAACATAAAGAAACTGGTTTAGAAATTTTCTGGCATTTAAGAGACAAATTGATAAAAATATTATCACAATACAATATTGATATGTCAATACCACACTCCATATCAACACCAATATCAACACCAATCACCTACATTCCTGAAAATTCAAACACTGAATCTGATAACACAAGAAGAACCATGTCTGATTTCAATTTAGAAGTAGCTACAAAGGCTATTCCCAGCTTCTCAGGAAATCACAGAGATCTAGAACCTTTCATAAAAATAATTGAAATTATTTACAATGGTCTCACGCCTACAAGCAAAAGTTCACTTATTGATTTTATACTTTATGTAAAATTATCGCAAATAGTACGAACAAACATAACTGCGATTCAACAGCCCACAACACTAGAAGAATTAAAAACCCTGTTATCTAGTAAATATAAAACAACAACCACTATACCGAAACCACAAAACCAACTAACCAACTTAACGCAGAGAAATCTAAACATTTCTAACTACAAAAATAAAATTCTCTATTTAATATCCGAGCTAAATAAACTTCAAATAGCACAAATTAGCCCTAATGCCACACTTGAACAAAAAACACTTATCACTCAGCTAAATGAACAATATAGCTTAACCGTATTTAAAAATGGTTTAAACGACCAATTTAAACAAACTATTTTTCCGCACTCCCGAAATCTTTTGACACAGCCGTAGACCTAGCCCTAGAACTTGAACAAATTAATGATAATAATAACGCAAGGGTTATGTTTATCTCTAAGAATAAACGATACAATAATCGCAATAACTATCAATAAGCCCATAATCGAAAAAGAATTATTAGCCATTCATTGGGGCATCAACCAGTTTAGAACATATCTTTATGGTAGAAAATTCATCGTGGTAACAGACCACAGACCACTAGTTTCATTATTTACACATAAAAATCCGTCATCCAAAATGACAAGAATCAGAGTAGATTTATCTGATAATGATTTTGAAATTATTTACAAACAAGGCAAAATAAATACAAACGCAGATGCACTGTCACGCATCAAAATAGATAGCGATACACTGAGAGCAATGATACCTACTACAGAAAATGACGTAGGAAATATAAAAATTAACATTTTAACAAGGAGCAAGGCCGCAAAATTAAATAAGAATGAAGAAATTAAGCATGCATGTAAAAATAATGAAAATA
The DNA here is from genome assembly GCF_002237135.1 of Teleopsis dalmanni. Taxonomy (NCBI): domain Eukaryota; kingdom Metazoa; phylum Arthropoda; class Insecta; order Diptera; family Diopsidae; genus Teleopsis; species Teleopsis dalmanni. The sequence goes on along the minus strand of NC_051846.1, from coordinate 128,052,161 downwards.
AAGAAGCGCAAATATATAAGAAAAATGAATACAATGAATTATCCGCGGAACGCATTAGAGATACATCTCCAAAGAAGTCTGACCAACTTCACATATGGAAATGCACATCCTTCAATGACGTTAAAAATTTAAAGAAATTAAAATTTAAAATTGATAAAGAAAGTAGTACTACAATTGAAATAATTAATAATGAAGTGCAAGTTACATGTAGCGATGACCCTTTGAAACTAGATTCAATGTTGGAGAAACTACATAGTACTATGCACAATTCACATATAAAGGAGCTAGCCCTTTGTGAACAAGAATATATATTTAAAAATATTAAGATGAATGCATTCAAGAATAAATATAATGAGCTCAAAGAAAATGAAAGCGCGCCAATAAGAATTTTAATATATAAAGCTCCAGAAGAAATAAATAGTGCGATACTTAAATACAAATTAATAGATGAATTCCATACTTCCAATATATCAGGTCATTTAGGTGTTAGGAAAACAATTTTAAAATTAAAACAAAGATATATATGGAAAAATATGCGGCAAATGGTTAAAGAATTTATCAACAATTGCACAAAATGCGCACAGAATAAAACAATAAAACACATTAAAGAACCGCTTGTAGTGACAGATACACCAACTTCAACATTCAGTACAGTCTCAATCGACACAGTAGGCCCACTTCGTATCTCGAACGGCTACAGATACATATTAACGATGCAATGCGATTTATCAAAATTCGTTATAGCACATCCAATCGAAACTAAGGATGCAAAAACCATTGCAACTACGCTAGTTGAACAACTCATTCTTAAATATGGTTTCATACAAACATTAAAATCTGACAGAGGGACAGAATTTATTAATGAACTAATGCACAATGTATGCACATTACTAAATACAAGGCAAATATTTTCAACTCCGTATCATCATCAAACAATTGGGTCACTAGAACGAAACCACAGAAAACTAAACGAATATTTACTTACTTTTGCTGACGATTACGAATGGCACAAATGGATACCATATTACACATTCGCATACAACACAACACCTCACATAGACACTGGTTATTCATCTTATGAGCTGGTATATGGTAAATTACCATCGCTACCAAGCGACAATATAAATAAAGTAAACAAATGCTATGACATTGAAAATTATGCAAACGAATTGCATATTCGCCTAAAAAATTCAATTTCAATGGCCAGAAAATTAATAAATACAGTAAAAATAAAAAGGAAACAAGAATATGACAAATATATAAACAAATCTAATTTTGAAATTGGAGATATGGTGTATGTAAAAAATGAAAATAAACTAAAACACCATATCACGGACCATACAAAATTATAAACACAAATGGAACAAATTCCATTATTAAGATAAGAAACAATTGTAAAGAATTTCATAATAACCAATTAAAAAAATGCTTAGGAATATGTCATTTAATGTAAACAAAAATGTATTTTAAATTAATCATATGTAAAAAATTATTATTTTAGATATTAAATAACATTTCAATACAACATACATAAATAAGTATAAATATGTTACGAATAAGATACATTAGACAAAACAAAATATAAAATATACTAAACTGTATATATAAGATAAAAATATAAGTAAAACAAACATGTAAAGCGATTCCACGACTTCACCATAAACAAAAAAATTATTCCGTTCATTTTTCACGTAATAAGTTTTTCTCAAGGGCAAGGGTGTAGTGGACCTACCTCACTTACTTCTTAGCCACTTAACATTACTCATAAATAATAATAATAAGCAGATTTATGAATTGGTTGCACTTCATGCATACCGTACAAGAAGCATAAGCAAAGCGACATAAACAAAAGAGTTTCGTATTACCAACGAAAGTATTGCCACACGTTGTTCCAATTGCTGAACACATGTTACAATATTTTCAATAGTAATATTTCCTATATTGCAAAAGACATGTGCAAGCAATATTGTCAATGCACTCTAATAATAACTTTGACGTTTGACCTAAATGAGCAAACAGTGTAGTCGCTATGCAATGCATTCTGCAAGGTCAGCAATCACTTTGATTGGCTGCGGTTATACTTTTCCAGGTTTTGTCTGGAATAAAGAGGCGGAGTCATGAGATCGTTATAATCTAGAAAAATGTATAAATACCCAAACTATTGTTCAATAAAATCAAGAATATACTTATGACTGCAGAAATATATGCGTTGTTGAATTTATTCTCACTCCTTCTGGCCAAGTAACACTGGCCTAGGTACCAGCGGTAATAATCCGCTTGATAACTTGTTCTTGATTGCATCAGTAGGTTTAGGATGCATGCTCGTATCAGGCAGGGATAATTACAACGCAACTCCAACAAGACAAGGTAATTTACGTCTCATTTATCTCAACGATCCTGTCTACATCTGAACGGGTAAACACATTACATGGTGATCCAGCCAGTACATTGATTGAATATTGCCCATACATCCATTCATTCATTACATGGCGATCCTGCCATTCATTACACTAGTTCCATTACAAGGAAGTTACATTACAAATAACAATAATTTAAATAAAAAAATACTGTGAACAATTTATTCCAAGAAAAAAATATAAAAACTAGAATAAATAAAAACCAGAAGCAGTATTGGTAGCGGTGCAAGAAGCAGTATTGGTAGCGGTGCAAGAAGCAGTATTGGTAGCTGTGCAAGAAGCAGTATTAGTAGCGGTGCAAGAAGCAGTATTAGTAGCGGTGCAAGTAGCGGTGTTACAAGGTACTCTGTTTTAATACTCTATACGGCTATGGATATATACAGTGAATACAGTTAATAATTTATAATTGTTATTTAATAATTTATAATTTTTAATAATTTAAATAATTTATAATTTTAATAATTTATAATATTAATAATTTTTAATAATTT
>NC_051846.1:128023847-128049153 GCF_002237135.1 Teleopsis dalmanni | reverse complement strand
ACTCAGGATACCGGGCACTCTCCTGTTTTAATTAATGCCTTCTCAAAGTATGGGGCTCTGCTTTGGGTGACTGTTCTTTCCCTTATATTAAACACTGTATATGGAAAATAATCTAAATATACCTATTAATAATATAATTACAGAGTCAGAGGAAGAAGCTCTACTCCGTTCGCCAACGAAGGTTGGAGGAAATCTTGAAAAGAGGCTTGAAGCATCTCTCAAGATTCAGGATCTGGATGATCTGAACCCATCTGCTCAGAGACCAATGGTATCAAGCGGTGGGAACACCTCTCCGGTGATTGGAACCCAGAGTCCTATGGACACAGGTGACCACGATGGCGGTGCGTCTAATGCTAACACCCAGAGCATGGTGAACTCAGGTGACGGCAGCATAGAGACCAGGAAGAAAGCAGAATACTTCACCGGGGCTCAGAAAAGACGCATCAAGGCCATGATTAGGGATGGATTGGATTTGGAGACTGCGAAGCAGAAAGAGAGAGAGCGATACTCTCTCTACAAAGCTTCCTTGGCAGCAGAAGGAGAAAGTGACAGACCCAGTACCAGCAAAAGGTGCAGATCTAATAACACATCTCCTGAAGAAACACAACGCCCGCAGTCCAAAAAGCCAAAAGCCACTCAACAAACATCTACCTCTACCGGAAACCAGCTAAAACCGACTCCATCTTACAGGGATGTAGCCAATGCTTGCAAAGTGGCTATCGCCCATGAGAAATATCCGGAGGTGAATCTCACTGGTGACCAAATGGAGTTGATAAAATCGAAGCTCCTGGAAGAAATTGACAAACTTCCCAAACACAATAGTGTCTACGGCTTCATCACCAGTGTTAACAGAGACGGATGGCTCTCATTAACATGCTGCAATGGTGAAACGAGGAACTGGCTGACCACCTGTGTCCCAAAACTCAAACCATTCCCGGATGCTATTCTCAAAGTGTTTCAGGGCGAAGAGATGCCCAAAACCTATGTGTGCATCACATTTATTCCCCCCTCTGCTGTGCTACCACCAGAAATTCTGATGTCCCGATTGGAAAAACAAAATGGTGGCATTTGCACATCATCGTGGAGAATTCTCAGGACTGAGAAAGATAAGAATGGTGGGGAAACCGTTACGATCTCAGTGGACGAAAAATCCAAAAATTGGATAGTCGGTCAGGCAGGAAAGCTGTATCTGAACTTCACACAAATTCAAGTACGTGTGAAGGGAGAGCCAACTGGACCCAAGAAACTGACGACAAAAAGGCCATTTACGACAGAGAAACCCAGTGACGTCAAGCAACAAGGCCTCCATCCAAAAGGCCGCTTTCAGGTGATAGACCCAGTACCTCAAAAGCACAGGCAGATAAGCCAAGTGAGACGGTTAAGGTCACACGGGACAGCACACGAACTGAAGTCGGACCCAGCACCTCAAAACAGCAAGGTGGCACACCGGTATCTAGCATAAAGGACCAGAAGCAAGGGCCAAAGAAACCAGCTTCAAGATCCCCTCGACAGGAAGCACCCACTCATGGAACAAAATTGCCCAAATGGATGCGGAACGGTAAAGGACGATACCAATAAAATGATGAGGTGCCTGCAGGTTAATCTTCAACACGCCAAAGCTGCTACGGCGGTGTTGACACAGCGACTTCTATCTGAAAAGATTGACATAGCCTTTATCCAGGAGCCATATGTATATGAGAACCAGATAAAAGGAATAAAAGGTAAGCTACGATCATGCCAGCCATGGTCGACCTCGTGCTTGTATTGTGGTAAGAGATGACATTAATACTTTCATTATTCCACAGCACACCAACAAGGACCAGGTAGCAGCTATAATTTCCGTGGACACCCCAGTAAGTAACACAGAGCTCATTGTCTGCTCATCTTACCTACCTGGAGACTCCCAAGACCTAGACTTCCTATCACTGAAAGGACTAGTAGACTACAGTGTTAAAAGCAAGAGGCAACTCATCGTTAGAAGTGACGCTAATGCACACCACACGATCTGGGGCAGCACCGACATCAATAAAAGAGGTGAGTGTCTATTTGAATTTATAACTGGTAACAACCTAAATATGTTGAATACGGGCAATAAGACCACTTTTATAAACAGAATCAGGGAAGAGGTATTAGACATCACCCTAGCTACACAATTTATAAAACATTTTATCAAAAACTGGAATGTTTCAGCAGAAACATCCATGTCTAATCATCGTCAGATAAGATTTGAAATTGATCTAAATATGAAAGTAAGGGAACCGTATAGGGTGCCAAGGGCCACAGAATAGGATCTTTATACTGACGAACTCAAGGCCAATCTAGGCAGTAATAAACATACGATAAACAACATTCATGATTTAGAAATAGCTGATGCTGCCTTAAACACAACTATTATAAATGCCTACCATGAGGCCTGTCCGGTGAAAAAAGACCGGCAACAGAAGTGCACCATGGTGGAATAAAAAGTTAGCCAAGCTAAAAGTCGAATCCCGAAGACTCTTCAACAAGGCAAAAACCAACGGTGAATGGGACAATTATAAAAATGCCCTCACCGCCTACAATAAAGAAATTAGAAGGGCAAAAAGAGAATCATGGAGAGGCTTTTGCTCAGAGATTCAAAACTGAAGCAGTAGCGCAAAAATCCAAAGAGTCATCTCGAAAAGCCACACTAATCCCATTCCAATCCCAAAACGACCTGATGATCTTTATACCAATGACTGCAAAGAGTCACTTATACTTCTAACAGAAGTACACTTTCCGGGATCTACAATTTACGACCAATCAATCTCCCAGCTTAGTTCCCTGGTAACCAAAAGGCCCAGAAACAATGACAGGAAGACTGCTCGTAAAATCTTCACTGAAGATAAAATTAAATGGGCGATCAACTCATTTTCTCCTTTCAAAGCCCCTGGAGCAGACGGAATATTTCCAGCACTCCTACAAAAGGGACTAACTCACCTTATGCCCCACCTCATTAATATCTTTAGAGCTGGGCTGGCGATGGGAATCATTCCCACTAATTGGAAGGAAGCAATTGTCAAATACATACCTAAAGGAGGAGGTAAACCTAGCGAACTTCCTAAATCCCATAGGCCTATAAATTTGACTACATTTCTTTTAAAAACTATGGAGAAGATAGTGGAAAGGCATATAAGGGAAGAGTATTTATCTATAAATCCACTCCACGCCAACCAGTACGCCTACCAACAAAATAAATCCACCACACATGCATTACTCAGTCTTACTAATAAAATACAGGAGTCTGTAGATTGCAAAGAATTTGCGGTGGGATGCTTTCTTGATATTGAGGGAGCGTTTGACAATACTGATCACTCACATATCGAAAGATGCCTCCATGACAGAGGAGTAGATGATACGACACACACATGGATAAGCAATGTACTAAGAAATAGAATAAATCCACTCTCGGCAATGCCGAAATAAAAGCACATACTCTAAAACGATGCCCACAAGGGGGTGTATTATCCCCACTCCTGTGGTCAATTGCAGTAGACAAGCTCTTGCATCGACTCAGTGCCAAACATTTCGAGGCACAAGGCTATGCTGACGATATAGTCATACTTGTCAGGGGTAAATATGAAGACATGATCCCATATCGACTCCAGCAAGCCCTGAACATCGTAAGTAGATGGTGCAATGAAGTAGGATTAAATGTAAATCCTAAGAAAACAAGTCTGGTAGTCTTCACAAAGAAAAGGAAAAGAGTACTTTCCAATTACCCATTCCTAAATGGAGAAAAGCTATCAGCCGTTACCCAAGTAAAATACCTGGGAATGATTCTGGATGAGAAGTTGACGTGCAATGCTCATGTAGACAATGTTATACGAAGAGCCAGAGAGGCATTATGGACCAGCAGAAACCTCATTGGTAAGCACTGGGGCCTTAATCCAAAACTCAGCCTTTGGATGTACACATCTATTGCCAAACCAATTGTAACTTATGGATCAGCTATCTGGTACAAAAAAGCACAACAGAAGACTGTAATAGATAAACTTCGTAAGCTGCAGAGATTAGCCTGCATAATGACAAGTGGAGCGATGAGAACCACCCCGACAGCAGCCCTAGAGGTTGCATTGGAGCTCCCCCCACTTCACCTACTAGTCAAAAAGGAAGCAATGACTTTTATGGCCAAGCTACAGTTGACTAACAATCAATCAACAAGACTACTCGATAACTCCCTGTTAGGTAGGGAAATGCAAAGAGAGGAAGGACTAAATATCACCATATCTGACATTTGCTTACCTAAATTCAACTTTCACCAAAAGTTCCTAATACTAATACCAGACAGAAATGAATGGGAACGGAACATACCTCCATTCGCTGGAGACTACCATCTGTGGTACACGGATGGCTCCAAAACGATGGAAGGAGTGGGGGCGGGAGTATATGGAGTAAGACCTAAAGAGGAAATATTTGCGAGTATGAGTAAAGAAAACTCAGTTTTTCAGGCTGAAGTACACGCAATTGAATTATGTCTCAGGGTATATAAAGGTAAACCCGTCACAGGAAAAAACATATATATCTTTTCTGACAGTAAATCGGCACTCCTGGCACTACGCTCACCTCGAGTAACCTCAAAAATAGTGTGGGAATGCCTTCTACTTCTCAAAGACCTTGCTGAAAGGAACAGAGTCCACTTAATATGGATTCCAGGGCACAGCGGTTTTGAGGGAAACGAAAAAGCAGATGAACTAGCGAGAAAAGGGGCGGCCTCATACTATATTGGGCCACAACCATTCCGCGGTCCTTCGTGGAGCTTTTTCAAACTTAAAACTAATGAATGGCTGGAAAGAGCAGCTCAGAAAGATTGGGATAATACAATTACCTGCAAACAAGCAAAAGAATCCATGCCGTTTCGATCAAAAGCCAGAACTAGGGAGCTACTTATGCTGAACAGAAGTAGCATCCGACTTGTCACAGGTTTTCTAACTGGACACTGCGGAGTTAAAAAACATTTATTGAATCTAGGTATTACTGGAGACGATAGCTGTAGACTTTGCTACGAAGAAGAGGAAACAGCAGAACACATATTGTGTCACTCTGATAGTCTCGCAAGACTCAGACTTCGCTACTTATCCATTACCTATACGCTTATAACGGAAGTAGGCAACATCACTCCAAAGGACATACTAGCATTCTTAACTGCTACTCGTCTATGGAACTGAAGTGGGTATGTCACAATAAACCTCGAGGATGCAGTGACGCGGAAACTACTTCCCAACCCTTCTTTTGAAAAAAAAAAAAAAAAAAAAAAAAAACGGAGGATAATTGGAACACAACAATGGAACACATCGTATCCGTACAAAACGAACTAAGAAGAATTGAGCGAATAAGAAGAAATGCTGAAAATAATGAAGTAGTAGTGTAATAGCTAACCAGCCCCGTGATGTAATACCTAAGGCTGACTTCCACGGGGATAGTGGTTGAAGATAGCGGGGTGAAGGGTTTAGTACGTAGGAGCAATATGAGGTGACTTGTATTGCGAATCGTGCATGCTAGTCGAGAACCTAGTATCTAAGAAGATTTCCAACCTCCATGAGAAAAAACAAAAAAAAAACATTTCTGCACACGTTTGAACATAAAAAGGTATGCTCTGAAGCAGCCGTGTCCAGTTAACATTTGGGTAAGATAGTAGTTCACATGTCCATGCTTTCTGTTGGTCCAATCACTTATCTTTGGACTGAGCTTATGTGTTCATCTTCCTTTCGTGGATATATCCCAACTCCGTTTCCACTTATTCAATGCTTCTTCATTGAGCTGATTGTAATTTGTAAGCCCAGTTCTTTTTGCCGCATGTTTTTCCTTTTCAACTTCTGCTTTCTGCTGTAGTGGCATCATTCCGGTAATAACCATGGTCGCGTCAGTAGGTACTGTACGAAATGCGGAAACAACTCTGAGCGCGCATCTTCTGTAAGCTGTGTCTACTCCTAATCGGTACGTTTTTTTATTCATTGCATCTGCCCATATGGAAGCTGCAAATATAGCAATAGACTTAACTACATTTGTCAATAACTGCCTTTTCTGTTGCCTAGGTCCAACTATATTGGGCATTACTCGCAACAGCGCACATTCTGTTTTTACACATTTCGTAGCAACATATCGTAGATGCTCTTTGAAGGTGAGTCTATTGTCAATCATTACTCCAAGATACTTGATTGCTTGTTTTGATGTGACTCGCCCTTTGCCAACAGTTATTGTAATGAACTCAATTTTTTTCCTGCTGCTTACAAGAAGGACTTCAGTTTTATGATCAGCAAGTTTGAGGCCTACACTTGCGATCCAGCTCCTTACCTTAGCGACCGCATCATTGCATGTTGTTTCTATATTTTCTATATATTTCCCTCTAACTACCAGGGCGATGTCATCTGCAAAACCAAAAATTTCTGCACCTTCTGGGGGCTTAAGTCTCAACACTTCGTCATACATAATATTCCATAGTATTGGGCCCAGTATCGAGCCCTGCGGGACCCCTGCTGTTACTTGATATGATTTCGTGCCTCTGTCTGTGTAGTACAAAAGCACTCTCTCTTTAAAATAATCAACGATTATTTCTACTAGGTACTTTGGGACATTTTTCCCATGAAGTGCTGTTAGTATAGTGTCCCAAGCCGCCGAGTTAAATGCATTTTTAATGTCTAATGTAATAATAGCACAGTATTCTTTGGCTCCTTCGAGCCAACGGTCTCTTTTAATGGCATCCTTTGCTATGGCTATGACTGCTTCCACGGCCTCTATTGTAGAGTATGCTTTCCGAAAGCCAAATTGTCTATCTGAAAGACCGCTGCCTTTCAAGGCTTCCTCTAGTCTTCGGCTGATTATCTTTTCTAAAAGTTTACCGGCCGTGTCAATTATACATAGAGGGCGGTAGCCCGATGCATCTTGCGCGTTATTTCCTTTCGGTATAAGCGCCAACCTTTGTATTTTCCATATCTGAGGAAATATTTTACCTTTTATACATGCGTCGAACACTTTCCTGAATGAATCAGCGTTGATTTCTGTGGCCATCTTTAGTTTCAGGTTTGGTATTCCATCTACTCCGGGTGCTTTGTTTAATTTTAACCCATTGCATACTACTTCCAGTTCTTGTCTGCTTACCTCAGGTATTTCATTCTGTGGCTCACTATCTTGCACTGTATAGGTTATTTCAGCTCTCTGCGGAAAGAGACCTTAAACTATTGCTTGTAGCTTAACTGCATCTGTTGTGACTGGTGGGCGGTAGCTATATAGTTTTTTCATAACCACCTTGTACCCTAGTCCCCAGTGGTTATTCTCGACCTCATCACACATCTCCCTGTAACATCTTGTCTTACTATTTGCTATCGCCTTTTTTAATTCATGTCTCGATATTTTATAGGCTTGCTGGAGCGCCATGAAGTTTTCACGACCCCTTGCTCTTTGACATAGGCGCCGCGCATGTTTGCATTTCCTTCTCAGCTCGGAAATTTGGTCGGTCCACCAGTATACATGCTGTCTGCCATTCCGCCGGCCTCTCTTTGTCATAGATGCGTTACATGCATTTGTTATGCAGCGCATGAGTTTTATTGCTTTGTCACTCGCACTGCCGGTTAGATGGATGTTGTCCATTATGAGCTTAAAGGCTTCTTCATGTATGTATTTCGAAGACAATAGCTTGGTGGTCACTATGCGTGTAGATATCTGACACTTGCCAATCCGTTGAGTTAGCTAGTGGATCACTGATAAATGTCAGGTCAATTTTAGAGTTCCTTGAACGTGTCCTTTTGACAACAGTTCAGTAACACTACATTCAGGGTGGCCAATGCCTCTAGTAGGCACTCACCTCTGGGATTTGTCAATGTTGAACCCCACTCAACGACCCAAGCATTGAAATCGCCGGCAATAACTATCAGCTTTATACTTTTCGCGTCGTTTACAATATCGTCCAGTCTCTGTTTGTATTCTTCGATTGATTGGCTGGGGGGGTAGATAACAGCTGAAAAACGTTATTCCGTTCACTGTACCTTTTACGTATGCTTCCCCTCTGTCGGAAACCTGTTCTAGTGGAAATTTACCACGCGTCCATATCGATGCCTTGTTGCATTTGCTAGTAGCCCAACAATGTTTGTCTAGTGTACTATAATGTTCGCTCATTATAGCAAGATCTATTTTTAATTCGCGTACAGTCTGCTTTAGAAGATCATGTGCAGCTTCACAGTGGTTTAAATTCAGCTGTAGGACTTTCATCTTTTTTTACTTAGTATCCTCCTTCGGGCAGACAGGTAGTGGGGGCATTTCGGTCCTCCCGTAGTATGGTTTGCGTCAATATTTTGGTCATTTCTACAGAGAAGGCAGTGAGGGGCCTCTTGACACGCTTTAGCGAGGTGGCCACCACATTCGTAGCAGTGTTTAGACCAGTCTTTAGTGCTTTGGCAGTTCCTTGCAACATGTCCAAAATCGAAGCATTTGTAACATCTTCTGACCTCAATTTCTTCGGGCGGTATACTCTTGATGTTAGCTTGATGTACCATTGTTGCTTCCGTTGATATTTTGAATTCAAGTAAAAATACACCTTTCTGTGTTTTCCTAATGGAGTGAACATCATCACCAACTGTTTTAAGTTCTGAGGCTCCTTTTACTTTCCGGAGTATATCTGCAAAAGACATTTTCTCGGACGGTTTAATAATCACTACGTCCGGTCGAGGCGGCATTACACGCTTTGTTGTTTTCAAGACCCAGGCATTGTGCTCTTGGTTACCTTCAGCTTGTGCCTGAGACATTTCGGTGTTGCCATTCATTCCGAGCTGCGAATCCAGGTTAATTGCCAATGCTTTCCTTGGTTCCTTAGATGGTGCATTATTTGATCGAATTATCTTCGTCTTCCTAGGTGGAGTCTTTCTACTCCTTTCGATATCAGTCTCTTGGATGAACCTGCTGTTTGCTGTAGCTGAATAGTTTGAGTACATCTATCGTTAGTTCTAGTGTCTTTATTTTGGCTTGAATTTTCTCTCGCTACTTGTTTATAGAGTGACGTTATTGTAGCTACGAGATCACGCATAGCTTGGTGGATGGACCTTCTTCCTCCACCCATCATTTCGTTGAGTTCGGATATTTTATCTCCGAGTTTGCTAAATGTTTCTTTTCTCTCTTGTGGAGCAGTGTCAGTATTAAGCTCTTGTGGAGACGAGCGGGATCTCTCGTTGCTCTGTATCTCATGTGATGGGATAGATGAGTGGGTCAGTCTTGGTGCCCTCATGAAGGGATTTTGACAGGGACTATCAATCACTATCAGTGACTCTTTTGCAAACCGGGAGCTAAGCAGAAGATATTCTTAACTGCCCCTACACCCCAACTTAACAGGACGAATCCAAGATCGTTCTTTAAGGCTTGCCAGGTTTTAACGGGAGGGGGCAGATAAAGCATTAGCCTGAAAGCCGTCTGGACCAGATTTCAATCTAGTCCATATTGGTAACAGAATACTTCATCCACCAGCCCATGTCACCATATCCAATCATTTGCTCCAGTATACCATAATCAGAATCGTACTGGTATCGATCCTGATGCCTTTTCTTATAGGCTTCCTCCATTATCATGTCATCATGTCCAATCGTTAGCTGTTGTCCAGTATGCCATTATCAGAATCTTACTGGTATCGATCCTGATGCCTTTTCTTATTGGCTTCCTCCATTATCATCTCTCGTATGCGGATTGTGATGCGACAGCCGTCCTAACATGGTATGTAGACGTTGCGCATTTCCAACTCCCTCGTTGGCGCATCAATTGCCCTCACATTGGAGGCAGACATTGTGCGCTTACACGTCCCTCGATGCCATCCCGGGATGGTGGACGCTTATTTAGAGCCGGCGTCTACTCGGCTCAGCTTAGGGGCTTCTCAGGGTTTCTGTGACCTTTTAAGCTACACCCTACGACGCCTAGCTGGATTTTAGTCGTCTCTTACGACAGGCATACCTTACCGCGGGAATATTCTAACCCCTATCCCGCAGGGGTGCACAGCACAAATGTGTGTGCACGAATCTGTGTGCGTAATCATCGCTTTGTGCGATGTGAAATATGAAACCGCACAACAAATTTGAGTGCGTGCACTTTTTTTCTTAACAACATTCTACTTGCATTGTAGTGGTCCTGTGCGATCGCATTACATATTACATTAGTTAGAAATGGGTTGCTATAAAATAATATGTGCATAAGCACTTTTTAAAATAAAATAAAATAATTTATTGTTTGTTTACATTTGAATTTAATGTTGCGCTTTATACAACAATTTACACCGGATTGAAATGTTAAAATTGGTGATTACGATATTGTTTCGGAAACATTACGCAAGGACAACGTTTAAAAATAAAGCTTCATGGAATGGAAAAAGTCAGATTTGAGACATAAATAAATTCGTAATGTGGTTTTACACTACAATTCATACCAATAGCAAACAGGTAGCTTTGTTTTATATACTATTAAATTCAAAAACTTATCAAGTGTACACAATTTTGATTTCGTCACTGAAATGCTTGATCGCTTGAACATTTTACAGCGAACAAACATACAAACATGCTTATAATGTAATACAGAGGGTTGCATGTATAATTGAATACGTATGCAATGGGGTTTTTGTCAGCCTTACTCGGCTCACATATAGGTTTGAACTGTGCATCATACCAGATGTGACTCGATCGAACATTGTTGTATGAGGATGGGCGGATTTTATATAAATCCACCAGCAAAATAATGTGGGTATTTCATTTGTATGACCGTGGCACTTCTTTGTACTATAGATTCTTTGCTAGTACAGTAGAATCGCGGAAAAGTTAACCGCTCCGTTTTGGGGTTGTTAACTTTTTCGAGATTGTTAACTTTTCCAAGCGGTTTTCAAAATTCATAAAGAAAAGAAAAAACTACAATAATAAGCATAGATTTGCTTAGAAATAGCTCCTTTTTTTTTTTGTTTATGTTTTAGCCATTACAAAAGGAAAATTGTTAATTTGTACCAGTTGGTTTAAAAAAGCAGTCGAGAGTTGTTTGTTTTTTTTCTTTGGTGTAATAATTCTTGACCATTTTTGTGCGCATACTGATAAGGTCTGCCACCTGATTTGCATCGTTGTTGTCTTTGGACCATTTTATCAAGGTATTGATGTTTTCAACTGCTTTCGAGAAACTCACTTTCGGTTGTTGAATATCTTCCTCGGTAATTGAATCATCATTGTCACTATCACACACTTCGAAATGTTCCATATCTTCCGTAATTTCATCCTTGTTCCAATTTTCTATATCGTCAATGCTGATGTTAAGATTATTTCCCACTTTCAACATTAACGATTGAACTTCTCGAACTGTATCGTCGTAAACATCGTTTGCTTTAATAAATTTGGACAACGGAAGATCATCTTCACTATCGTATTGATCATCATCCCACTTTTTTTATCTTATTCCACGCTTTTATAAGAATTGATTGCGGCAATTCTTCCCATGCTGAATTAAGTAGCGATATGGCGTCACAAATTGAATGTGCCTTCAAAATATTTTCCACCAGAACGGTTTCTTGCGCGGCAATGTTGCATAACAATTTGGAGCGATATCCTAATTTAACCAATCTTATGGGATTTTGATCCATTGGCTGCAAAGCCGCTGTTACGTTCGGTGGTAGATGCATGGCTACAATGTTTCCATCGTCAGACTTCAGCCTGTCAATTGGCTTATGTGCCGTGCAGTTGTCTATTAGCAACAATGCCTTTGGTGGTAAATTATTTTCAACAGAAAATTTGCGAACCTTCAAAAATTTTTATGTCATGTTCATTAGAAATGAAAAATGAAACCAAAAAATAAGTTTACCTGTTTTATAAATGAATTGTGGAACCAGTTGAAGAATAACTGTGCATTCATCCACGACTTGCTTGTATGAGCGTATTCCAATGGATTGTTAAATTCCTTAAAGCAACGTGGTTTTGCAGATTTACCGACCACCAACGGCTTCAACTTGTGCGAACCATCTGCGTTTGCACACAACAAAAATGTAATTCTTTCCTTAACAGGTTTTCTTCCCGGTGCGGCATGTTCGTTTGCTGCGACAAATGTTTTGTCCGGTAATAAACGATAAAATAGTCCAGATTCATCTGCGTTATATAGTTGGGAGTCGGAGATGCCCATTTCATTGATTTTTGCTCGTAGACTATAAACAAACGGAGTTATTTTCGGTGTATCGCTCGAAAGAATTTCCCCACAAATTTTGAGAAGGCGAATACCGTGCCGTTTTTTAAAATTTGCCAGCCATCCATCACTTGCACTAAATTTTTTTCCCGGATACAGTATTTCAAATTCGAGTTTAGCTCTTGATTTTAAGATGGCACCAGTCACTGCACAATTACGCTGCCGTTGATTCAGGAACCAATTGTACAAGTTTACCTCCAGATCAGGATATTCCGACTTATGGAGTGTTTTCTTCTCTGCACTTTCATAAGTGGCCGCCACTGTTTTTAAAATTTCTTGGCGTTTTTTTGTTTATTTTACTGATGGCTACTTTAGACACACCATAATGCAGCGCTATTCGATTTCCCGCAATACCGTCATCAAGTTTTCTTAATATATCTACTTTTTGTTGCAAATTTAATCTGATTTGCCGTTTTTTCTGTATTTTTGACATTTTTTTAATAAAAAATTCACAACTAATCAACTCAAACGCTACCGAACAATTCAATCAAGGTAATTTGCGACAAGAATGAAAACATATGTTTGGAGCACAAAACAAAACAGAAAGAAAATAGAATATTCGGGGAATACCCATAATCAAAACTAGAGCTCGCACTGGCTTGTGTCGGCAAAGAAACGGTTGATTTCAAAAAAAAAATTCATACGCTCGGAAAAGTTAACTTCGAAGTTAACTTTTTAGAGCGCTACGTGGACGCCGAAATGCTGTTAACTTTTCCGCGAGATTAACTTTTTCGAGAGTTAACTTTTCCGCGATTCTACTGTACTATGTTTACACTGCTTAATCAGAATTTAAAAAGTTCTTTGAATCAACAATATTTTTTGTTGATTTTATTTTTAATTTATAAGTTATAATTTATAAGTTATTGTTATTATTGGCATTAATGAAAATAAAACCTACTCAAAATTTGAACCTAACATCGCCTTATATTTTTTTCTATTTGGATTGTGGTTATTTAATGTTCTAACCTGTTTTGAAGCCCTCTGTTATCTTCTCAGAACTGATATACAGATTTCATTCTTATCTAAAATAGCAACTCAGTAAAATATTATTCTTTATTTAATAATATTTACTGCCCGTACTTAAGTCCAGCACTTCCTTTTTTTTTCTGGTAATCATTGAAGACAGCACTATCATTTGTTCATTTTGAATTATTTGTAATTTTTTAAAAAGTATTGTATGTTATTTTGTATATGCAGCTACTGCCGCTTTTATATTGTGAACAACATTACAAACATTATATATCAAATTATTTAAATTTTCTGCGTTTTCTTCCATGCTGATTTATTTTCTTCTAACAATACAACATTTGAAAGGCCCCTTAGACAGCATCGTCCGTTGTCAACGCGCGATGTTGTCGTTTGGCATTACACATCAAATTTTTCAACAATTTTTTAAACACGCTCCAGATCAAACAACAAATATACTAAAAAATCACTCTCATCCCTTTATGCGCGTGTATACACATGACAATTTTTTCTCCTACTTTTCTCCTACTTTGTGAAATGCAAAATATGTTTGTGTAATAGTAACATTTGAAATTTTAAGAAATGCGTGTCGTGTAGGCCCGGGAACAGAAAAACGTCAATATTAAGGACGAATAATATAAGAGTACGGATATTACCTGAGTTGTCCCACGCTGTACAAGAGCACCTTGCATATATAAGGCATATATAATTCCCTGGTCACATAGCATGCGACTGTGTAATTCTTTCGTTGGTTCAATCTTACATACAAAAAAAAAAACAAAAAATGTTGATAACCAAGAGTCGCCTTACTTTACCGGCGTTGTTGTCGCTGTTGCTTTAATAGCCGTATTATTTAATATTTTATTGCTTGCTATAAGTGCATCTTTTTCAATGCAATTCAAGAACAAAATGCGTAGTTTACAGAATTTAAGTAAAGTGAGAAATAGTTATTCTTCTTGTTAATAACCACTTAATGAATTCAAATAGTAAAAATTAATGCAAAACAAACTTATAGAATTGTAGGTATAACAACATATTAGTAAAACTTTTAAAAATTTGTTTTATTTCACTTTAATCACTAAAATATAGAAATTATCATGTACATTGCGCGCACATGCCAAGAAAAATAAGTAAAAGCTTTTGCTTCTCCTATTGTCATTCGTCTTGGTTTGTAAGATCGCGGCGAAAGCTCCTATACATTCCGAACTTGCAAGTTTTAGTGCTGCCAATAGAGCAGAACATGTAAATTAGGAGTTTTGATTTATATATTCGGAATGTAGAAAAAGACCAAAACAAACAAAACGTTAGGAGAACGGTAGGGGAAGGTTTTACTAACCCGCAAATATTGGTAACTGAAGAAAAAGTTCTAAAAAAGGCCAGTTACAAGTATTAGCGGAGGTATAAATTGGGAAGCGGAGCTGTAAAAGGTATTATTATTTGAATTGGAGAGTGATTGGAGGAGTAAATTGCTTTTCGAAATAAAAAAAAATAATTTTCTTTCAAATATAAAAAAAGAAAGAAAAACTAAGTTTGTTTGCTTGAGAACTAAGTTTGTGAAATTTGCGAGCATAAAAATAATCTAAATAAAATCTTGTGAACGATTTATTTAAAAGTTTCTTTGAATGGTTTTTGAAGTTTCCTAAATGATTTTTAAAATTGGCTCTGTATAACGATCGCATAAAAATAATAAGTGGTGAAGAGGTTGTGCCCATAATAATTCATTTGAGAGAAACTTAAATTCTATATTACCTCGGTAATACCACTTTTCTCTTTTCTCTTCCTTTCCCTTTTCCTTTTTTTCTTTTCTTTTTTTTCTTTCCCTTCCCTCTATTTTTTTTTTTTCTTTTCTTTTTATTCAGAATTCATTCCAATTTCTAACTCCTTCCTACTCAAGAACTATCATGTGCCTCATTTATTCTGTTTGAATTTAAAGAAGCCCTCGTCAAATAAAATGGGCATCACTCTTTTTTTATTTGCAATGATGACGGCTGCTGCCGTGGTACTTAGAGTGATCTCCTCGCTTTTACGCAGCCAGCACGTTTTACCAGGACCCGTGCCCAGGTTTCGTATCATTGATGTTATGTCCTCTTTATCTATGAGGAATTGTTCACTGGATGAAAGCTGCTTCAGGTTTTAACACTTCTTCTCTGTTGCCATCTTCTAGATATTACTGAAATATTTTATCTGTAACTCGGTATTACTGTCTCACTACCCTTGCACAAAATAACCTCCAGCACACCCTTAGAGCTACTGATTTGTTTTTAGTTCATATAACAACTATCTATATTAGCTTAATCAAACAAATTTCACATTCCTCGAAATAACCCAAACCAATAAATGACTTGCAACCAATTGTTTTATGCTTTATAAAAATTATTTTTACATTTATTGAAACTTAAAATATATGCTTACAATAGCAAAAAAAATAAAATAATAAAAATAATAAAAAAAACTATTTATGTATTATATATATATATGGGTCATTCTTTTACAACTCGGACACCGTTTTGACCTCATGATCTCCGGTTTGGCTGAAATTTTTTCTATGTGCTCCTTTCACAAAACAAGAAGAGCCGTGTCTCGGGAAAAAATTTTGTGATTTTTTTCCTAGGAGATATGGACCCATGGGGTTTTGAGAATTGGCATAGTAGACACATTTTCAAATGGCTATATCTCAAGTTCTATAAAAGGTAGAAACTTGAAATTTACAGCGTTTTAAAGATAATTAATTGAGCTTTTTAATATTTAAGTACCAATATTAACCATTAAATTAAAAAAAAAAATTTTTCTCAAAACTAGTCTTTAAATTTTCGTTTTTTATATTTTATTTAGATTTAGTTTTAAATTTTACTACGAAATAAAAATTTTGAGGAAACCTTTATTTTTTGAAATATTTTAATATATTTTTTTTCTCCCGCAAAACACATCAAGCGCATGCGTACTACATTTTCATTGAATGTATTTTCAAAGAATATACTACATGAATTCTTATATAATATTTTTTATTTCGATTGATAATAAAATTCTACATAAAACCCAAAAATTTCAGGATGACTTTGTAATTAGAAGTACTTTTAAAAATTTATTTAGCTTTAATATCACACCAAACACATACGACGATTTTTCAGTAAAAAAAAAAAAAGGAATATGACATACAAATTTTTTTTTTTTATTTTAGATTCAAATTAATATATAAATTCTACTTCAAAAATAAATATTTCCACTGTGATATTCATTTTAGAAGTAATTAAAAAAAATTAATTAATCAGGTGTCCTTCACGTTACTGTTGTGAGTTAAATATTTACTTTATTTAATTTCACGGGTTTTTGGCAGTTTTTCTGTATGGTAGTGTGTACGATCTTAGGTGATCGTACATTTCCCTAAAAATAGGCAAGGTTATTTGCATCTGGGCAGTTGTTGACTAGAACCAAAGCAGCAGACCGTCAGTTCGACGATAAGAAATGCTGAGTTTTGGTATTTGGTTAATAATTGGTGTCACGATGTAAGTGACTTTGAAATTGTAAATACGGAAGAATTGCAAAAATATGTAGAGCATTCTTATTAATAATAAAAACTTTGCAAATTTAGCAAAGTAAATTATGAAACTATGAATAAACCCAATTAGGTAACTAGGGTAATTTGAAGGTCATATATTGGATTTTTGCATCAAGTTTGGGTATATAAGATAGATTTAAAACCACAAAGACATATAGTTGTAAGTTAAGTTGCAGTTGGAGTTGTAGCTGAAGTTAAAGTTAGAGTCTAAGTTAGAGTCTAAGTTAGAGTCAAAGTTGGAGTAAAAATTAAGAGTCAAAGAGGAGTCAAAGACGGGAGTTGAAAGTTGTGTAGAAATAGAAAATTATAAAAAACAGTGGTTAAACGAAGTAGTGGTTAAAATTTATATAATGTACACTTAGCCAAATATAAAAAATGATCAAGCGTAGTAGCGCTGACTACAAATGTTAAAACAAATAAGTCGTGTGTGACTGAATTTAAAAGAATCCAAAGAATATAAATTATAACATAAATAAAATTAATAAAATTAAATGGTGAAATTAAACTCAAGTGTTTTCATAATAGCTAAGGACCTTTTTTAAAAATTAGCTATAAACAAGTGCAACTGAAACATTTCGTCCAAAACTTGAAATAAAGAATTCAACATTTTGGCACACTCGCGTTTTTCCACAAAAATACTCAACATAATTGGCGCAGCCGGTAGACACACGTTTCTATAAACATACAATATAAAACGTGCAACGTGAGACGACAACGTCACCTACCTACGTGGGAGTTTACAGCATTACAACTATACAACACAACATAATTAATTAATTAATTGAACACAACATTAATTGGCAACACATAATAATTGGCAACCGATACACGTTTTTTTTAAAAACTAAAAGTAACAAAACGTGCAGCGAGGGACCAACACATTAAGGACAAGACAAGACCCGGATTAATAAGGAGTATCAACAAAAACACACAACAAGAAGAAAAATAGGAGAAAAAATTGTAAGTCATTAATAAGAAATATTTATAGTTAAGTTTTTAAAATAGAAAGACATTTCATTTTTAAGAAAGACAAATCAAATCAAATGTGTTTTATTACAACACATAAAAATAATATTGTAATGATATAATATATATTTTTATTTTTTTTAATAATCAAATTTTATATGTAAATTTTCTGAATGTAAGTTTTATGTATGTAAATTTATTACTATATGTAAGTTTTTTTTGAGTTCTGTTGTTCTACGTTGTTATGTGAAATTTCTTAATTTTCAAGTTTGTTCAAATATGGGGAAAAGTTGTTTTGTTTGCGATAAGCAATTCGAGGAAAAAGATTTAGAAAACCATCTAGATTCGCATAAATGGTTGTTTGAGAAAGCACATCGTATTATTAGTAAAATAGACAATACAAAAGATAAGGGAATATCTTACGAAAACATAAGCATAAAACCCAATAAAAACTGCATAAAACGACCAGTACCAAAAACAGATAAAGAGTGGGCCCGACAATATAGGCAAGAATTTAGAGAATTGTGGAATTAAACATTGTTTTTTTTTTTTTTCTAAGTAATAAGTGTAATACAGAGATATGGTTTGGTATTTTCTCTTTTGATTAATTAATTATTGTTATTGGTTGAGTGGGGTCACGTAATTATTTTGTTTTTATTTCTCATAAATGGAAAAGGAAATCGAAAATTTGCAACAGGAGCTTAGAGTATTTAAAAGATATTTAGAATCGGCAAGAGTACACGCTTGGGAAAAATTAATTGAACTTAATCCAGATAAGGAATTTGTTCAATTAACAAAAGATCATATTAGACATAACAGGTTAACGAGGGTTGAAGAACTTGAATACATAAAGGAAAATATAGAGAGTGTGGAAGGGATAAGGTCTAAAGAATTGGCGAACGTTATTGAAGATTTGTCAGATGCTAAAAAGGGTTTGGAACATAAGTGTAAGCAACTAAGTTCACGTACGGAAGAACTAACATCTTTATTGCAAGACGCGGAAGATCAGACGGCAATTTTGGAGAACGTTTTAAAAAACCAGGGAAAAACGGAACAGGACATCAGTATAATCTTGGACTCAGAAGGTACAGATCACATTAGGGAAAACGAGATTAAAAAGCTAACAGCACAAATTGATGATTTAAAGAAAGAACTAGCGAAGTGCGGACAAACAAAACAGTTACTGAGAACAATGGTGGAAACAAACAATAACGAAAAAAAAGTTATGGCATCGATTACGGCAATCATGGAAATAGTAACCAAGGTGGTACCGTATTTCACGGGCACAGAAGGACCCGATCTACGGAGTGAAGTACACAAGTTTATTGCGGGTTGTGAACTGGTACAACAAGCACTACCGCAAGAGGGAGCACAGTATGTCGTAAGTTGCATAAAACAAAGGTTAGTGAGTGTAGCTTACGAGAATATCGCGGGTAGACCCTTCAACACAGTAAATGAATTGTGTGAGGCGGTTAAACGTACATACCTCAGGAAACGTACATTGGAACACATAAGGAATGATCTAACTTGTACTAAACAAAGACAGAATGAGTCGGCGAGTTCATTTGGAGGTAAACTGGAGGCGTTACTACATGAAGCCGAACAACTGATAAGAAATCAAGGAGGTGAGAGTGAAATTCTGTCACAGTTAGGAGAATACAGGCGACTAACAGTACGTTGTTTTATTAAGGGTTTGAAAGACAATAGTTTAAAGCATAGGTTTATTGGGTTAGAGAATGATCCTATCCAGAAACTAATTTTTATTGCAGAATCAGCCGAAGAATTATTGGGTGAATCACGTTCAAATATAAACATGTCCACCACAGAGAATCGAACAGAAATGAAATGTACGTTTTGTAAACAAGACGGACATGGATGGGCATACTGCCCAGAAAGACAAAATACGCCATACTGTACAAATTGTGGAGTATATGGGCATGAAAATGGACCCAAATGTAGAGAACATCCTATGGAGACAGTAAAACAAGAAAAAACGGCCTGCAATTTCTGCAAGAAGACGGGACACGATACAAAGGATTGTTTCAGTAGACTAAACAAATTGTATTGTACTTTTTGTGGAGTGAGAGGACATGAACAGAATAAATTTTGTAAATTGGGACATACAGGATGTGGGAACCAAAATAACTACAGTAACGTGAGACAAGAGAGGGAATGGCAAAACCATTCAGTACCTTTAAAGCACAGTAATCCAAACTTTAGCAGACCAAGTGGAAGACCTTTGAGTGCAAATCTTAGATGTTTTAGGTGCGGCAAAGAAGGACATTTTGCAAAAACTTGCAGAATAACAGTACCAAATCCGTCGGGAAACTTCAACCGGCCCAGTCTAAGACATTAGACTGGACTGCCGTAAATTCAAAAAGTAAATGTCAATTTAATTTAGGACCTGCACGAATAACTAAAAGTAACAGCAACAACAATGTTCAGAACCGGTCGAATACAAATAATAAGATGAAGAATTTAGGAGCCAAAGCGGTTAATTCAAGGAATCATGGTATAATCACGATAAAACATAAGGAAGTGCAAGAAAATTTGACCAACCAAATAGGGTTTAAAAATTCAGAGGGAAAAATTAGTTATTTGAAAAAGCCGAAATTGAATAATATAGTGTTGAGGGTGAACAAATATATGTTCAGTATTTGGACATGTATAGTTACATTACTAATTTCATATTGTTCAATACTATCGGATTACTGGAAAGAAAAATCAGAGTGGGTGTTTGAACAAATAGGAGTTCTACGGGCAAAAGGAGCGAGTTACAATGCCAAAGGTAGCATTAGTCAATCGTTTGATGATGCCTATGTAGAAGTACCTTGCGAACGTGCAGTGGGAAATAAACTTCGACTTTTAGTTGACTCGGGAGCAGACACCAGCCTTATAAAAACAGAGGCGTTAATCAATTTAAAAGATATAAACACCAAAGACACAAAAGGTCTTACAGGAGCTTTTGGAGGCAATATAAGTACATTGGGTACGGTCAATATTGAACACCGAAAATTTCCAGCTCTACAATTCAAAATGCATGTAGTGCCAGTAGGTAGCCAGTTACCAGCAGACGGACTTCTAGGTCGAGATGAACTGTGGAACCGGTCTACTACAGACACAGTTAAAAAGGTTTTAAAATTTTTTAAGAATAAAGAGGAATTAGCTACTTTACCACTGGTAAGCATTGTAGATCATGGTCGGATTTGTATAGCAGAAAGCATGACAATCCCAGGTAGATCAACAATGATTATTCCAGTAAAAGTAGTGCCTAAAGAAGGAACACTCGTAATACATAAAAGGGAAATAGTTACAAATGTCTATTCAGGTGAATGTTTAACAGAAGTAAAAAACGGAATAGGTTTTGTAAGAATTTTGAATGCAAACAACTATGCAGTTGAAATGAATAGTGAAATTGAATTAAAGGGCAGTGATATGAATGAGTACTATGAGTACAATGTCCCTAATGTTAATTTGAACAAAGAAGTAAACTTACAGGAAAGGTACGGAAAATTACTGAAATTAATAAGATTGCATGAGCGTTTAAACAATGAAGAAAGACGGTTAATTACGCAGACAATTAAGGAATATAACGATGTATTTCACTTACCAGGAGATAAACTGTCCTATACATCAGTATTGGCACACGAAATTCCAACAAGTCATGATCAAATACCGGTAAATCAACGACAATATAGATTACCAGAAGCACATAAGGAAGAAATTAATAAGCAAGTCAGTGAAATGCTAGATGAAGGAATAATAACAAGGAGTAAATCACCATGGAACTCTCCTATCATCCTTGTACCAAAAAGGTCAGGTATAGATGGGGAAAAGAATGGCGTCTCGTGGTTGATTTTAGAAAATTAAATGAAAAAACAATTAAACAGGTGTTTCCAATTCCTAGAATTGATGAAATTTTAGACCAACTAGGATGCAGTAGATATTTCTCAACGCTGGATTTGGCTAGTGGCTATCACCAGGTGATGGTAGACAGTAAAGACAGGGAGAAAACAGCATTTAGCACAGGTCTAGGACATTTTGAATTTCTTAGAATGCCATTTGGTTTAACAGGAGCACCCGCAACTTTTCAGCGAATTATGAATAGTATTTTAACAGGATTACAAGGGATAGATTGCTTCGTCTATCTCGACGATATTGTTATCTACGGAAGGAATTTAAATGAACACGACCAACGGTTAAGGAGAGTATTAAAAGCACTAAAAGAAAATAATTTAAAATTACAAACGGAGAAATGTCAGTTTTTAAGACGAGAAGTCGTTTACCTTGGGCATAAATGTTCGGACAAAGGAGTAATTCCAGATCCAGACAAAACCAAGTGTGTTAAGTCTATCCCAGCACCTCGAAATGTTAAGGAACTGCAATCATTTTTGGGACTTGTGAATTATTATAGGAAATTTATCCCACAAGCAGCGAGTGTGTGTTTACCGCTTAATAAATTACTAAGGAAAGGAGAAAAGTTCGAATGGAACGACAGTTGCCAAGAAGCAATGATTAGACTGAAGGCTGCAATAACGAAGCCTCCTATACTTCAATATCCAGATTTCTCAAAACCTTTTGTTTTAACAACTGACGCTAGTAATGAAGCGTTAGGTGCAGTATTGTCTCAGGGAGAAGTAGGTTCTGATTTACCACTTTATTTCGCAAGCCGTGCTCTGAGTAATACGGAGAAAAGATATTCAACTATAGAAAAGGAATTTCTTGCGATAGTTTGGGCAACTAGGAATTTTAGGTCTTACTTATTGGGAAGACATTTTAAAATATTTACTGACCACAAGCCATTAAGAGGTATAGCAAATCTTAAAGACCAAGACACACGTTTGGGAAGATTCCGATTGAAATTGTTGGAATACGATTTTGAAATTTTGTACAAACCAGGAAAAACCAATAAAAACGCGGATGCTCTGAGTCGGCTACCAATAGCAGTAGTTACGAGAGGAAATAAAAGAGCAACAAATCTGAAGGAAAACAAAAATAATATGGAACAAAATGAAATAGAAGAAGTGGAAAATACGAAGGACCAAACGAAAGAAGATTACGCGGTATTTCTAACCAATAAAAAAGATATCCAAGAAGTTTTAAAAAAATTCCACGACTCACCTATCGGAGGACATCAAGGAGCTGTTAAAACGTATTTCCGAATACGAAAACAGTTTAAATGGGCAGGCATGCAAAGACAGATAAAAGACTGCGTCGGAACATGTCAACAATGCCAGAAAAACAAGAGTTCTAGGGTAGAGAAAATGCCAATGGTTTTGACGGATACCCCTCAAAGACCATTCGACAAAGTATTTATGGATATTGTAGGCCCACTACCTACTACAGAGAATGGGAATAAACTAATTTTAACATTTCAGGATGATTTTTCTAAGTATTTGGTATGTACAGCATTACAGGATGGGGAAGCTACGACAGTAGCAAGGAAATTCTTTAACGAAATAATTTCAAAATTTAATATACCAAAAGTTCTCATAACAGACAATGGGACTAACTTCACATCAAAATTATTTAAAGAAATCTGTAAAATTCTTGGTGTTAAAAAGATACAAACTACTCCATATCATCCACAGGCAAATGGCTCATTGGAAAGAAGTCATCGTCCTTTAGCGGAATTTTTAAGAAGTTTCGTTAAATTGGATGGATCCAACTGGGATGAGTGGTTGCATCATGCGATGCATGTCCATAATAACACGGTGCATTCTGCAACAAAGCAGAGATTCCTATAACATTTTTCAAAAATTCTGAAATATCAAATTCAACGCTCATACGACGTGGTTCGAAAAAATCAGGAGTTGGCAAAACTTAAAGCAAAGATAAACTATGATAAGAATTCTAAAAATAGAATGTTCAAAGTAGGAGATAGGGTATGGTTGAAGAATACAAGTAGAAGAAATAAGTTTTCACCTATTTGGGTGGGACCTTTCCCAGTAACAGAAATTACTAGTCCAGTAAATACTAAAGTAATAATTTCAGGAAGGGAAAGAATATTCCACAATAATCTACTTAAATTACATAAAAAATAGACAAAATTATAACTATTAACAAGTTTTTTTTTAAATTTAGTCTTTAGTTTTAATTTTTAGGAGTTGTAGGTTTACAATTAGGAGATGAAGGTTCCTGTTTTTCCGGGGGGGAAAAGTAAAAAAAAAATGAAACTAGAAAACTGAAATAAATATTTTTTGTTTGACTCAACATTTTCATTATTATAATCTAAATAAATTTTTGACTAATAAGTAGTTTATAATAAGGAGCATAATAAATTTACAAATTTCTTAAAATATATTAATAAGAATAAATTTTTAACTAATAAGTAGTTTATAATAACAATCATAATAAACAACAGAACACAATAATAAAGAAATTTACAAATTTCAATTATCAAGAGTAAACATTTCTTAAAGTATTTAAATACTAAAATATTTTAATAAGAACAAATTTTTAACTAATAAGTAGTTTATGAAGAGTAAACATGTATGGAAATATTTTTGGCGTATATAAAGTGTTATTTTTTTTTTAAGAATAATGTTATGAAAAAATTAAAATTTAATATAGATTTAAGATTTTAAAATTTAAATGAATAATTTAAAATGTAAACCTAAATTTGATGCAAGTTTAATATAGACCGTTAGATATATAACATTGTGTGCCACAATGTTCTTCATAGGGGGAAGGAATGTTGTGAGTTAAATATTTATTTTATTTAATTTCACGGGTTTTTGGCAGTTTTTCTGTATGGTAGTGTGTACGATCTTAGGTGATCGTACATTTTCCTAAAAATAGGCAAGGTTATTTGCATCTGGGCAGTTGTTGACTAGAACCAAAGCAGCAGACCGTCAGTTCGACGATAAGAAATGCTGAGTTTTGGTATTTGGTTAATAATTGGTGTCACGATGTAAGTGACATTGAAATTGTAAATACGGAAGAATTGCAAAAATATGTAGAGCATTCTTATTAATAATAAAAACTTTGCAAATTTAGCAAAGTAAATTATGAAACTATGAATAAACCCAATTAGGTAACTAGGGTAATTTGAAGGTCATATATTGGATTTTTGCATCAAGTTTGGGTATATAAGATAGATTTAAAACCACAAAGTAGATAGTTGTAATTGTAGTTATAGTTAGAGTGGTAGTTAAGTTGCAGTTGGAGTTGTAGCTGAAGTTAAAGTTAGAGTCTAAGTTAGAGTCTAAGTTAGAGTCTAAGTTGGAGTAAAAATTAAGAGTCAAAGAGGAGTCAAAGACGGGAGTTGAAAGTTGTGTAGAAATAGAAAATTATAAAAAACAGTGGTTAAACGAAGTAGTGGTTAAAATTTATATAATGTACACTTAGCCAAATATAAAAAATGATCAAGCGTAGTAGCGCTGACAACAAATGTTAAAACAAATAAGTCGTGTGTGACTGAATTTAAAAGACTCCAAAGAATATAAATTATAACATAAATAAAATTAATAAAATTAAATTGTGAAATTAAACTCAAGTGTTTTCATAATAGCTAAGGACCTTTTTAAAAATTAGCTATAAACAAGTGCAACTGAAACATTTCGTCCAAAACTTGAAATAAAGAATTCAACATTTTGGCACACTCGGGGTTTTCCACAAAAA
>NC_051846.1:128019543-128023747 GCF_002237135.1 Teleopsis dalmanni | reverse complement strand
TTAATAATCCAATGAGCTTCTCATCAAAAAACGCAAACAACACCAATTCTAGCCAAAAAAAAATGTGGAAATACACTGGTGACGAAGAAAGCGACACTCAATCGGTAAGTAGCGTCAAAAGCACGCCAATAAACACTTCCATTTATACAAAAAGATTTGGTGAAACAACGCAACCAGTATGGCAACGGGTAAACTCGTCAAAAAGAAGTCGTTCAAGTCCCCAAGGAGCTCGACAAAGTTCAAATTTCAAACAAAAGAAGCTGGATACCTATTGGTTGTCAACTGAACTCAAAAAAAACTCTAACCGATATTCCGTGCTAGATGAAGACTCTCATTCATCAGAAAAGTCCATTGAGCAAAATGAAAAAATTACAATCTCGAAGCCTCCCCCAATATTTGTTGCAGGAGTCGGTAATATACAACCATTAAGGCAGCTTCTGAACGAAATAGCCCCTAATGAATATAACTTTAAAATACTTGCCAACAATGAGGTTAAAATACAGCCTAGTAGCCCAGAAAAATACTCTGCAATCACTAAGGCTCTTGAAGCCAAAAAAACTGAATTCCATACCTATAAACTCAAACAAGACAGAAGTTTTAACGTTGTATTGAGAGGCATGCATCCTTCTATGCCAGTCGGTGAAATCGAAGAGGCGATAAATAGCTTAGGCTTTAAGGTGGCCAATATAAGTAATATACGTCAACGAACAACCAAAAATCCACTTCCGTTATTTTTTATTGGTTTGAAACCATCAGATACAAACAAGAATATTTTCAATTGTAACAGCCTAATGCATACAAAAATCACTTTTGAAGCTCCAAGAAAAAAACGCGAAATTCCCCAATGCTCTCGTTGTCAGCGTTATGGTCATACAAAGCATTACTGTAAACGAACGCCCCGTTGTGTAAAATGCCCTGGTAATCACTTGACATCAGAGTGTACTCGTAATGTAGTCGACAATGAAGTAAAATGTGTATTATACAACGGAAATCACTCCGCTAATTACAAGGGCTGTGAAGTATACAGGCAGCTTCAACAAAAAGCGTTTCCACCGCTCCGAAGAAAAGAAACCACTAGTCCACCAACGCGCAGAGTTCGTTCAAGCTGGTCGAACATACTCTAATGTCGTAAGCAACGGCCAAACCATCACTAGTGAACCACAAACAAGATCAGAAAACAACGATATGTCAGAGCTGAAAGTAATGCTTAAAACACTAATGCAACAAATGAGTACTATGCTAAATATTTTAACAGCGTTCGTCGCTAATACATCAAAATAATGAGTGCGTTTAAAATTGCTTTCTGGAATGCTAATGGGCTAGCTCAACATAGCAGTGAACTACAGACTTTCCTCACTGACAAAAATATTGATATTATGTTAATATCAGAAACCCACTTCAACCAAAGAAGCCATCTCAGAATTCCGAAGTATTCTATATACGATGCCAACCACCCATCTGGAAATGCTCGCGGAGGAGCTCGATAATCGTGAAAAGCGATATTGATCACTCTGTGCACAACAAATACGAAAAACCATTTCTTCAGTCAATATCATTAACAGTTAAAAACAATAAAGGTCCAATATGTATAGCCTCTATCTATTGCCCACCAAACCAAAAAATTAAAAGTCATCAGTTTGAGGAATTTTTCCACACGCTTGGTCAAACATTTATAGCTGCTGGGGACTTCAGTGCAAAGCATACTCACTGGGGCTCCAGACTAATCACACCTAGAGGACGCGAATTGTTTAAGACTATGCAGGCCAACGATTTGCTTCACGCATCAACTGGTGAACCAACTTACTGGCCAACAGACCACAATAAAGTTCCAGACGTGATCGATTTTTGCATATTTAAAGGCATTTCAAGCTCACTATTATCGATTCTTTCCAGTTTAGATCTTTCCTCAGACCACTCTCCCCTTATTATGGAGTTGAACTCTAAAATTTTTGTAAAGAACAAAGAGCCTCGATTATACAACAAAAGAACAGACTGGAGTATTTTCAGAAGCATCATAAATGAAAATTTAACAACCAACATCCCACTCAAAACCGGTACCGATATCGAATCTGCGGTCGAGCAATTTAATACAACCGTACAGAATGCCGCGTGGAACTCAACCATGCATTTTAATGAATACAAAGAAGAACACATAGACAGAGGCATAAAGGAACAGCTACTTCAGAAACGTAAATTGCGACGAATTTGGCAAATAACAAAAAATCGTGAAGACAAAAGACGTTTGAATGAAGCGATAAAAAAACTTAAAGAAACCCTAGGGGAGAACAAAAACAAAAACATTGAAACATACCTATCTGCATTGTCTCCCAGTGAAGCAACCGACTATTCATTATGGCGGGCCACTCGTAAGCTGAATGGATCAACGCCACACATTCCACCACTCAAAATGTATAATGGACAGTGGGCTAGATCCAGAATCGACAAGGCTCAAATTTTCGCAGAGCATCTTCAAGGTGTATTTCAACCGTACCCGTGCATAAGTTATGAAGACGACACTGAAATTGAGTCTTTCCTGCAAACACCACATCAAATGGACTTCCCGGTTCCTAAAACCACAATACAAGAAATTAAATGGACAATTAAGACTAAAATTAAAACCAAAAAGGCTCCTGGGTACGATTTGATTACTGGCAAAGTGTTGAAAGAGCTTCCAAACATTGGTCTTGTTTTCATCAACCAACTTTTTAATGCTATTATATGTCAAGAATACTATCCAAGTCAATGCAAAGTAGCCCAAATTATCCTGATACCAAAACCAGGTAAACCTTTAGAGTTAGTTACATCTTATCGACCTATAAGCTTACTTCCGGTGCTCTCCAAAGTCTTCGAAAAAATACTCTTAAAGCGTCTTAACCAGATCACCCAAAGTCGCTTACTAATTCCTGCTCACCAATTCGGCTTTCGAAACCGCCACTCAACCATTGAACAGGTAAATCGTGTTTATCAATATGCAAGAGATGGACTGGAAAGAAAAGAATACTACACTGCAGCATTTATCGATATAACGCAAGCATTTGACAAGGTATGGCACACCGGACTGCTCTACAAATTGAAATTACATCTACCACACAGCTTCTATTTGTTACTTAAGTCTTATATCAATAACCGATATTTCATGGTTAAAATAGAAGACTATAATACGAAAATCTTCCCGATAAAAGCTGGAGTTCCACAAGGGAGTGTACTAGGTCCAACCCTCTACACACTGTTCACAGCTGACTTACCACTTAATCCATCAACATATACCGCAACTTTTGCCGATGACACAGTGATCATGGCTAAAAGCAAAAACCCAACAGTCGCTTCTAGTCAGTTGCAAACAAACCTAGATAGCATCCAAGTGTGGCTAAACAAATGGCGCATTAAAGCTAATGAATCCAAATCTGCACAAATCACATTCACTCTTCGCAATGGTTACTGTCCACCAGTCACACTAAATAATAACGTACTACCACAATCCGATCACGTGAAGTATCTAGGTGTTCATCTTGATCGGCGTCTCACCTGGAAACATCATATATTTACGAAACGCAAGCAACTGGGTTTAAAAATGCGCTCCATGCACTGGCTTCTTTGCCAAAATTCAAAACTATCACTGAACAATAAAGTACTTTTATATAAAGTTATTTTAAAACCAATATGGACCTACGGTGTCTCGATCTGGGGAACAGCTGCAAAATCTAATATAGCGATATTGCAAAGATTTGAATCAAAAATACTTCGTTTATGTGCGGCTGCTCCATGGTATATTCCAAATAGCACTTTACAGCGCGATCTCCTTGTCCCATCAGTGTTTGAAACAATACAAACAGTCAGCAAAAACTATCGTATAAGACTATCAAATCACCCGAACCCACTGGCACACGAGCTACTATCAGATATCAATCATCCACGTCGACTAAGAAGATTTTCTACGTCGGACTTGCCAAGTAGAACCCTAAACACGTGAATCGTAATTGTAAACTCACTGAAATTTAATATTTATATAGCCAACTATTTACTCACTATTATTAGTCATCATTATTATTAGTTGTAATTTAATCTTTAGCGGTGTTTACTACTGAGTGTCCCGCACATGTCTACAAATCACTTTTTCTATTTTTATGTTCATAAATAATACTGAATGTTCTTTTACAGATTGTATTTATATAATAATAATAATAAAAAAAAAAAAAAAAAAAAA
>NC_051846.1:128011422-128019240 GCF_002237135.1 Teleopsis dalmanni | reverse complement strand
TTTTAATAATTTATCAGTAATTGTATATTTTGAATTTGTTTTGGGTAATTAATATAAAAAAAAAAAAAAAAAAGGAGTGTCAATCTCTTTATTAATAATTAAATAACGTAAAGACTCTTTAAGTGGATTTCTTTATTGTAAATAAAATTCAAAAAAGAGACATTGAAGTTAAAGCAGGAATTGACTTAAATTCTGACCATTCTCCAATATTTCTTATTTATGGATGTAATATTCTATCTACGCTACCTAAACCGACACTAACAAACCGTCTAACAGACTGGAATTATTTTAAGGCCCAGATAAATGAAAATATTGACCTATCCTGCAAAATACGAAGTATAAATGACCTAGAGAGTGAAACGCATTGCTTTATAAGCTTGATTCAAAAATCGGCATGGCGCAGTTCTCCACAGCAGAATAGTAAGCAATTTGATAAAAACTATCCGGTGGAAATTTTAAATCTAGTCTATAATAAAAGAAAACTACGTAAAAAATGGCAACAATCACGATTAATACAAGATAAAAGAAACCTTAATAATGCCACTCAAAAATTAAGAAGAGAAATCAGTAATTTTAAAAATGAAAATGTTAAGAAATATCTTACAAACTTGACATATGATAGCAAAACTAACTATTCTCTCTGGAAAGCTTTGAAAAAATATAAAAGACCGATCACTCATAATCCTCCATTAAAAAAGATATACCTTCAATCAAGAAGAAACCCATCATATAGAGCCAAATAACAACATAGATGATGAAGCAATTTTGCGGATAAAAAATAAAGAAGTAACTGGGGAAATCAAAAAATTGAAATTAAAGAAATCACCAGGATATGACCTCATAACTAGTGAAGTGTTGAAAAAGCTACCTCCAAAAGGAGTAGCCAAACTTGCACAGATATTTAATGCGAGTATAAAATTAAATCATGTCCCTAGCTATTGGAAAGTTGCTGAAGTGGTGATGGTACTAAAACCAGATAAGGACCAACATTCTCCAACTTCATATAGACCAATCTCTCTCCAGCCAACCATAGGAAAACTGTTCGAAAAGCTTATTTGTAAAAGACTTGAAAAAGTAGTTTGTCAAAGAAATCTTATCCCAAATCATCAGTTTGGATTTCGGAAAAAACACGCAACAATCGAACAAGTACACAGAGTTACGCACGAAATAGAAAAGGCTTTAGAAAACAAAGAAACTTGTTCAGCTGTGTTTCTGGATATATCAAAGGCTTTCGACGGGGTCTGGCACTCTGGCCTGATATATAAGTTAAACACTATCCTGCCACAGCAATATTGTAAACTACTGGAATCGTATATTGGCGAAAGGTACTCAGGGGAGTATACTAGGCCCATTGCTGTACCTGCTGTACACATATGATTTGCCAGTGAACCCAAGATGTATTGTTGGAACTTTTGCAGACGACACGGTATTAATGGCTACAGGTCTAAACAACAAGGTGTCTACCACTAAGCTTCAAATCGCTCTTCAAGAAGTTGAACGATGGACAAATAAATGGAAGCTGATAGTAAACAGTTCAAAATCTAATCATGTAGACTTTACTAACAAAAGAGAAAATCAAATTTCATTATTTCTAAATAGCATAAAAATTCCAGTTGCAAATTCTGCGAAATATCTGGTAATGAGTCTAGATGCCAAACTGAGATGGAAGGTACACGTTAAGAAAAAATTAAATGAGCTAAAAATAAGATACAAAAAGTTAACTTGGCTTATTGGAAGGAGATCTAAATTATCTCAGCAAAACAAGCTTATGATCTATAAACAAGTCTTCAAGCCGGTCTGGCTCTATGGTGTCCAAATCTGGGGCTGTGCGAAAAAACATATAATAGATATGATGCAAAGATTTCAAAACAAAGCAATCAGGGATGCAGTTAACGCTCCGTGGTACTTGCGAAATTCTGATCTACATCGTGACCTTGAAATACCTACTGTCAAACAAGAAATTCAGAAGGCTGCTAAAAAACATTATGACAGGCTGAGACAACACTTAAACAGCACCATTCCAGCGCTACTTTGTGATGTCACTCACAGACGCTTATGCCGCTTCAAACCTAATGACCTTTTGAGGCGTTTCAACCAGCAAAGAGATGACTAGTTCGTATCTATATGCTCACCCTAGATAGACTTAGATAAACTTACTTGTAATAAAAAAAACCTCTTGTTAGTCAATATGACTAGTTGTAAATTTGAAAACAAAGAATTAAATTGTATAGAAAAAAAAAAATTTCAGAAATTTGATGTACAGAAAGAAGGTCTTGATTTTTTTTTACTTATTTATGAAACTTGTGTCAGAAGAACTTGAAAGGGATATACATATGTTCGTAAGAGATATTGCATATTTTGTATTGACAAGAATTTTTTTGTATATGGGTCATTCTTTTACAAACCGGACGGATTTTGGTAAAAAATGACCTCATCACTTCCTATTTGGCTGAATTTTTTTTTATGAGCTCCTTTCACAAAATAAGAAGACCCGTGTCTCGGGAAAAAATTTTGTGATTTTTTTCCTAGAAGATATGGACCCATGGGGTTTTGAGAATTGGCATCGTAGACACATTTTCAAATGGCTATATCTCAAGTTTTATAAAAGGTAGAAACTTGAAATTTACAGCGTTTTAAAGATAATTAATTGAGCTTTTACAAAATTGTTTAAACAACTAAAATTGTTAATATTTAAGTACCAATATTAACCATTAAATTTCAAAAAAAAATTTTTCTTAAAACTAGTTTTTAAATTTTTTGTTTTCTATATTTTATTTAGATTCAGTTTTAAATTTTACTACGAAATAAAAGTTTTCAGGAAACCATTATTTTTTGAAATATTTTAATATTTTTTTTTTCTCCCGCAAAACACATCAAGCGCATGCGTACTACATTTTCATTGAATGTATTTTCAAAGAATATACTACATATATTCTTATATAATATTTTTGATTTCGATTAATAATAAAATTCTACATAAAACCCAAAAATTTCAGGATGATTTTGTAATTAGAAGTACTTTTAAAAATTTATTTATCCTTCATATCACACCAAACACATACACACGATTTTTCAGTAAAAAAAAAAAAGGAATATGCCACACAAATTTTTTTTTTTATTTTTGATTCAAATTAATATATAAATTCTACTTCAAAAATAAATATTTCCACTGTGATATTCATTTTAGAAGTAATTAACAAAAATTAATTAATCAGATGTCTTTCACGTTACTCATACGCACCAAAGTACCATGAAATCAATTTTCGAAGGAGAGCGATACAAAAACTTTTACTTTTTATTTCTAAAATAAATGTATACATAAAACATAACATTTTAAATTACTTCCGCATCATTTCTGTTCTTAAATTATGAATTTTAACATAATTAAACCGTTTAATAAACTTTTTTCTTATATAGGTGAATTAAAAAGCTAATTAGTTTCATACTAGCCGATCTACCTAGAAAACTGCAGCACATAATTATACCTACCTTTTTCGGTGAAGTGTTATTTTGCTACAGTTGGAAAAATACTCTGTACAGGTAAGAAATGTTACAGGACAGAAACTGTAAGGAGCTAAAAACAAAATAT
This sequence comes from Teleopsis dalmanni, assembly GCF_002237135.1. NCBI lineage: Eukaryota > Metazoa > Arthropoda > Insecta > Diptera > Diopsidae > Teleopsis > Teleopsis dalmanni. The sequence continues at coordinate 128,015,651 of NC_051846.1, read as the reverse complement.
TGTTTTTTATGGTTTTTACATTTTATTAATGCTCATTTCATTATTGATACATAATCTGTAATGTCTGAAGAAGAAAATATGTTTGCCATTAATACTTTTTTGGAATTTGGAATAAGGCAGTGATATTTTAATGTGCCTTTAACTGATGTAGCTGCTTCAAAGCGGTGTTTAATCTTATTTTCTTCTACTTCATAGTCTTTTAACGTTGAGAAATGGCACACAATATTTGGTAAACATTCCTTAGCCCAGTTAAATAATTCCTTTGGTGTTTGGATGGGATTATTTATTCGTTGAAGGCTAGCTCTTGCAGCATTCCTCTCTAAGGTACCAGCTAAGCCGTCGCATGGTCCTTTGCCGTGTGTCGTTGGAAAAAAGTGCCATTCAGCTTCCAAACAAAAGTCCGCTTTGTGATGAGTTGAATTAATACAATTTTTGTTATATTTATATTGTGAACCCGATCCATCGGAAAACTAAATAGTTTTTTTAATATCCGTACTAATTTTTTTAATGAATTTTATAGCGTATTTCTGGAACAAACGTACAGCAGTTGTGTTGTGATGTAAACAGTCCGAAATGCAGACGAAATTTTTTATTTGTAGTTTTTTATTTTCATCACGGTGGTATATTGCAAAAATATGAATTATTGCCTGATTATTATTCCAGTGAATACCTTCAACAGAGTTTTGAACAACAAAAGCATAATTTTCGGAAAAATCACACAAAACTATGCATTTAGTTTTTGTTAAGTTGTTTTTCTTATCATTTAAAAACTCTGTCTGTTTTTTGATGATAAAAGAATGCAACAGCAATTTTTCTAAACCATCTGTTAAAGATTGCAAATATTCGTCTATTTGTGATGTCAACGTTTTTAATGTGCTTCTCTCTTCACGAACCCATTGTTTGTATGTAACGGTGTCAATCACGTTGTCATCAAATATCTCCAGAAGTTGTTCATTGATATTTTCAGTTCCAGGACATTTGGCGCAGGTTCCTAGTAAACATTCTGTGCGTGAAGTATTGCAAATCATGCGCTGTATGCAATCTTTATAGTAATTTATCGGCTTTCTACTGCATGCAGTCAGTGCTTTTATATTCGTTCCATCTACCATTAATCTTACGTTTTCGTGTATGGAGCACACACAAACTGAATGAAACTAGTCGTAATGATGCAAATTTTGAAAAACCACATTCAAGATCCGGATGGTTGAGTTTAAAAAGAGTATGCAACTCCTTCAAATTGTTTAGAATGAGCCGTTTTTGCATTTGTGTTCTTTTTCCGTCAATTTGTAAAGATACGCCGGATTTTTTTCCCAGGCATTACTTGACTGTTTTCTTCACATTCGTAAAAATTGAAAATTCTATTGGTTATATATTTTCCTAGCGGTGGCTTTTTGGATTTGGGTCTTCCAAGATTCATTTCTCTGAAGTAAGTTTTTTAGCAACAGTAGTCATACATTTTGTAGCGTTTGAGAAGTAAGTCGTGACCCTTTCGGATAGACCAATTATGTATCACACCCACTATTTTTATTTTCATAGTTCTATCTGCTGTGCCATTAAACTTTTCCTGCAGATTTTTTAAAATTAATGCGAGTCATCTTCTTCATCGCTTTTCTTAGAGTAATCCGCAGGAACATTAAAAATTTTAAATTTGTAATTTATTTATTCAATAAAAATACTTCTGAGAATACTAACGTCCTTAAAAGTTTCATTTTTATGTAGAATTTAATGATAAACTCAATTCAGAAATAAAAAGTAAAAGTTTTTGTATCGTTTTTCTTCGAAAATTGATTTCAGGGTACTTTGGTGCGTATGAGTAATGTTGAGTATTTTTGTGGAAAAACGCGAGTGTGCCAAAATGTTGAATTCTTTATTTCAAGTTTTGGACGAAATGTTTCAGTTGCACTTGTTTATAGCTAATTTTTAAAAAAGGTCCTTAGCTATTATGAAAACACTTGAGTTTAATTTCACCATTTAATTTTATTAATTTTATTTATGTTATAATTTATATTCTTTGGATTCTTTTAAATTCAGTCACACACGACTTATTTGTTTTAACATTTGTTGTCAGCGCTACTACGCTTGATCATTTTTTATATTTGGCTAAGTGTACATTATATAAATTTTAACCACTACTTCGTTTAACCACTGTTTTTTATAATTTTCTATTTCTACACAACTTTCAACTCCCGTCTTTGACTCCTCTTTGACTCTTAATTTTTACTCCAACTTAGACTCTAACTTAGACTCTAACTTAGACTCTAACTTTAACTTCAGCTACAACTCCAACTGCAACTTAACTACCACTCTAACTATAACTACAATTACAACTATCTACTTTGTGGTTTTAAATCTATCTTATATACCCAAACTTGATGCAAAAATCCAATATATGACCTTCAAATTACCCTAGTTACCTAATTGGGTTTATTCATAGTTTCATAATTTACTTTGCTAAATTTGCAAAGTTTTTATTATTAATAAGAATGCTCTACATATTTTTGCAATTCTTCCGTATTTACAATTTCAAAGTCACTTACATCGTGACACCAATTATTAACCAAATACCAAAACTCAGCATTTCTTATCGTCGAACTGACGGTCTGCTGCTTTGGTTCTGGTCAACAACAGCCCAGATGCAAATAACCTTGCCTATTTTTAGGGAAATGTACGATCACCTAAGATCGTACACACTACCATACAGAAAAACTGCAAAAAACCCGTGAAATTAAATAAAATAAATATTTAACTCACAACATTCCTTCCCCCTATGAAGAACATTGTGGCACACAATGTTATATATCTAACGGTCTATATTAAACTTGCATCAAATTTAGGTTTACATTTTAAATTATTCATTTAAATTTTAAAATCTTAAATCTATATTACATTTTAATTTTTTCATAACATTATTAAAAAAAAAAAATAAAAAAAAAAACACTTTATATACGTCAAAAATATTTCCATACATGTTTACTCTTCATAAACTACTTATTAGTTAAAAAGTTTATTCTTATTAAAATATTTTAAGAAATGTTTACTCTTGATAATTGAAATTTGTAAATTTCTTTATTATTGTGTTCTGTTGTTTATTATGATTGTTATTATAAACTACTCATTAGTCAAAAATTTATTCTTATTAATATATTTTAAGAAATATTTACTTTGTAAATTTATTATGCTCCTTATTATAAACTACTTATTAGTCAAAAATTTATTTAGATTATAATAATGAAAATGTTGAGTCAAACAAAAAATATTTATTTCAGTTTTCTAGTTTCACAGGAACTTCATCTCCTAATTGTGAACCTACAACTCCTAAAAATTAAAACTAAAGACTAAATTTAAAAAAAAACTGTTAATGGTTATAATTTTGTCTATTTTTTATGTAATTTAAGTAAATTATTGTGGAATATTCTTACCCTTCCTGAAATTATTACCTTAGTATTTACTGGACTAGTAATTTCTGTTACTGGGAAAGGTCCCACCCAAATAGGTGAAAACTTATTTCTTCTACTTGTATTCTTCAACCATACCCTATCTCCTACTTTGAACATTCTATTTTTAGAATTCCTATCATAGTTTATTTTTGCTTTAAGTTTTGCCAACTCCTGATTTTTTCGAACCACGTCGTATGAGCGTTGAATTTGATATTTCAAGATTTTTGAAAAATCGTCTGCTTTGTTGCAGAATGCACCGTGTTATTATGGACATGCATCGCATGATGCAACCACTCATCCCAGTTGGATCCATCCAATTTAACGAAACTTCTTAAAAATTCCGCTAAAGGACGATGACTTCTTTCCAATGAGCCATTTGCCTGTGGATGATATGGAGTAGTTTGTATCTTTTTAACACCAAGAATTTTACAGATTTCTTTAAATAATTTTGATGTGAAGTTAGTCCCATTGTCTGTTATGAGAACTTTTGGTATATTAAATTTTGAAATTATTTCGTTAAAGAATTTCCTTGCTACTGTCGTAGCTTCCCCATCCTGTAATGCTGTACATACCAAATACTTAGAAAAATCATCCTGAAATGTTAAAATTAGTTTATTCCCATTCTCTGTAGTAGGTAGTGGGCCTACAATATCCATAAATACTTTGTCGAATGGTCTTTGTGGGGTATCCGTCAAAACCATTGGCATTTTCTCTACCCTAGAGCTCTTGTTTTTCTGGCATTGTTGACATGTTCCGACGTAGTCTTTTATCTGTCTTTGCATGCCTGCCCAT
>NC_051846.1:127979340-128011322 GCF_002237135.1 Teleopsis dalmanni | reverse complement strand
AAGATTTGAAAGCAATAATAGTTACAAAATTAAAGCGCAACCTAATAATTATTTTAAAGAAGATTTAAAAAAATGGGACAATTACTGTTTAGCTGATCCTATGTTCAATAAATCTGATCGAATAGATGTAGTGCTTGGAGCAGATATCCTCGCCGAAATATTGCCACCGGGTTTGAGAAAATGGGGTAAAATCTTAGGTCAAGAAACTTCACTGGGTTGGATATTATCTGGAGTAATCAACACAAGCAGTACAGTCACAACTATAATATCAGCAGTTACTGCAGACATTGAGAAATTTTGGGAAATTGAAGAAGTGCGTGTAACACCTGAAATAAATGAAATTGATGAGGAATGTGAAAATTTGTTTAAATCAACAACAACGTTAAATAAGGAAAACAAATTTATAGTGAAATTACCATTTAAAAAAGAAAACGAACTAGGAGACTCAAGGAAATGGCTATGGCCAAACTTTTGTTTTTGGAAAAAAGATTTAAAAGAAATTCTAAACTAAAAACGCAGTATGTCAAGTTCATGAAGGAATATATGAATATGGATCACATGGAGAAAGTTTCCAAAATGATGTTTGGTAAATTTTATATGCCTCATCAAGCTATAATCAGAGATGACCATTCAACAACAAAAGTTCGGGCAGTATTTGATGCTTCAGCAAAAACTAGTAACGGAAAAAGCTTGAATGAAATATTACACACTGGACCTAAGCCACAACTGGATATATTTCAACTACTAATCAAATGGAGATTGTGGAAATACGTTATGACAGCTGATATAGAAAAAATGTATCGACAGGTGTTGGTACCAGAAGAAGATTAGCCATACCAAACTATCCTATGGCGTGAGGATCCAAAAAAAAACCCATAGAAGATTTTGTACTGAAAACAGTAGCATACGGAATTTCTTGCGCACTGTTCTTGGCAAAAAGAGCTCTATTTGAAGTTGCTCATGATTGTGTGGATCAAAATTCAAAACTATATCAGGTAATAAAAAATGATTTCTATATAGACGATTTGATGGCAGGCACTGACTCCATAAATGAATGCATAAGTATTCAATCCGAAATCAGTCAGCAGCTAAAAAAGTTTAAATTTCATTTACGAAAATGGATGGCAAACGAAAAGCGAATTGTGGGTGTAATTTCGAACTCAGGAGATAATTAAATAATTAAAGTAGAAGGCGGAGAAGCTGTTAAGACACTCGGTGTACAATGGGAACCGAAATCAGATAATTTTACCTTTTACATCAAACCAGTAGATAGTACTAAAATAACTAAACACAAGGGACTGTCAATATTGGTTCGAATCTATGATCCACTTGCATGGTTGAAACCAACAACAACCATGGCGCAATTATTTATACAAAAGCTATGGCTTATTGACTTGACGTGGGATACGAAACGAGATGTTAGGTTACCACAAGAATGGAATGCTTCTACTGCTATTACTATTCTAGCAGTAAAATCTAAAGTAAATCCGATAAAAAACAAAAAGACATTACCTAAGCTGGAGTTATGTGGAGCTCATCTACTAAGAAAACTTATTAAAACCATTAAAGAAATTATAAACCGAAAAGTCAAAATATATGCTTGGAGCAATTTAATGATAGCATTATCATGGATCAACAATAAAAATAAAACTAAAGATAAATTTATTTGGACTCGGGTAAGAGAAATCAAGCAATGCATACCTTCAGCAACATGGAAGTATATTAGGTCAGAAGAAAATCCAGCGGATGTGGCTTCAAGGGGCTTAAAACCAGAAGAGCTTGCAGCACATAAATTATGGTAGAATGGTCCTACATGGTTTACAGATGAATCAAATTGGCCAACATCAACTGTTTCTGCTCTTTGTGCTACAAATAATCTAAACTCTTCGCAGACAATAATCAATGATATAATAGAGCGGTATTCCAACTAAAAGAAGCATACATAAGCAGATTCATCAGAAAGCTAAAGAAGGAGAAGTTCTTTTATGGTTGACAGTAGAAGAATTAAGAAACGTAGAAAATATTATAATGCGGCTTACTCAACATTTACATTTCACAAAAGAAATTAATTTGATCAAAAACAAAAGAGAACTTCCATCTGGAAATAAAATATGTAGTCTTTAACCGTTTCTAGATAAAAATGAAATACTGCGAGTTGGATTTCGATTAGAAAATTCTTCTCTCTCTTTTGCTAGAAAATATCCAATACTATTACTAAAATGTCACTTAACGATGCTACTAGTTGATGATTATCATAAAACTACAGTACATGACGGTACAAAATTAATGGAAAATATGATACGGCAACAATATTGGATAATTAATGCTAGAAGTATTATAAAAAAGTATGTTCGAAGCTCTATTATAAATAAAGAGAACAAAAGAATAAATAATTTGATTCTGGCAATACGCTTGCTTTCTCATGCATCTTGTGCATTTTGTTTTCTTATACCTTCTTTACTTTTAGTCTTCATAAATGATTCAATCTAACATGTTATGGGCCTATTGACACGCGGATAAAACAAAAATGTTGAATACTTCGGGTATTTATACTGAACGACTAAGGGGTCGCGCAAATTTTGATGTCTGGCAAAGACAAATGAAATCGTGTCTAATTATTAACATCAGAAAAAGATGATGATACAAACGATCGCGCATTAATAGATATCACACTTATTGTGGACCCAAATAATTACAGCCACATTACAACGGCAAAAACAGCAAAAGATGCTTGGTTTGCGCTTATGAACACATATGAGGACAAAGGTTTAACAAGAAAGGTAGAATTATTGAAACAACTTGTAAATACAAAATTATAAAACTGCAAATCAGTGCAGGAGTACCTAAATGAAATAATAATGACGGCTTTGAAAGTAAACAGGACTCAATATTGATGATGAGCTCACAGCGTCTTTAATACTTGCTGGTCTGCCTGAAGAGTTTAAACCATTAGTGATGACTGTCGAAAATTGTAAAGACAAATTAACAGTCGATAAAGTCAAAAATTTATTAATGCAAGACTCCAAGTTTAATAATAATGAGACAAATTCGGCTTTGTATAGTGGTAACGTGCATAAGAAAAAATTTGTGTATAAAAACACATGTCATAATTGCAAAAAAGAGGGGCATTATGCTAAAAACTGCCCAAATAAAACAACATATTACAGAAAAAATAAACCGAATAACGGAAGAAAAGGAGACGATAAAATTTTATTTGCAGTAAAAAGAGACAATATGCAAACGTGCATTAAAGCTGTAAAATTGGAATGCGAAAAAAATCAAGAAAACATTTCGAAGAATTGGTATGTCGATTCTGGCGCAACTAACCACATGACAAACGACGAAAGCTATTTGTTTAATATTCGAAAGATAAATAACCAATCAATAGTTGTTGCAAATAAAAGTGAAATGCCTGTTAGGTGATAGGTGATATGAAAATAGCTCTCTTAGGTGAAATGCAACTCTTAAGAATGTTGAGTATGTGCCAAATTTATGTGCGAATCTTTTGTCAGTGCAACAAATGATAAAAACAGAAGAACAAAAGAATAAATAAGTTGATTCTGGCAATACTCTTGCTTTCTCATGCATCTTGTGCATCTTGTTGTCTTATAACTTCTTTACTTTTAGTCTTAATAAATGATTCAATCTAACATATACGATATAGGCGTGAAACAGCTACGCAGTTGATGGGCAACTTACCAGAAAGTAGAATTTCAATAACGAGGCCATTTGAGCACAGAGGAATGGATTACGTAGGGCCCATACAAATGAGAATATCTAAAGGAAGAGGTGACAAATCATATAAAGGTTATATAGCCGTTTTCATTTGTAGGGCTACTAAATCAATCCATGTAAGTGACCTGTCAACAAACGCGTTTCTGGCTGCCCATAGAAGATTCTTTGGTCGAAGAGGCAAAAGTTCGCATTTATACTCAGATAATGGTACAAATTTTGTCGGTGCTACTAAGAAACTTGATAGTGAATATTAAAAAGCTATAAGAAATCTTCCTTCAATTGCTGGCACGTTGGCAGTGGAGAAAATTACCTGGCATTTTATTCCCCCGGGAGGTCCTCACTTTGGAGGAATTTGGGAAGCCACAGTCAAGTCAATGAAACATCATTTAAGACGTGTCATTGGTAAAGCGAAGTTAACTTACGAAGAAATGTCGACACTGTTAATTCAAGTGGAAGCAGTTTTGAATTCTAGGCCGTTATGTGAAGTACGAGATGATATAGAAAATGCTGATGTTTTAACTCCCGGTCATTTCCTAAATATAAGACCTTTAATTGATATTCCAGAAGAAAGTTGTTCAAAAGCAATTGCTTCTCTTAATCGTTGGAAAATAATTCAGAAAATAAAAAGCGATTTCTGGAATATATGGAAAAATTATTACCTCGCAAGCCTTCAACATCGTCGCAAGTGCAAGTATTCCGCCACAAATTTAAAAGAGGATCAGGTAGTTCTTATTAAAGATGAAAGCACATCACCAGCTAGATGGCCTTTGGGTAAGATTATTAAAACACATAATGGTATGGATGGAAAAACTCGAGTTGTTACAGTTAAGATGCAAGATACCATTGTTAAGAGACTGTTAACTAAAATATGCCCTTTAGATATTTATCATGATCCAGATATCGGTTCTAAATTAAAGGCAACATCTAAAAATCCAGGTATAAGCATATCTAAAGTATTACTGACAATGTCCATGTTAGTGTTTGGTCAAGTAGCAGCAGTACAAAACACAACTAAAACATCTATCTTCATTTAATGAAGGAACAGCGGTTTATTTAGATAACGTAGACAGAATGGACGTTACATCTTCAAAATGAAACATTGTCATCTATTACGACCTAACGACATATATAGCATCAGTTCGCAGATGACAGATCTAATTCAGCATAGCTGGCAGATATTTGGTAGACTTGTGGAGTTTAGATATCATTGTGAAGAAACTTTGATGAGAATGAAAGAACAAATAGGCGAAGTAAAATTCAATAAAAAATTATTTGGCTTAGAAGACAATAATCGTATCAAGAGATCTTTAAATCCTATTGGTTCCATATATTATTTGCTGTTGGGATTGATGGACAATGATGATCAGCAAGAATTAGAAAATGACATGAGAAGTCTTTTAAGCAATCAATTCAAGATTGAAAGATTGCTTCGCAATCTAACCTCATTGGTTAATATCACAATAAATGTTCTACAGGAAACCACCAACAAAGTAAACAAAGGTTATAAGCAAATTCAGAAAAAGGTTGACAACATGATAAAGATCACAAATGAACAATATTTTGTCTATAAAGAGCTCATAAAATTTATGGCAGTCGCAGATTAGATAGAGACTCAACTACGAAAGATAGAAAAGATTCAAATCCAAATGCTAAGGCTACTAATAGATATTAATCATGGAAAAATTAGTTCAGTTCTGTTAAAACCAGAGCAGCTTAGCTTGGAAATTGCAAAAATAGAAGCATGGCTACCAGAGAAGATGAAATTACCTGGTGATACAATCAACCAAATTGCAACAATTATCCGTCTTCTAACAGGAAAGGCAGTAATTGTGAACAGCAAGCTAGTTATCAAAATTCAATTTCCTTTGATTACGATAAAGTTTTCCAATATCTTTAAGGTAGTTCCAGTTCCAGTCAAACATGGTAATTCGAACGTAGTGGCTTCTATAGCTCAAACTTACCTAGTCTACAGTCACGAGGATGATGTTTATCATTTAATGTCTGAAGTGGAGTTACATCAATGTGAAGTCATATCTGACCGGCAATATCTATGTGAAGAGACTTGGGTATGACAAGATGCAAGCGATAACTCCTGTGAAGTATCTCCTTTGAAACCACATAAGAAGATTGTATGTCAGTTTGTAGGGGCCAGTAACAAACACATGTGGGTGAATCTAAGTAATCGTCGGAAATGGATTTTTAGGGCATCGCTAAACGCTACTTTACATGTATTTTGTGAAGCATCAACATCTGTTCTCATTACCGCAACAACTTCTGTTAATACTACAATCAGGTTGTTCTGGTGAAACTGGAAAGACGCAACTGCATGCAAGTAATTATAAAAACTAGGGTCGCCAGTGGTCGAAATTCGACCAATAGAAAATACAATTTATTTATTTTAATAGTAAATAAATTTTATTGATGAATTTGATTAAAATATGAACAAAATCTAAAGAAAGTTGTAGAAAACAATTTAAAAAATAAATTAAAATTTATAATTTCATCTCGTGCAAAATTATTTGTTGTGTTTCTGGTTTTGGCTTAATTCTTCCTTGTATTAGCAATCCAATCAAATCGTTTAATTTAAATTTGTCGTCATATGTGACCACATATGCACCTGCGAAAAAAGAAAATAATTAGTATAAAATATGAAATATGATGAATTGTTTGAATGAAATACCGATAAAGTTTCGAACTGATGCTCCATTTTGAAATCTTTTCAACAAATAAATTATCTTAACATCTGCTCCGTACATTTGTTCTTCAGGTGATATCGGAAAGTTATCAGTATAGGAATCAGCAATTTTGTAGAACAGCACCTTTTTCTAAAGAAATTCGAAATTCTGACGCAATTTATTGCGTCAATTTATTGCATAATTTCGACAATGCGACTTTGTACAACATCTCGCTCCCGTGTTAATTATCAAACAAATTCCTATACTCTGCCATCACGAAATCAAATCGCGGTATGCAGTGAAGGCAAGAAACAAAGAAATGAAATTGGCAAATGAACGAATGAAAAAAATTAAATATTGAAAAACATTCAAACTGAATGAAATCTAAAATGATAATAATGCATAATAATAATTCTATATTTTATATCACGAAGTTCTCAAAACTTCAGTGTAAACAATATTTTTTGTAAAAACCCTTTCATCATTAGCCAAATGACCTTGTCCACCTTCATTACTGACATAAAATTTAAGTCCGTCAAATAATCTAACTCAACTGGCTGCAACGTAAAGTTGACCATGCGAAAAAAAAGTCTCCTCAACAATATTCCAACTCTATTAAATGTCTGTCCTTGGGATTTGTTAATTGTCATAGCAAATGCGCTGATGACTGTGGAAACTGTGTTCTTTGAAAATTAAATGGCAGTGCAGTCCCTGAATACGTCAAGTGTATGCGTGGAATCAAAACACGTTTTCCGCGAGCAACTCCAGTGAGTACTTCACAATCTATTGTGTTATTATACATTGCTTTGACTCGCATTCTCGTCCCATTCACTAATGCTTGCTTCGTATTTAAATTTCGAATTAACAAAACTATCGCATTAATCTTGAGCTCCAACTTATGTGGTGGCAAACCACTTACAATCAAAGTATTCAAAAATTCTACTGGATAGTTGCACACCTCACTGTTATCCTCGCAAATAATTCTGTCAAAACTGTAGTAAACCTTTTTTTCACCAGCGATGCGATTCAATACATCGTTATTGATAAGTCCACAATCTTCATTAGTTGGAGCTAACACAACTGACTTCAACATTCTATCTGATAAAATGGTTTCATTAATATCTCCAAAAATATCATGTACTGTGTTAGATTCAACACCTATCAAATTTGCTGGAATTTCTACTAAATCTTCACCATTGTCAATTCTCTTTAGAAATTGAACGAATTCCAACTCTTCGGGGAGTGCTCTCATATTTTGAGTTAACGTTATATGATTGAAAAACGGGAATTCTGCCCAACTCGTAATACAATTTGCAATCATTACTGCTATTATAAATAATGCCGCCGAATTAATAAATCTGGCATAACTACTACTTTTTTTATTTTCGGAACTGTATTTTCCATCAGATTTATAGGCAGTTTAAAAACATTATGGAGTGTCTTTCCACCAATCAATAAAGTGGAAGCAATACCACTAAATGCACACGAAATACAGCGAAGATTAAGGGAATTTAATTTACGAATTATAGCCGTTTGTGTGAATGTTTTCCCACAACCTGCATGGGATGTCAAACAAAACACATTTGATCCTGTATCGTGATACTGAACTTCACGAATAACTTTATCAATAGTATCACGCTGTTCATTATTTGCGCAATTATAAAGCTCATTAAATAAACATTCTTCTACAAAAGGATCAAAAATATCGAGATCAGCAAATTCTGGCATTATTGTAGGTGTAGGCAAACCAAGTGACGTACATGTAACATTATGTGTTAACAAAATATCCTCGATTTCCAATAATACTCTATTAAAAGAAACATCTACACTACAACCATCTCTAACGAAATCTTCGCTTAAATGATCTCTAAATTCCACCCAAAGCGCTAATGTATTTGCTGGAATATTGAAGGCACAATTAATCGCAAACAAATTACGCATTTGTTTTCCTGAGTTAAATGTCTTAGCTTCATTGAGAGAAACTCTCCACTCGTTATAATTGGACGCAATTTCCCTAGCATGACATGCTTCGATAAATGTCCTATAAACAATTCCATTGAATGTACGCACATCTTCATATGATTTTGGCCCTTTTACATGCAACAAAAGTAATCTTAAATGGAATTGCTCAATTTCTTTGGGAGACACCATATAGACACCGAGTAATAATTTTATCTCCTCCTCGTTGTCTTTTTTGCCAAGATTTTCTACTATCAATCCAAACATAATGCAATGAAATTTCCATATACGTATATTGATTAGCAGATGAATCACTTTGATTCAATTGAAAGAAAGCTAATAGCTTCGTAAGCTTAGGATTTTCTACTGCTTGTCTTTCTTGGCCTTCGCGAAATATAATATTTTGTCTTTGTGGCAAATGAATGTCAAGACGAATTATAATATGAGACTGAAAATGCATAGGAAATTCATATATTCGCCACATAGCCTCAGTTGATCCCACATATCGACCATTCAAAAAATTTCTAACGTCATCTACTTCAACTTATACTTGTTAGTCATTTTCGTTTGTGCTTTCACTTTGAATTAAAACAGTTGCACTATCAAAACCCTTATATACATATTTATATATGTACTTAATACTTTTGACGGAAGTGCACACCTCGACATTAATGTGACAATTATATTTTGCAAACAAATACGGGTTGTATGGAACGACATAACGATTATCTAAAGACTTTCCTCTAACATCAACGGAAACATTATTATCGCGCCGTCTATACAACGGATAACCATTAACTGATTCTTTCGTTAATTGTACAAAATCCTTTGGAAATTGTTTTGAATATTTTCCATCTTGCATACATACAGAGCTTGGATTCAAAACACCGCATGGTGTTGTTTGACAACAAATTCATGTAATTTTGGCTGCAAATTTTTATCCGGTATCTCTGCACAAACTATTTTATCAATATCAGCCGGCCCGACAATTTTGTCATTTTCACATAAAGTTATCAAAATGTGAGCATGAGGCAAACCTCTTTTTTGAAATTCGATTGTACATATATATAAGAGCCTCAACTTTGCCAAAAATATATTTATTCCAAATGTCAGAAATGAGTTCTTTTAACTTCGATTTAAATACACGCACAACTATTTCAGGCCTGAAATGAGATGATTCATTAGGATCAATATTATATACAATTTCCGCCCAATTCTGATTGCAAGTCATTGTAACAAAAAGCGATGGCTTGCCGAAGTACTGAACAATTGACATTGCATCTAAGTAATTTTGATACATGTTTCTCGGAGACCCAGTGAAGGATGAAGACAAAATCACTTTACGACCTAAGCTACCATCTCCTACTTGATTCGTTTGCAAATAATCACTAATATTGTTATACACATCTGCCCTCAAATTTACTTGATTCTGTCTTATAAAATGTAGTCGACATCCTTCTATTCTCACGTACATATCAACAATGTATTGCAAAAAAAGTTTTTGCGATTTATGCAAAAAGCTAAATTGATCCCTTATTGCAAATCTGAAGCATGCAAATTGTAACATTGTAACTTTATTTCGAATCTGCCTACCATTAGAATTATGTTGCACGTTATGCGATATATTAACGTGCCAACCAAAATCTCCATTTGGGAATAGTAAAGGATATGCCAATGGTTCTAAAGCAGAATCTAATACTAATACATTCTTAACTACACCATTTGTTTTTAAAAAAGATATCATATTTCTCTGAAATGGTGGTTCACCATCTATAGTCGTAAATATTATATCTTCGTATATCTGTATCACGATTCACGATAATTGCCATACAAATCTCTTTTTGTGCATTGCATACTCTATCATAATGTTCTTTCATTGTACAAAATGAATATCTCTCGAATTGAAGTGTTGTTAATGTCGATTCAACCAATTAATTAACCTTAACTATCACATAATTCACAATTAAAATTCATCACAATTAAAATTTAACTATCACACAATACACTTGAAATAAATCTAAAAATTTCAAACTCATTAACCTTAACTATCCACATTTCACAATTAAAATATATCACAATTAAAATTTATCAAAATTAAAATTTATCACAATTAAAATTTAACTATCACACAATGCAAATAAAACGATTCATATCAAAGCATATTTCCACTTCAATGCGTTTTTTTTATTCACAAACAATATTTGAAATTTAATGAGCTTTAAAAATCTGATTGTAACAGAATCCACAAAGTCCAAACACACAAAGTCCAAACACACAAAGTCCACTTTTCCAAAAGTTGAATAAAATCGCACACACAAATCCACCGTAAACAATTAACAATTCGTCACAAAAAAAAACTTTGAAAAACACATGTATTTTGTTGTTGTAGTCGCTAAATTTACGCCAACGCATTTTTACCTGTGTTTCCGTTAACGTACATGCGAAAAAATTGTTGTGCTCTTCTGCACGTCTTCACCTTTCCAACGGTATAAATTTTATCCATATATGTCAACGGCAACACAGTTAAAACGGGGTAACAACTTGTAGCGGTAATTATTATTACTAGGGTCGCCAGTGGTCGAAATTCGACCAATAGAAAATACGATTTATTTATTTTAATAGTATTTAAATTTTATTGATGAATTTGATTAAAATATGAACAAAATCTAAAGAAAGTTGTAGAAAACAATTTAAAAAATAAATTAAAATTTATAATTTCATCTCGTGCAAAATTATTTGTTGTGTTTCTGGTTTTGGCTTAATTCTTCCTTGTATTATCAATCCAATCAAATCGTTTAATTTAAATTTGTCGTCATATGTGACCACATATGCACCTGCGAAAAAAGAAAATAATTAGTATGAAATATGAAATATGATGAATTGTTTGAATGAAATACCGATAAAATTTCGAACTGATGCTCCATTTTGAAATCTTTTTAACAAATAAATTATCTTAACATCTGCTCCGTACATTTGTTCTTCAGGTGATATCGGAAAGTTATCAGTATAGGAATCAGCAATTTTGTAGAACAGCACCTTCTTCTAAAGAAATTCGAAATTCTGACGCAATTTATTGCGTCAATTTATTGCATAATTTCGACAATGCGACTTTGCACAACATCTCGCTCCCGTGTTAATTATCAAACAAATTCCTATACTCTGCCATCACGAAATCAAATCGCGGTATGCAGTGAAGGCAAGAAACAAAGAAATGAAATTGGCAAATGAACGAATGAAAAAAATTTAATATTGAAAAACATTCAAACTGAATGAAATCTAAAATGATAATAATGCATAATAATAATTCTATATTTTATATCACGAAGTTCTCAAAACTTCAGTGTAAACAATATTTTTTGTAAAAACCCTTTCATCATTAGCCAAATGACCTTGTCCACCTTCATTACTGACTTAAAATTTAAGTCCGTCAAATGATCTAACTCAACTGGCTGCAACGTAAAGTTGACCATGCGAAAAAACAGGTCTCCTCAACAATATTCCAACTCTATCAAATGTCTGTCCTTGGGATTTGTTAATTGTCATAGCAAATGCGCTGATGACTGTGGAAACTGTGTTCTTTGAAAATTAAATGGCAGTGCAGTCCCTGAATACGTCAAGTGTATGCGTGGAATCAAAACACGTTTTCCGCGAGCAACTCCAGTGAGTACTTCACAATCTATTGTGTTATTATGCATTGCTTTGACTCGCAGCAATACCACTAAATGCACACGAAATACAGCGAAGATTAAGGGAATTTAATTTACGAATTATAGCCGTTTGTGTGAATGTTTTCCCACAACCTGCATGGGATGTCAAACAAAACACATTTGATCCTGTATCGTAATACTGAACTTCACGAATAACTTTATCAATAGTATCACGCTGTTCATTATTTGCGCAATCATAAAGCTCATTAAATAAACATTCTTCTACGAAAGGATCAAAAATATCGAGATCAGCAAATTCTGGCATTATTTTAGGTGTAGGCAAACCAAGTGACGTACATGTAACATTATGTGTTAACAAAATATCCTCGATTTCCAATAATACTCTATTAAAAGAAACATCTACACTACAACCATCTCTAACGAAATCTTCGCTTAAATGATCTCTAAATTCCACCCAAAGCGCTAATGCATTTGCTGGAATATTGAAGCCACAATTAATCGCAAACAAATTACGCATTTGTTTTCCTGAGTTAAATGTCTTAGCTTCATTGAGAGAAACTCTCCACTCGTTATAATTGGACGCAATTTCCCTAGCATGACATGCTTCGATAAATGTCCTATAAACAATTCCATTGAATGTACGCACATCTTCATATGATTTTGGCCCTTTTACATGCAACAAAAGTAATCTTAAATGGAATTGCTCAATTTCTTTGGGAAACACCATATACATCCGAGTAATAATTTTATCTCCTCCTCGTTGTCTTTTTTGCCAAGATTTTCTACTATCAATCCAAACATAATGCAATGAAATTTCTATATACGTATATTGATTAGCAGATGAATCACTTTGATTCAATTGAAAGAAAGCTAATAGCTTCGTAAGCTTAGGATTTTCTACTGCTTGTCTTTCTTGGCCTTCGCGAAATATAATATTTTGTCTTTGTGGCAAATGAATGTCAAGACGAATTATAATATGAGACTGAAAATGCATAGGAAATTCATATATTCGCCACATAGCCTCAGTTGATCCCACATATCGACCATTCAAAAAATTTCTAACGTCATCTACTTCAACTTGTACTTGTTAGTCATTTTCGTTTGTGCTTTCACTTTGAATTAAAACAGTTGCACTATCAAAACCCTTATATACATATTTATATATGTACTTAATACTTTTGACGGAAGTGCACACCTCGACATTAATGTGACAATTATATTTTGCAAACAAATACGGGTTGTATGGAACGACATAACGATTATCTAAAGACTTTCCTCTAACATCAACGGAAACATTATTATCGCGCCGTCTATACAACGGATAACCATTAACTGATTCTTTCGTTAATTGCACAAAATCCTTTGGAAATTGTTTTGAATATTTTCCATCTTGCATACATACAGAGCTTGGATTCAAAACACCGCAAGGACCGTGCATCATGTGTTTGACAACAAATTCATGTAATTTTGGCTGCAAATTTTTATCCGGTATCTCTGCACAAACTATTTTATCAATATCAGCCGGCCCGACAATTTTGTCATTTTCACATAAAGTTATCAAAATGTGAGCATGAGGCAAACCTCTTTTTTGAAATTCGATTGTATATATAAGAGCCTCAACTTTGCCAAAAATATATTTATTCCAAATGTCAGAAATGAGTTCTTTTAACTTCGATTTAAATACACGCACAACTATTTCAGGCCTGAAATGAGATGATTCATTAGGATCAATATTATATACAATTTCCGCCCAATTCTGATTGCAAGTCATTGTAACAAAAAGCGATGGCTTGCCGAAGTACTGAACAATTGACATTGCATCTAAGTAATTTTGATACATGTTTCTCGGAGACCCAGTGAAGGATGAAGACAAAATCACTTTACGACCTAAGCTACCATCTCCTACTTGATTCGTTTGCAAATAATCACTAATATTGTTATACACATCTGCCCTCAAATTTACTTGATTCTGTCTTATAAAATGTAGTCGACATACTTCTATTCTCACATACATATCAACAATGTATTGCAAAAATAGTTTTTGCGATTTATGCAAAAAGCTAAATTGATCCCTTATTGCAAATCTGAAGCATGCAAATTGTAACATTGTAACTTTATTTCGAATCTGCCTACCATTAGAATTATGTTGTACGTTATGCGATATATTAACGTGCCAACCAAAATCTCCATTTGGGAATAGTAAAGGATATGCCAATGGTTCCAAAGCAGAATCTAATACTAATACATTCTTAACTACACCATTTGTTTTTAAAAAAGATATCATATTTCTCTCAAATGGTGGTTCGCCATCTATAGTCGTAAATATTATATCTTCGTATATCTGTATCACGATTCACGATAATTGCCATACAAATCTCTTTTGTGCATTGCATACTCTATCATAATGTTCTTTCATTGTACAAAATGAATATCTCTCGAATTGAAGTGTTGTTAATGTCGATTCAACCAATTAATTAACCTTAACTATCACACAATTCACAATTAAAATTCATCACAATTAAAATTTAACTATCACACAATACACTTGAAATAAATCTAAAAATTTCAAACTCATTAACCTTAACTATCCACATTTCACAATTAAAATATATCACAATTAAAATTTATCAAAATTAAAATTTATCACAATTAAAATTTAACTATCACACAATGCAAATAAAACGATTGATATCAAAGGATATTTCCACTTCAATGCGTTTTTTTTATTCACAAACAATATTTGAAATTAATGAGCTTTAAAAATCTGATTGTAACAGAATCCACAAAGTCCAAACACACAAAGTCCAAACACACAAAGTCCAAACACACAAAGTCCACTTTTTTCCAAAAGTGGAAAAAAATCGCACACACAAATCCACCGTAAACAATTAACAATTCGTCACAAAAAAAAACTTTGAAAAACACATGTATTTTGTTGTTGTAGTCGCTAAATTTACGCCAACGCATTTTTACCTGTGTTTCCGTTAACGTACATGCGAAAAAATAACGTTGTGCTCTTCTGCACGTCTTCACCTTTCCAACGGTATAAATTTTATCCATATATGTCAACGGCAACACAGTTAAAACGGGGTAACAAACTTTTATGTTAGCGTAATTATATATAGATAATACAATTTTACAATAATAATAATTAAATGTGTGAACCTGCTGCCCGCCTTGAATTGAAAACATCAATTCTAATTATTGAAAGCTGCAAGTCAACATGCTGTATCCTCGGTCATCTGTTGATGTCGTGGTATCGGTATTGGAGGTGTTTGATGGGTGATTTTTTGCCTTCGCCATATATATAATAGTGCACTAGCGATACATATAAACATTTTTAATGCAACGTAGCTGGTTATTAGACTATGTGTCCCTGGACTAATAGCATCAGTTGGAAAACTGGAACTCTGGATGTGGCCTAATTTTCGTTGAATAAGTTCAAGCTCATGGATTGAGGGTGACAATGGTTTGACGCTGATGTTATTGCTCACATATTGTTTTGTCCATCCTACAGATAGGTTCAATATAGTGATCGATGCCTACAGTGAAGTAACCATTTTTTGATGACCTTGAATCGTAATGTGTTCATTTTTGATGATGCATTCAGGTTCTAATTTAATCAAACCACTGCCCACTAAAGTTAATTGAAGTGCTTTCTTATTGCATACTGCATTCATTTTGATGTTATTTATGGTTGCGTAAATCCATTGATTCGGATGATTTAGTTGATACCATACAGTTGTGTCCTTGAGCTGATACATATCGCATCTTGGTTCAGCTTGATTGTTAAAAAAGTCAATTTCACAATTATTGACGTTTGACGATTCATGAAATGTTGCTTGTATGTTTGGACATAATTACTCTTCGTCACTTGTCGATATGCATGCGTCCACTTGATGCTGTGTCATTGGTCGAAATTCATCATGATGCGGACTGATGGCTAGAAATTCTGTTGAAAGTTTCACTGATAAAAGTGTGTTATTTAGAGCTGCCACAATTGGAACAAGATATAATAGTTGAAATTCTGTTGGATCCGTGAGAGGTAAGTCGATGCAAAAAATTACATGGCCCTTTGCCAGAATTCCGTTGATCTTCATGAGCCTATATACTTCGAGTAAGTTATTGTGGTGGATAGGTAACTGTAGGTGTGATGGAAGATGTGCTCTAATCATCATTATTTGCTCACTAAGCTGTTGTGGAGTCAGCAGAAGAGGATTTATTTTATCGTGATGACTGTCGATTAGTACGTCCATAATTGATGAGTGAACTCTTTGCTGGTTGGATACCATCATGAGCATTTGCATTGACAACATAAGCATGTTTTGTGTTACGTGTATGTCGTTTATTGACTCATCTGTATACAACAAGTTATTGATGCGCTTTTCAATTTCTTCAAATTTGTCATGCATGTTTAATTGGTTCTTCTTAAAGATATTGATAGTTGAATCAACAAGTGACGTTTGGTTTTTAACGAGTTGTTCCAGGTGATTGTCGTTCCTTTTAAGACCATTTATTGTGCTTGACATTTGTGCCGCGTAGTTTGTAATGATCAATTTTTTTTGGTCTTTGTCAAAACAAAATTGATCTTACAGTTTTTTCATAGATATATTTTTTTTATGTTGTTGTTAGTTCTTCTTTATTAATAATTTAAAAAACATACAATCATTATCCATACTTTATACATTTTTTTTTTTCTTTTTTTACTTAAAGCTATGACTAATGTCGTCAGCTTTACCTAGCGATTGCCGATTTTTCTAATCCCTCTAATCTTGTAGTGAGTTTGATGTTATAATTAGTATATATTGTTGGTGTGCATACATAAGTGCGGTTAAAAGATCTCATCTATAATTTGTTGCCTATATTTTATCGCTTGATTAAGATATGCGGATAAATTTAGCCAGTTCATTCCATTAAGGATACCATGCAATTCTGTTTGGCTCAAAGTAATTTTCCCAAAATACTTGTATCTTATTTCCTTTAAAATTGGGCAAATTGCGAGAAAGTGTTTAACGTTTTCCGTTTCCTGTTTATTACATAGGCTGCAAACAGATAGTGCACCACTTACGTAGGGTAAATAATTGAGTTTGATGAGTTCAGTACGAGATTTGAAAATTGAACGAATATTTTCCACAGTATATTTATCATTAAAATAATTCATTTTCCCCAGATTGTAAGTTAGTTCTCTGTATGTTTGTCTAGAGTAGCTTGTTTTGGCCTTATAAACAAATCGGTCTCTATCACTTTGATCCTGTTTTAGGAGAATGCGCTGCTGCCAGTCAATCCAACGATTCATGTCCTCTAAATTCAAATTTTTTTCATGTTCCTCGGCTAAATTTAACCATGTCGCAAAATACGAACTCCTTCTAACTAAAAAGTATGTCGCAAGCCGTTTGGTAAGCCTGTTATCTGTGTGTTTCATAACAGCGTTAATATATTGAAAATGGAATTTTAAAGTGCCGATATGTAGTGTTGATAAGCCCGTTTCCAGGTAAATACGTTTGATAAAATAAGTCAGCAGTTTTTCCACCTCATTATATTTTTCAAAACCCCAAACTTGGGAAGCATAATTCATAATTGAGTTGACAGCAGCTTGGAAAACTTTGTATTTACCTGAAAGAGCTCCCATATCATTTCCTACTGCTCTTCTACATGTGGTGTTTATTGCTAGTTTTGATTCTTTTAGCCTTTTATTAATGTGTGTTTCGAATGTTGCATTATATGTTATCCAAACGCCTAAATACTTATATGTCTTAACTACTTCCAATAATTTACCGTTAATGTACCACTTTTCATCGCATGCAAGACGCCTTGCATATTTTTTAAATATTATTATTTTTGACTTTGCTATGTTGACTTCTAAATTCCAGGTATTACAGTAATCGTTCAGTCTATTTATCATTAGCTGCAAGGCTCTTGGTGACTCTGCAAACAGCACCACATCATCTGCATACATCAGAACCTTTATTTGCATGCCATCAATCATGATGCCACCGTTTAAAAGGTTAACCAGGTCATCAAAAAATAAAGTAAATAAAAGTGGACTTAAAACACAACCTTGCTTAACCCCAGACTGTGTAAGAAACCAATCAGAAATAATATTTCCATCCCACACTGCTGCTTTACTACCATGATACAAGCTCCAAATAATCCGCATCATTTTTGTTGACAATTCTAAGTTCCTAAGCTTATAGAAGAGCGCATTTCTTAGTATTGAATCGAACGCCGCCTTGAAATCCACGAAAAAGACATAAAGTTTTTTGTTTCTGTCAATATACATTTTTGCAATATTAGTTAAAATAAAGATGTTATCCACAGTTGAATACTTTTTTCTGAAACCTGATTGAAATTCACTTAACAGTGCATGGTTATCAACCATTCTTGTAGCCTCTCGTTCAAAATACTTGCAAATACTTTCGCAATGGCATTGTTAAAAGATATACCCCTATAGTTTTCTGGATTCTTTGTGTCGCTTTTTTTGTACAATGGGAAGATAATCGACTTGCGAAAAGAATCAGGTACATTGCCGCTGTTGTAGATATAATTAAATGATGCTGTCATATTTTCAATAAATAGATCCGAAGCATATTTAAGGAATTCCATGGGTACTCGATCCTCTCCAGGAGCTTTATTATCCTTACACTTGTGCAATATTTTTTTGACTTCTGCTACTGTAATCGTTGTATCTAGTTCACTCATTTCACGTATGGGCATCTCATAACTTAAACTCTCATTATGTATGCTGTTGTTTAGTATCCGCTCAAAGTGTTTACTCAGTTCCAGTGCGTCTAGCTTTGCATTTTTTATATGGCTCGTTCCGTTCAGTTTTCGAACTTTGCCCCAAAAGGATTTACTGTCCTTTACTGTAGCTATTGAGATAGCTAGCTCATTATAGTAAGTCGCTCTTTTATGCTGTAGAAGTTCTTTAAATCGTTTATTTGCTTGACTGTAGTTTGTCATGTCTTCCTTTAATCCTGTTTTTTTAACTCTTCTTAGCCATCGAAAAGATGTATCTCCTAATATTTTACATTCAGAGTCAAACCATTGGTTTTGTTTTACGCCAGTTTTTTGCTTTTGTTGCAGAGGCTTTGCTGCATTATTTATACAATCCATTAAAAACTCAATTCCATTTGTTGAGCATATTGTCGCTCTATTTACTTCAATAATTTGTTGATTAAGTGTTAAATTATATATTTTCTCGATACGTTTGTTCCAGTATAGTTTAGGTAACAACTGTAGACCTGAATTTTCCTCCGAAATATTTTTCCCGGCGTGGACACTTACTGTAATCGGCTGATGGTCAGAGTAAATAAAATCCTGCACTTCGAAATTTTTGATTCTATTCAACCAGATCCCCGCTCCTAAACCATAGTCAATCGTGGTGGCAATAGTTCCTCTGTGAAATTTATGCTTGCCATCTTTGTCGCCCTCGCATCTTCCGTTCAGCACAGTAAGACTTACCGTATTGCAGATTTCAAGTAGTCTTCTGCCATTTCTATCTACTTTGTTGTCCATAGCTTTGCGCTGTGCACTTAGTCCACTGGCTAGTAAAGTTGGGTTAAATTCCAAACATTGCTCCTTACCAATTCTGGCATTACAGTCTCCTACAACTAATATATTTTCACACCCAAATTCGAACAGTACATCACTTAAGTTTTTAAAATCCGCATCCCAGTTGTTGCAATTAATATATGTTGGAATAATGTACGCCAGTGTCTCTTCAAATTTTAGCTTAACTATCATCATATTCAATATTTGTGTAAATCGTATATTCATTTTATCTGCTAAGTTTTTCTTTATTTCATATAACATACCGCCACTAGCTCTTCCTTTGATTGCGACCCGAGTTGCTGGAATCCACCATAATAAATACTTTTCAAACACTTTATCAATCTTCTCCAAGGATTTTTCCATGAACGTTTCAAATAAAAAGAACAGATCAAATGAGTTTACATAATTTATAAAATCGCAGTAATTAACTTTCTTTATTAGACCCGCTACATTAAATGCTAAAATATTTAACATTTCTTTTGAATTTGAATCTAAACTTAAACTACAGCTGACAACATTGTCTTTATTTAGTTTTTTTGAGAATTAATTGTTTGCAAAATCTCCCAATATGTTACATTTATTGACTCCAGGTTATTGCCATAAAGTGCCTGCAGTACATCCCTTCCATTACTGCTACCGCATTTCAGCTCCTTTTCTTTATTCCAATACAGCCATTTGTTGTCAATTTTCATACGATCCTCTCTAACTATTATATTACGGCTTTGATCTACAGCACGCAAATTTTGTTTTAGTTTAAGCATGACCCGTTTATCTGATTGTTGGTCTGTGCTTAAGTCCCTCTCAATTGAGATTTCCGTATTAGCGAGTTTTTTAATATTGTTGAAAATATTAAATATACACTGCTCTGCTTGAAACTCTGCAACGACTCCTATTTTGTCGTGTTTCTCAAATATTTTTCTTACAGAAGCTATTTGCACATCATCGACGTGCAGAACTTCAGCACATAATTTCCGAATCGACAATGTTGGATTGTCAGTTTTTTTCAAACCCTTGATAACAAGCGATTTTCGTTTTCGTGCGTTTATAATATAATTAATATTACGTGCATCCCGTTCGCGCTGTTGTTCGAGCTGCGTCACCTTCTGTTTTAGCACACGATTCTCTGCCGTTAGCTCTGTAATCTTACTAGAGAGTTCGCCCACTTCCGACACAATCACCTTTAAATCAGCTTTTGTTGGCAAGTTGCTTAGCTTTTCATCCAACAAGTCAGCCAATGATGCTCTCATTAACCCCATCAGTTCTGTTATATGCATATTCCCTACTTGCATTGTAGATTTCGCCTGGTTTATTTCTTCTGGGGGAAGTTCAGTCAATGGTCTTTTAGCTGCTGAGGTTCTTACTTGTATTTTTGAAACTAGCGTACTCGGTTTATTTGGTGTTCCTGCTGATGACATTTTTGAAGTTGTACTTTAATTTTATTAAATTCAGTTTTTGATGCTTCGCCTAAAAGTCTATGAGAAAATTTATATATATATAGCAGCTTAATACTTTTTTTAAAAATTAGAATTTGTTAGCATAGACTTAAACCACTCTGAGCTTTACTACGTATAATTCGTCTTACGTTCCACTCATTTTCAGCACTTTTATTTACAATTGGTGATTACAGTTTTTGAATGCAACACTATCTTGCCTGCAGAAGTCTCAATTGTAAAAGATTGTACTAATCTTCACTTTTAACCGCTCACTTGATTGCGTTGCAATGTCTTGAATGTTTATTTATTATTACCACCCAATTGTAACCAGTTTTTTGCAATATAATTCACTTTTATTAATAAACTTTTCCGAGCGCGCACTTATTTGATATATTCCTCTTGGGTTGCCAAGTCAAACTTTATTTTTTTTATATTCATCTTTATTCTGATAAATAAATGAAAAAAAAATATATATTAAACACTGGCAACAAACATATGTATAAAAGAAATCAAACAAACAAAAAAAAATAACAGTGAAAGAAATAACATGTTGACTGGTGTTTACATTTTCGTTTTCACCAAAGCTGAGAGTGCAGCTTAAAACCGCAAGGTTAGGAAAAAAAAAAAAAGAGGGGAAAGTTGAGTTCGATGGCCAGAGGAGAAAAAAAAAACGGAGTCGAAATAAAAAAAAACAGTTTGGTTGTTTTGGAAGTCGCGTGGTTTTTTGAGGGAGTACGGTTGATACTCCGCGGCGGATGGTTAGAAAAAAAAATAATGTGAACAAAAACGGCGGATTCTGAGGACAAATAGAAAGTGAACTACAAACGGCGGATTAATAATAAAAATATAAAGTGAACTAAAAACGGCGGATTCTTAGTGAACTACAAAAGTAATAAACGCAAACATTTAAATAAAGGAATAAAATCAAGTGTATAGTTGGTGACTCCAAGCCCTGTATTGTGTTAATTTTTTTACACTGAGGAAGGTGTATTTTGAGCTGCATTTGGTAGATTCATTTCATCGATAAGAAACTGGTGGGCTTACAAAGGAAGCCAACCACATTTTAAAACGGTCAATTATTTTTGGGTGTTGCTGGCGATATGTAGCAGCAGCAAAGAATTCCACAGCATGTGTTTATATTATGCATATATATTATATATAATTTTTTTTGTTTATATAAGTAATTGAATTTTGTATGTATAAATACCTATATAAAGTATATTACAGGCATTGTATTATTTATGTTATTACTTAGTATTGTACGATTTTTTTTTTTTGAAATATATCTAGTGTGTAATAATGAAGCATATACTATATAAACTGTATTATTTATTTTATTAGTTTTCTTTTTGAGAATCTCCTGAATTGTTTATTCTTAGTTTAAATAGATATATTTTATTTTTATACTGAACCCTGGTATATGCTGAGTATACCCCGGCCGTGGAAAGGGCCGGAAAGGTCGTTACAAGTTTGAGTCGAGGACACCAAACAATGAATTGGCAAAATTTCCGACAATGTCTATAGCTCCTCTTGCTATTCTTTCCTCCGTTATACGGTCAAAATAGTTGAGTAATACCTTGCAAGCAGTGTTATCCAATGCCTTGTCGCATAAATTGTTCAACCTTTTTGTTCCATCAGCTAAAATACTCATTTGTTGTTGGTATGGGGAAAGGTCAAAATATACAATCATTTTCCAATCAGCAGACATGATTTTGACTGGTTTAAGCTGCTTAAAATAAATGCCAGGTTTGTTGTTGAAGGTTGTTATATTGACGGGACTACATAGTGCAAGTGGCAAACTGAGTAGAGTAATAATGGTGAGCAGCAACCCAGGGTTCAGACATGATCGTTTTGTTGGAGTTATCCCATTGACTAATGATTCAGGTTTTCTGATACGATTTAATGGAATGCTTACGATAAGCGACACGGGAGGTGACCTTGGAGTTTCTTGAGTCTGTTCTGATTCGATTTTTCTTTCAGTAATTTTTCCAAAGGTTGGATCTTCTAATTTATCGTCTTCAGGAAATAATGGAGCTAATTTATGCACCGGTCTTTTAAATACTCCCTTTTTTGTTTGAATGTCACAAACTCTCACTAAACCATCTTCGCCTTTGTAAACCTTGATGATGCGTCCCAAAGGCCATTGCAGAACTGGGACATTGTCTTCTTTAAGGATTACCGTCGTATTGGTCTGTATGTTGGTGATTGGACCCTTCCACTTGTGGCGCTGTTGCAATTCGCTTAGATACTCCTTAGTTCAGCGCTGCCAAAAACTGTGTTTTAGTTCTGATACCAGTTGCCAGCGTTTAAGTAATTTTTCTTTAGAGTCACGTGTACGCACATCAACGTTTGAAGTGATTTCTTCACCTATAAAAAAATGACCTGGAGTTATTCCGTTCAAATCGTTTGCATCTGATGAGTACAACACTGCTTCAACTTCAATAACGACAGTTTCAAGCTCTTCATATGTAAGTGATGCTGTTGAAACATTTTTGACCAGCAAATATTTGGCACATTTTACTGCTGTCTCCCATAACCCGCCGAAGTGTGGTGACCTTGGTGGAATGAAGTGAAATTCTATGCCTTTCGTACTGCACATTCCTGCAATTGATTCCCTCGCTCGATCAGCGTTGATGACGTCAGTCAGTTCCTGCAACTTGTTTTTCGCTCCAACGAAGTTGGTCGCATTGTCGCAGTATAATGTTTTACAGCGTCCTCGTCTTGCTATGAAGCGTTTTAATGCTCCAATGAATGCATCTGTGGTCAGATCAGTCACAAGTTCTAAGTGTACGATGTTGGTTGCAAAACAGCAAACGACAGCGATATACGCCTTTTGTGGACGCTTGCCTCTTGTTTTGTAATGAACCCATATTGAGCCACAATAATCAACTCTAGTGCTGAGAAATGGTCGAGCTGGTTGCACACGGTGTCCAGGCAAATTTCCCATGATTTGATTGTACACAATTGGACTTGCTCTTCTGCATCTTAAGCATTGTTGTATTACAGCTCTCATCAAGCTTTTTCCTTTGAGGGGCCAAAAACGCTGCCTCACTTGTGCCAGCAATGCTTGGCCGCCACAATGATAATTGTCTTTATGTATTTTTTCTACCAGCAACTTTACTAGTGGATCGTTGCTTGGTAAAATCATTTGATGAATGGAATTAAATTGCAGAAGAGCTTAGCCGTCCGCCAACACGTATTACCCCTTCTTCATCTACGAACGGAGTTAGAGAACTGAGGTTATGAGTTTTTGGCACAAATTCGTCCTTAACTAGCATTTTCCTCAGATCAGAAAAATCGGAGGCCTGGATTTGACGTATTATTACCTTAAGTGCTACGTCGAGCTCCATCGGTGAAAGCTGCATGGTCTCTGGTTTTGATTCTTTTGGTTTCCGTGCGTTTTTTGTGAAACGAAGTACATATCCAACAACTTTTTGGACATGTGTAAATAAATTTCTTGAATGAATTAAGTAGACCCATGCATGCTCATTAGTAGGTTGTTGTGTTGATAAAGCGAACACCACCGTGTTATCTTCAACAATTAATTCCCTTTTGAAGGGAGCTGACCACAACGGCTTTGGCTGATATAAAAATAGTGGACCATATAACCACATGAAGGAAGATGAAAATTCCCGCGGTTTAAGCCCTCTTGACAGGATATCTGCCGGATTTTGTTTTGACGGGACGTGACGCCATTGTTCTGGAATTGTTAACCGAAGGATTTTTACAATTCGGTGGGCGACGTAAACAAGTAATTTGCCTGGATGATTGTTTATCCAGGAAAGCACAATTTGTGAATCTGTCCAAAAGTAAGCTGCTTTGTCTTGATAGCCTAAATCAAGTTTAACTCTTCCCATGAGTTCTGCTGCTAGCAACGCTGCACACAATTCTAGTCGTGGAATTGTTTGAGATTTTATGGGTGCTATACGAGATCTGGAGCATAGTAGATTAAGTTTTATCGTTTTATCCTTTTGTACTGTTCTAATGTATACTGCTGCACCATAAGCCCTTTCTGAGGCGTCACAAAAAGCATGCAGCTCAACATGGCTGTAGCCTTGACTGCTGAATACGTGCCTCACAACTGTTGCATTGTCCAACAAGGCCAGATCTTCTCTATACGATGTCCATTGTTTGCGTATTTCTGACGGAAGATCATCATCCCAATCGAGTTTTAGCTGCCATGTTCCTTGCAACAAAATTTTGCCGATGACCAAGAGTGGACCAATAAGACCCAAGGGGTCATATATGTGTGCCAAATCGGAGCTCATAGATCGTTTTGTTGTGTGACTATGCTCTAAAATGTTAACCTTGATACGAAATGAATCCGACTTTGGTAACCATAAAACACCCAACGTCTTTGTGAATTGGGTTTCCTTGGAATCAAAATTGACATTTACTTCTTGATCTTTTGGAGCGATTCCATGTAAAAGTTTTGAGTTGTTTGCACACCATTTTTTTAGTTTCATTCCAGCCTTGTCTAGAATTGTTATTAATTGTTGTTGAATTAGTAACGCTTCGTTGATGGTCTCAGCTCCTATGAGACCGTCGTCAACATAAAAATCCTTTTTTAAAGATGTGGCGCCATATAAATAATTTCCTTGATATTCATCCTCCAATTTTGTTAGACAGCGTGTTGCTAAATATGGCGCTGCTCTTGTGCTATAATTAACTGTGTTCAACTGATAATAATTAAGTGGTTCTGTGGGATTTTCTCACCACATTATGAGTTGCAGATTTCGATCATCTTTGTTAACCCATATTTGACGCTACATTTTTTCCACATCAGTTTTTAAAACATATTTGTGCATTCTAAATCTGAGCAAAATCGAAAACAGTTCGTCTTGAACTTTTGGACCATTAAACATTATGTCATTTAGTGATGGCCCTCATAATTTGTGTACTGAAGACGCAATTCGTCTTCTGTGAGTTCCGAAGTTGAATCTGGAATTTCCTCTGATTCCCAGAATTTCAATATAGATTCTTCTAGTTCCTTAGTAGTGCATATGCCACAAGTTGCCGTGCTTGAATTTAAAGTTTCAACATTGCCAGCTAAAACCCATCCAAAAATAGAATTCTGAAGTGTTGGAAGACTACCTGCTAGTTTTATTTGACCTTCAATAAGTAACTTGAAAAAGATCTCTGCTCCTAACAGGCAATCTATTCGGCCAGGTTTGTTAAAATCTTGATCAGCGAGAGTTAATTTCTTTGGAATATCCCAGAATTCGATATTCAAATACTGCATTGGCTGATCTGAAACGATTTTTGGTATGATATGTGCATCCATCTCTGCTACAAATTCGTTCAACGTTGATTGTACTCGGATTATTGTTTGATGACGTATTTTTGATTCATTTGCTCCTACGCCTTCCACACTCATAAGCGTTGGCTTAGGCTTGCAGCCCAATTTTTTTGACAGGCGGTTTGTTATGAGATTGATTTGAGATCCAGAGTCCAATACTGCTCTGCATTCAATTTGTCTTCCGTTTGATGCCAGCAATCTTATTCTGGCCGTCCCTAATAAGGCATAATTAGATTCGTTATTGGTATTGTTTGTTAAAAGGGTTATTTTATTTGATGATTGGTTTGAAACTGAAGCTTGAGCTGTTTGTTGAGGCGTTGAGTTATTTCCTTGAAGAACAGTACCTTTTGTGTATTGATTCCCCTTTGGATTATGCATCAAAGTGTTATGTTTTTTAGAACATTTAGTGCAGTGCCTGAATTTACACTCATCAACTCGATGTCCAATCCTGAGGCAGTTCACACACAAATTGAACTCCTTAACCCAATTCCATCGTTGTGATAGATTAGCCGTCTCGAATTTTTTGCAAGCGTAGACCATGTGACCGTCTTTATTGCAAATTGGACAGGTTTTACTTAAACCAAATTTTGTAGCTGAAGCACACGTTCGAGTGACTGATGAATCTCCTTTTCCCCTAGCCTCAAGTGATTGAAATCTATGTTCCAAAAATTTTAGCAATTCATCAATGGTTATTAAACGTTTGTTGTCTGTTAGCCCTTGTTCGAAAGCTGTTAGAGTTTCTGCATCCAGCTTGCGCAGCAATAGATGTACCAGTATAACATCCCAATGTTCGACTGGAACTCCTTGAGCCTTGAGACCATGTATGCATTCCTTGCTTACATCGTGTAGAGATTTTAATGCTGGTGCCGACTCCCTTTTAATGGAGGATTGTCCCATTAATTTATTTAGAAGTGTTGTAACCAGAAGTCGTTTATTTTCATAACGACTTGTAAGTAAAGTCCAGATTATATTGTAATTTTCTCTTACTACTGGAAGATGTCTAATTAGCCCCTTTGGCTCGTTATCCAATGATGTAGTCAGATAATGCATTTTTTTGCTGTCACTGGTGTCCATGTTGTGGACCAATTCCATATACAAGTCCTTGAATTCCACCCACCGCATATAGTTTCCATCAAATTTTGGTAGTGATATTCTTGGTAGAGGCAATTCGCAATCTGTCTGTCTTGAGTTGCGAATTGTCTGATTATTATGCAAATGTTGCTGCAGTTCGATCATGGCAGCTCCTGCCTTTTCCTCGAGTTCATAAAACATTTCCAGTGTGTAGTCCTCAATGATGCTTTCGTCGGTAGCTTCCCATAACGGTGTGTTATTTGCCGTAAAATCGACCATATATCCTTCAAGACTGGCTGCCTTTATAGAATAGTATGTAGATGATTGTTCAACTTGCCTGTTGACCATGATTCCTTCTATCGTTCTTTCAATTACACGTACGAGTGCCTTCTGATTTCGGAATAGTTTCCGAATGTTTGAATCATTTATCTGATTATTTTGCTCAATTGATGTGCCATTGCGTGCTGAAGATAATTTTTCTAGCTCTATTGCTTCAATTTCTAGAACCTTGTTGTAATCGACAATCATTTTAAGAATGCTCTAATACTCTTTGTTCACCAAGTATTCATGGTCGTCAACCTTGTCCACTGAAGCCATGATTTCCTGATGATTTTCATGATATTCGTCCCCAACCTTTGCAATTCTTGAATCTTGTGTGTATAGAATTGAAAAGTTCTGCGAGGTTTTCCAGCCTTTTTGCAATTACCAATAAATTGTTTGATTTTGTCGCTCAATGCCTT
This sequence comes from Teleopsis dalmanni, assembly GCF_002237135.1. Taxonomy (NCBI): domain Eukaryota; kingdom Metazoa; phylum Arthropoda; class Insecta; order Diptera; family Diopsidae; genus Teleopsis; species Teleopsis dalmanni. Next base: position 127,983,191 of record NC_051846.1, on the reverse strand, counting down.
TTGGCGATCCACTAGCGAACTGAAACCCATTATCCAGTTAGTTGATTTGTTGATTAACAGCCAATTTCACACCTTGTGAAACTAAAAATGTTTTATTTGTCCTCTGTTGATGCTGACACCAAAGCCTGTATTGACGTGATCGTAGGACACCTTTACGCCAAATTCGTGTTCATTGTCCTCTTTTGATGCTGACACCAAAGCCTCTGTTGATGTGATCGTAGGACACCTTTAAGTCAAATTCGTGATGAATTATCAAGCGATTCACCTGATAATCACGTCGGGGTCACCAAATTAAATGTTAATGAAATAACACTTAAGAAAATGAGTTGACAGCACTTAAACTGTAACTCCTGATTGTAAAGCTGAGTTTCCAGCACTTGAACTGAAACTCTAAAATTTTGAATTAAAGAGATCGAATATTGATTTCAATCTGATTTGTATTAAATTAAATTTTGCCTTAAATACTAAATTATTACAAATTATTACAACAACAATATCTAGATTTTATTCTTTTCCTTTACCGTTTTCTTGCCCAAAGTACAAGCTCAGCATATATTATGCAACCAAATTCTTTGTTGTGTCTAGCAAGCAAGAATTAATGCCAGTGCACTGGCCTTGATATATGTTACATATTCAAAGTTTTGTGTCACTGCACTTAACAAAAAAATGCAAATTTTCAAGTTCAGTGCCACTGCATTTTACCAAATTAAATAATGCAAAGGAAAGCCAAAGTTTGGATATTGCTAACGTCAGTATATATGTTCAAATTTTACAATAAATGTTTTATATATAGATAAATATATTTATACTAATTAAATGTGTAAATCTTGATATTGTACAATAACAATAATAATACAATTTTACAATAATAATAATTAAACGTGTGAACATTACCTATGAGCTCAAAATATAACATTAACAAATACCTCCAGCAGAGTTAAAGAAATTCATGATTATGCTTCAAAAGTAGTTTTTGTTAATTTTTTATTTGGTACTCTATTTAAAAAACCTTTTCATCAATTTACATAAAAAGTATAAATATATAAATAATTTCAAAAATTAACGTGCAATATTTTACTACTTCTTAGAATTTTTAAATATATATTGAAATATACATCAAATGATTGCATGTGTTATGCAGTTTGCAAAAGAAGATTTGTTTTTTGTTTTATGGTATGCAAAATATTTTTGTTAATTCTGCAAAATCATGCTACTCATGTTTTATGTACCAAAATATTCCAATTCATATATGTTTCTCAAAATATACTCTACAATGCACCATTTCATCAAATTGTATAATTAATTAAATATTAATATTACCTATAAACTCAAAATATAACAGTAACAAATATCTCCAACAGAGTTAAATGAATTTATGATTATTCTTCAAAAGTAGTTTTTGTTAACTTTTTTATTTGGTACACGATTTTAATAACCTTTTCATCAATTTGTATTAGAAAAAAATAAATAATTTGAAAAATTACCGTGCAACATTGTACTACTTCTTAGTATTTTTAAATATATATTGAAAAACACATCAAATGATTGCATGTGTTATCCAGTTTGCAAAAGAAGATTTGTTTTTTGTACGCAAAATATTTTTGTTAATTTTGCAAAATCGTGCTACTCATGTTTTATATACCAAAATATTCCAATATATATATGTTTTTCATAAAATACTCTTCAACATTGTACCATTTTATCAAATTTATAATTAATTAAATATTAATATTACCTATAAACTCAAAATATAACAGTAAAAAATACCTCTAACAGAGTTAAATGAATTTATGATTATGCTTCAAAAGTAGTTTTTGTTAACTTTTTTATTTGGTACTCGATTTTAATAACTTTTTCATCAATTCGTATTAGAAAAATATAAATAATTTGAAAAATGACCGTGCAACATTGTACTACTTCTTAGTATTTTTAAATGTATATTTTAAAATACATCAAATGGTTGCATGCGTTATGCAGTTAGCAAAAGAAGATTTGTTTTTTGTTTTATGGTATGCAAAATATTTTTGTTAATTTTGCAAAATCGTGCTACTCATGTTCTATATACCAAAATATTCTAATATACATATAATTCTCAAAATATACTCTACAACATTGTACCATTTCATCAAATTGTATAAATAATTAAATATTAATATTACCTATAAACTCAAAATATAACAGAAACAAATACCTCTAACAGAGTTAAATGAATTTATGATTATGCTTCAAGAGTAGTTTTTGTTAACTTTTTTATTTGGTACTCGATTTTAATAACCTTTTCACCATTTCGTATTAGAAAAATATAAATAATTTGAAAAATTACCGTGCAATATTGTACTAATTCTTCGTATTTTTAAATATATATTGAAAAATACATCAAATGGTTGCATGTGTTATCCAGTTTGCAAAAGAAGATTTGTTATTTGTTTTATGGTATGCAAAATATTTTTGTTAATTTTGCAAAATCGTGCTACTCATGTTTTATATACCAAAATATTCCAATATATAAATGTTTTTCAAAAAATACTCTACAACATTGTACCATTTCATCAAGCTTTATAATTAGTTAAATATTAATATTACCTATAAACTCAAAATATAACATTAACAGGTACCTCTAATAGAGGTAAAGGAATTTATGATTATGCTTCAAAAGTAGTTTTTGTTAACTTTTTTATTTGGTACTCGATTTTAATAACTTGTTCATCAATTCGTATTAGAAAAGTATAAATAATTTGAAAAATTGCCGTGCAATATTGTACTAATTCTTCGTATTTTTAAATGTATATTGAAATATACATCAAATGGTTGCATGCGTTATGCAGTTAGCAAAAGAAGTTTTGTTTTTTGTTTTATGGTATGCAAAATATTTCTGTTAATTTTGCAAAATCGTGCTACTCATGTTTTATATACTAAAATATTCTAATATATATATGTTTCTCAAAATATATTCTACAATGCACCATTTCATAAAATTTTTTTATTAATTAAATATTAATATTACCTCTAAACTCAAAATATATCCGCAACAAATACCTCTAGCAGAGTTGAAGGAATTCATAATAATGCTTCAAAAGTAGTTTTTGTTAATTTTCTATTTGGTACTCAATTTTAATAACCCTTTCATCAATTCATATTAGAAAAATATAAATAATTTGAAAAATTAACGTGCAACATTGTACTACTTCTTAGTATTTTTAAATATATATTGAAAAATACATCAAATGATTGCATGTGTTACGCAGTTTGCAAAAGAAGATTTGTTTTTTGTTTTATGGTATGCAAAATATTTTTGTTAATTTTGCACAATCGTGCTACTCATGTTTTATATTCCAAAATATTCCCATATATATATGTTTTTCAAAATATACTCTACAATGTACCATTTCATCAAATTTTATAATTAATTAAATATTAGTATTACCTATAAACTCAGAATATAACATTAACAAATACCTCTAACAGAGTTAAAGGAATTTATGATAATGATTCAAAAGTAGTTTTTGTTAATTTTCTATTTGGTACTCAATTTTAATAACCTTTTCATCAATTCATATTAGAAAAATATAAATAATTTCAAAAATTAACGTGCAACATTTTACTACGCCTTTGTATTTTTAAATATATATTGAAAAATACATCAAACGATTGCATGTGTTATGCAGTTTGCAAAAGAAGATTTGTTTTTTGTTTTATGGTATGCAAAATATTTTTGTTAATACTGCAAAATCATGCTACTCATGTTTTATATACCAAAATATTCCAATTTATATATGTTTCTCAAAATATACTCTACAATGCACCATTTCATCAAATTGTATAATTAATTAAATATTAATATTACCTATAAA
>NC_051846.1:127958862-127979240 GCF_002237135.1 Teleopsis dalmanni | reverse complement strand
GATGGCATTAATGTTAAAGATAATCGCTGAATAACACTTCAAAGCTTTTAACTGAAGTAGGTATACTTCTTTAATAGCATTTTGCGTTCTTTCTTCAATATAGCGATTCCCTACTAGTTTGTTGTTCAGAAACACATAAAGGTATTCTATGTGATATTAAACTCCATATAAAAAATATTTGTATGATATTGTAAAATTTTTCTATACGGATTCCATTTTTCATGCGAAATGGATGTTAGTACTAAGATTTAAATAGAAAAATAAATAAAACTCGTCTTCATAGAATACCTATATAAACTTAATTTCTTATGGCAAAATTGATACTAACGGACCTGCTATGAGTCGATAAAATAATTGAAATGTAGCAGTTTTTTTTGATGCTTGACTCTAAATCCGTTAAAGTTATTCTAATTAAATTTTTATTAAAGCATCGTGAAGCTATTGTATTTTTTACTTAAAAAAAATTTTATGCTTCAATAAAAGTTAATTATGAATTTCTGATCGTGAATATTACCTAGTTTTTGTACTTCATTTTTGCATGAATAAAATTGTCTATAAAAAAATAATAAATTTTTTAACACACCTTTTGAAAGTTCAATTTCCGATAAGCAAGGTTATAGCACAATAAAACTTCATCTGATACGATACACATACTCGCACTTAAAGGCGGAAAGAAACTGAACCGCTTAGGCTTACCTTAAGAAACATTGAAGTATTTGTTTCTGTGCCAGAAATTTAGGGTAACTGTCTTGAGATCACCTATCATTGAAAGAGAAGTGAAAATGAACAAATGTAAATATATTCGTACAGGTGTATAAATAATTCAAGTGAATAAATAACTTACATTTTGTTTAAAAATAAATCAAGTAATTTACAAATAATATTAATTTTAATTAATTATATCATTCTCTCCAATTACCACTGTGGTTAGGCCTAATCAAATAATATACTTAGTATTATGAACTTATGACAATGCAATAATATATTGTATATTACGGATGATTACTTTTCTGAACTTTGAGATAATTTTATTACTTAACCGGTTTGAATTATTATTACTTTTTTAATTAAAACAGACATAGAAGTAATTGCTAATTATAGATATACTTTATATTAAGTCTTTACATATACACCTACTATGTAAAGAATTTTATTGGAATTTTTTTAAGTTTAAATATTGTTTTAAACTTACTTTGTAGAATTGTATACTATATAAATTTATTGCTTATTAATAACATTATTTATAAAATGGGTCCCAAAAAATCCAACGATTTTCCCATATTGTTGTAAATATTATACCTAATATAGGTAGAGCATCCCACACAAATAACATAACAAAACATATTGTAGCTTCAAATGTCTCCAACCTATAGCAATCTGTTCTCATAACAGGTCAAATTTTTTAAGTGTCCAATATCGTTATCGCTATCCTAACCTATGATGTTAGGTTAGTATGACAAGTCTGCACATACTCCTATACTTTGTCGTAGTAGTATTTTTTTTATTTTTTTTTATTTTATTTTTTTTTTTTTGTTTTTTTTCCGAGGCTGGGGAACAAAAACTGTCTACACACACACGCAGAAACGTCTTTCTGTGGGTAGTGCACGGTTCGCGCTAGTCGCTGACATGCTAAAAAACTCCCCTTTCCAGGATGAAGTACATGACCCGAAACCACTACTAGGTATTGCTTCAGGTCATGCACATCCTGATTGTAAGATTTAATCTTACGACGCTGCTGTTGTACCTGCGTCCAGGCGCCTCTTCTTTCCACGCAGTACTGCCTCCACTTGCCTCGCCACCACGGACCAGTTGCTCTCACTTGCCAATAGTAAAGGTACTACGTTTTCCGGGGTCCACATGCCGCCAATCTGTGCTTCGAGGCTGGCTCTCTCGGTTGACCATTTAATGCACTCGAAGAATGTGTGTTCTGCATCATCGACTTCTGCGTCGCCTTAAATGCAACTCTGTTCTTCGCGAATGTTCATCCGGTACAGGTACTTGCCGAAGTATCCGTGCCCAGAGAGGAGTTGCGTCAAGTAATAGTTGACCTCGCCGAACTTTCTTGTCGTCCATACCACTAAATCGGGAATGAGTCTTGCAGTCCACCTACCACTAGTTTCGTTGCTCCACCTGTTCTGCCACTCTTGCATTGTGTGTTCTCGGTAGCTTGTGGTCGATGGGTATTGCGCTGCTGATCACAAGAACCGCTGCGCCGGATACAGTTCGGTAAGCTGATGCTGTCGTAGTAGTATTAAAGCAAATACGTTTTCGTCTGTTGCCTATGTACAACCCATTGAAGTCTATGAACTATATGGAATTTAAAAAAAAAAAAAATCAAATTTGAAATTTGAAATGGCTATATAAAAATTACCTAATAAATTATGAATGAACTATTCGAGTTAATGTCAAATGGCACCTCTACTCTATTTTATTGATGGATCTAATAGTGTCTCACTGGATATGTGAGATGATTTTGTTGTCCCATTGAGTTAAAAATTTAATTGATTTGCGTAGTGCTATATATCTTTTCAAGGTTGTTGGATTTGAACATATCTCGATCTAGTTTGGTGTTGAATTTAGCCAGTTAACTGTTGCAACCTTTTTCTCAGTGAAGTGTCGCATATCTTATATACCAAGTAGGGTTTATTATTTTTATTTGTATGATATAAATAATATAATAGGTTTAGCTTAATGATTCTTTTGTACAGTAGAATTCGATTTTTTAATACAAACTTGTATAGATTATATTAGTGAATGCAGCGTGCATAGTATATTAGTGCATTTAGCATTTTACTCTTAGATGTGTGCCTTCCACGCAAAGCAGTTCTTCAGTTTTGAATCAAAACATTGAACAGTAATGTTCCATTCAGTTTTGAGTTTTCTTGATATTTATAGACTTTAATGTGCATTGAAGATTGTTTCTATTTTCTCTATATATTTTCCAAATTTTCCAATTGACTTATTGGTCTATATGACTCCATAATTTGTCTGTAATTCAATATGCTTTTATTTCTGAGAAGAATATATAAATATCGTCTGTGAATAGAATTGGTCTTGTCGACATCATATTTGGTACATCAGAAGTGTTAATATCAAACAGTGATGATAAATGAAGGTAGCATTATGACAGAATTTTCTTTGTTTCAGGAAGTTGCTCCATATGCAAAGTAGTGTCAAATGCCTTAGTTATGTCAAACACATGCTTTTATTTTGCGGTTAGTTAATACGGATTGGATTGTTTCGACTACGCATCTGTATTGAATATTGTCTATACTTTAAATCATGAATAGATCAACTTCCAACGATTTTTGCTGCGATTAGTTAGCCCCCAATTTTAGTAGAAGATTTTTTTCCAGTTATGGGATTATGACGATGGTTGCTGTTTTTCAAGTATTAACATGTCTTAAATGGATAAAAACATGTCTTAAATGAATAATTATTTGTACTAAGAAAGGAAGTACTATAACCAATACTTCGAATCAGATATTTATTCGGTCCGATTTTCGTTATTTAGTGTTTCAAGTGTTTTAAAATTTAACTTTTAAGAAAATAATATAAAAATTTAAGAAAATGTTCTTATTAAATTTTAATGTGTATTTCCTTAATCTTTCTTTAATACTCTTGAGTGTGAATATCAATCCCCGAAAGTATTAATTGTATTAGTTGTGTTGCTTGTGCACCTAAGGGTACAATTGCAAGTTTAAATCAATGATGATATGTGTATTAATGCTCCACCTTAGATTATAAAAGACAGTTATCTTTGTGCAATCTCGGTACATAGTCAATATTATTCAATTAACCATATATTAGGTATACACTTCTGTAGAAACGGATTACTCAATTTTTGTTGTTTTGGATCTGTACTTTTGAAAAACTTTTCTAAACATATGTATATCAAACTTTGCAATACTGAAGTGAAATAAATTATGTATTTTTTTCAGTTTCATTATTCTATTATTATTATTATATATTCTATTATTCTTTATATTCTAACTAAATGGGTAGTCTTCTTCCACCCCATAATACGTGGGGTATTTTGAAAAATCGACAATTTAGTTTGAATTCTGGTATAAATTTAAATTTCTTCTTATAGCATCATATTTTTTTGATATGAGCAGTGTTAACTTTTCAGACCCCAACTATCTATAATTCACTAACAGTAGAAAACCGGTGTAATATTAAATCAATTGGTAATATAGTTCAATTACTTCGTAAGAAATCATAAAGTCTACAGAAAAAATAGTCTTATCTGTTAAGTGACCTCCATAATTAGGCCTTTTCTTAGGCCTATGACTAGATTTAAACCATTCCTTTTATCTTAATATATTACTAAATAAATGGTTACTCAAAACAAGAATACAATGAGTAAATTTGGTGGCAAAATCGTTTGAAAATTACATCAAAATATTTATGATTTCTGTCAAAAAATTGTTGCCGTTCCCTATTTATTAATTTCTGGGTGTGATCATAAATCTGATCGAGTTACATTTAATGTGATTTATGGTAGCGTGCGTAGATGAACTGTATTTTTTGAATAAAAAAAATGACATTACATTTACCGTCAATGGAAACATATACAAAAAGAAGGATGAGATAATTTCGACTGTTATGATGTACCAAATCAAATATACTTCACATCAAATGGCCAGAATATAAAATTGACTTAATAAAATTTTGTTTCTTTGAGGGGATTAAGTAGTCAGAGTAAGAGATACCATTTGATTCACACAATTGACATAAATGAGAAGTTTTTAATTGACTCAATTGATATAAAGGTTATCTTTCATCCACTCAGTCCTTAGTATTATATTTAAGTCGTATCTTATAATTTTTTAATAGTTCATTACTTTTCGTCTGTGTATGCAACTAAACTTTTATTGACTTTTATCATCTATAATATAAAAATTTTTAATGAACCACATTAACACTTTAATAATTGATTACCCAGTTCATAATTGCAGAGTTGAAGTTTACATATTTAACTCAGTCCATCCCATTTTCATTTTGGAATAAGTCAACATGCTCTTTAAATATACCACCGAACCATTCGATTCTGTTAAAAAATAAATTGAAATTTCGCGTTTCCAATATTTATAAAAAGTATTTTAAAACAACACTAAATCACTTAAGACAATATATATCTATAAACTATAATTTCGACATATTTTATGCAATTTCAGATTATGAAGAAATCAAAATTCTTGAAAAAATACTTACTTTTAACAGAAGATACACTTGGCAATTATGTTTTAAAAATAAATACAGATAATTAAATTTCTATAATTAACCAAGACAAAATCTTCTTATCTCAAATGATTTTCAATAAATTAAAGATCATCAAATTTTAATGATCTAATTAACTTAAAAATTGAGAATTATGGAACATTTTACTTTGTCCTCTTCTCATTCCTAACTTTAACCTATTTCTAGTCCCCGCATTTAGTATTTTGGCTCATGGGTTCAGAAATGAATTATAAAAGTTACAATTTAACATCAGTTATGACGGATGTGATTATTATATTTAATAGGAATTCTCTCTACCAAAAATGAATTATAGAAAATGAATTTTAAGAACTAAAACATTTATTTAGCAATACTATTTCTGCATTTATTTGGAAAATATTGCTTTAGAAAGAGTTAATATTGTATATAATAAGAGAAATACATTAGGTGACTACTCATATCGCCTTGAAGTATTGAAGTAAATACAGTATCAATAAAAAAAATTATAAGAATATGAACAATTCGTAGAATTGTGGATTCAAAATAAAATTAAAACTACAAACTTAAACAAAACAATTATAAAATTATTCTACAATATAATTTGGATGTACTACTAGTACAGGATCGTCCTCCGCTTCTGCTGCTTCATCTGTACTTGTTCGACGTCGTGGACTTCTGCCAGGCTGTTTAAGTTCTCCGGTTTGAAGAGGAATTATAACTTGGTCTGTGTAAATCAAACGGTCGATGACTTTTTCGATAAGATTCTTACGTGAAATAAGTTCTTCTTCCGATTCAATTTGATCTGCCACTTGCTCCAAATACCACGTAACAACATCACTGCGCTTCATACCTGAATCAGAGCTTTCAGCTTCAGCGCGTGCTTCTTCACCGCGCATATGCAAAACCAGCATCGTTGAAAGATTTTTATAATCTTCAAATGATAACGTCATTTTTTTCTTTTGAATGCCATCATGTCCATTTTCTCCGTCAGCCTCACCAGCACCGTTCGCCACACCACCATTATTTTCCATATCCACATCACCAGTAAAAGCTTCATCCACATCATCATCATCTAAATGTATATCAGGTTGTTCCACGCGTATTATAGATTTATTTAACAAACGGAAAGCTTCTCTAACATGACGATCCAAAACCTCGCTCATACACTCTAGCTTAGCCATTGCTTCACTCAAGCGTATCATCGATTCCAACTGCCGCACAGTAATACGCCAAGTGCTGCGCCCTGCAATACCAGTATCGCGTTGGCGCAGATGTCCATAGTTTTCTACCAACAGCTGGGAAGCATCTTCAGTGATAATAGGCTTGAACTGACGTGCAAATGTTATATACCGTAAAACTTCTTCACGTGTGTAAGCGCGTTCCACATTATCTTCAACATTAGAATGTAAATCAACAATTTTTCTTGCAATGGCATAATCAACTACTTCATTGCACTCATCTACCAATATGAAGAACAAATCAAAACGAGACATAATTGGTGCCGACAGTTGTATATTTTGTTGCAAGCTTTTTGAGCGATCATACCGACCATTAATTGGGTTAGCTGCTGCAAGTATAGAAGTGCGTGCATTTAGTGTGGCACGCACGCCAGCTTTGGCTAACGATATCGTCTGTTGTTCCATCGCTTCATGTATAGCGACTTGATCCCGTGGATCCATTTTGTCGAATTCATCAATACAACATATGCCATTATCAGCCAACATAAGCGCGCCGGCTTCTATGACAAAATCAAAACTTTCTTCGTCACGTACTACAGCAGCTGTCAGACCTGCTGCCGATGATGCCTTGCCTGATGTGTACACAGCACGCGGTGAAAAATCTGCTACTTGCTTCAGGAATTGAGACTTCGCTGTACTTGGATCGCCAACAATACAAACGTTAACGTCACCACGCAAGGATGTTTCTAAAAAAAATACAAAAACAATATTTAATAATATTATCGGAAAATCAAAAATATAGAGTAATTACTTTCGTGTGTAGTTTTAGCAACTCCACCAAACAATTGTAGTAAAATACCGCGCTTCACTTCATCATTTCCATAGATAGAAGGAAATAAACTATTTATAAGATTATTATAAAGATTACGATCTTTTGACATCTCATAAACTTTATTCCATTCCGCATCTGTCATTTGCTTTTTCATATCTTCAGCAGTTACCTCTGACATTGGAAGATCTGTGCCACCAAAACGTGCAGTGGTAGCTTGCACGCTACAAGCTAGAAACGCCATACGATAATTAAGATCACGCGAACCTAAAGCTTTTAGGCCTGTCACACCTTCAGGTCCTTCGCCACGTTTGTGACGTGAACTTTGATCTGCCTTTGCGCCAGGCATGTTCAGCACTGAAATATCTGGCACTACTATTAGTGTCCCAGTAAAATCATAACGATCACCTGCCTGCACAGTTTCAACCAATTCGGAACGTAAAATAATTTCCACAGAACGAGGTATACAACCACGCGGCAGTTCAGCCTGTGTCTCTTGTATGCGTATTTTTTGAAAATCTACAAAAAGTGACTTCTCCACATCCAACATAAAGCGCCGCCGATTGGCGCATACTGGATTGCGGCAAATGGTTGGATTTGTAAATTTGAACTGTTGTTCCACATTTCGTATCTCAGTTTGACAGTCCAAACAAATAAATGTGCCTGTCACAAGTTCAGGATGAACAGGATGCGTGCGCACTACTTGACCAGATATACGAATAAGCGTACCAATTTTCGATGTAGTCAAATCACGCACTTTATGACGGGTTGGCACTTCTGTAAATGACACATAACAATCCTTTTCAGTTTTCAAGCCTGAATTATCTTTAACATAGTTTTCCACTGCTTTACATAGGAATGGGTATATACTAAAATATTACGAATAGTTTGTTAAGAGGTAATTTTAATAGAAAACTTAGTCTTACCGGTAGTATTCCTCAATTATAGTTGTTGCCAAGTTTTGGTTATACTTTTCAATATCGTCGAAACTTACTTCCAGAGTGTAACGATCAGGCTGCTCTAATTCTTTAGCTGGTGAAAGATATTTAATCTCACCATCTTCTTTAAATCTGTAAAATGTACATATGAATAATTAAAGATTTTATACAAACGTATAGCATTTCAGCACATACTCATCCAAGAAATCCTGAAACAGCTTTTGACAACGTATTCCTATGTCATCCTTTACGCGCAGTTGACCAATTTGTTGATCAGCTACATCCATTGTGTAAAATTAATGTATTTTATAAATATTTATACACAGCAATCAAAAATATTTGAATTATAATCTCAAACAACTTAACACAAGCAACACACGCTGTAATATGCCACCAAAATCCCAACAAATGCTAACAAATTTGACAGTTGATGTAAATTTGGCGCGCAATTTTGCTGGTTATTTTGTTTTGTACTGTAAAGTACGGTACGGAGCAAAAGGTTTTACAAAAATTTAGAATATATGAATTACATGTTTTATCTTGCGTTTTTAAATTTGTATATATTGTGTAATATATAATGTATGTTATTCTTTGTGTATGTTATAACGATATATTTAGAAATAGGATACAATTATTTTTTTCATATATATTTTATATATTTATATTTATATATTTTATATTTTTATTATATACCTATATTTTATATAGTTATTTTGTTTATAAACTCTATACATTTATTGCATTAACAAGTAATATATACATTGTTGTGTATATTGTAGGTATATACAACATTAGATGTACTACAGAATATTTTAATACATTATCTGAAACATTCATAATAGTTCCCTTAACCTCAAAATTAATATATATACAATGGAAAATGAAGCCCTCTTTCAATACTTACTAAATTGTAAAATAATGCTCTATCCAAAAGAAGTCATATTTTTTTGATAGATAAAATATATTGAAAGCTGAAATGTGTAACCTTAATCCACTGATACTACATTTTAAGAATAAATTACAAAAATTTTTCAATAATTGTTCCCTGAAATAAAATGTGCTGAAAATCATATGACTATACGACTATAGGTTCTATTCTCTTTTATAGTTACGGCTATGAATATCATTTGATTGAAATGAAAGGGAGGGGGAATTGACTGACAGTTAATGTTAAGTTAAATGAAAGGTGCTATGAAGTTGAAGTTGCGGCGGACAATTACATAGCCAACTGGGTATTAAGAGGAATTTATCAACACGAGTAACCAATAAATTTATAGACAAAAGTTTTAATTATAATTTGACTTAATTATGAAAGACTTTTTGCTTAAATAAATGAAAGCTTATAACGAAATGATTTGCGAGTTCACCCTATTCCTTTCTGGCTAGAACATAATGTCAGGGTTTCTCCGCTTCAACACAAGGAAGTTTCAATTAAAACACATCCACCCTTATGCTTCTCTTATCTCAAATCATCTTTTTTCTCTTTCTCACTAAGCTATGTATTCGTATTTGGTATATGCGAATACGTAGATATCTTTCATGTCTCCTGCTATATAGATCTTCAGACTACTACAATTGTGAATATAATATGTTTAAATTATGATTGCATATTAATGTAAAATTAAATTTATTTACATACATTAGAATGGGTCAACTTTTATTGAACTATAATTCTGGAAGACAAAAATTATATAAAAAAATTTCTATACATCATATTCTTATCCGACTTATATTAAAAAATACAATTATTAAGAATTTTTGTTTAATTATTAACTAATTTATTTAAAGCAGTTAAACTACAATTAACTATTGTACATCAGTTTCAATTAAAAAATGGATCGTAAATATTTTCTTATTTTCTTCTTTGACAGATTAGTAGTGCCAGTCTACTTTTAGTCAATGAAAATATTAAATTCCATATATAAATCAAAATATTACCCCACAAGTTCGATTTAATTATCGATTTAATTATCTATATATTAATATATAACTATTTAATTTATATTAGATTTTTCAAATATTCTGAATCGTCTTTTACGAATTTCTCAGCAACATCATTTGGAACGGCCACTTCTTTATAGTTATCCAGACCAATTTCTTCTTCTTTTCTGTAATATAAAATGCATAAATTATGTTAATATCATAAAAACTGAAATCTTAATTATTTTACTTATTGATAAACTAACAAGTAACTAACAAGTAACTCACGGGCACTAATCAACCCATCCAAAATCAAGAATATAACTAATTTAAGTGAGACCGAAATCGATAATAATATATCACTTTTTGATTAATATCCAAGCATGCACAGAGATAAGTGACTACTAATAACATGGGTATAATTCTTCGAAACCCTTTTATTTGAGTACTCTAAAGAACTATGACGAACTGATTTTGAAGCTTTACAAAATTCCAAAAAATAAAAAAAATAAATTAAATGATACAGACGACTTTTAAAATTATCTAAACAACCAAATTACATGGAGGTTCCACTAATCATATCCTAACCCATATATTCCTATTGGTAATTCTTTTTATCTACTTTGCTATATAGATCTTTATCCGGTTCAGCAACGACATCCTACCTCCCTAATTTACGTCCCTGCTTTCTGGCTTAGATGAACTTAGCTCGCTAGGTATTAAGTCTATTTGTTTACATCTCTCTCCCCAGATTAGTGGAATGAAGTTTCCTCAATGCAACAACAACATCTTCAAATAAAAGCAACTAATCCATAGACGGTCTATATAGAATTATTTTCCTCTTGTATATTAAATGGAATGTATTGCATCGTTAAATGAGATATATCTCTCGCTAAATATAATTTTCTTAAAAACTTACTTAATGAGTATATCAACAACATTTTCGCAGGCCAACAGACATTCGTTGTCTTTGCCGACTTTGGCTTCCCATTTGTGGTACTCGCGTAGAATGTAGTAAACACCTTTCGAACGCAGCAACTCTCGGTAGCGTTTAGTAGCACACAGCTGTAGTAACGATTCCAATAACATTTTTCTCAAATCTGGATCCACTTCACGAGTTTTATCTTCAGGTAAATACTAAATACAAGCAGCATTACAGACATTTATAACGACTAAAAATAATATACATTGACTTACTTGCAACTCAATGGGCAACTGTTCATTTTCTTCCTCTGTAAACTCTTCAGGTCCGCAAAGAGGATTTAAGATGCTATGCAACACGTCTTCCTTGTCAGTTAGTATTAAAGTGTGGTAAACAGGATCAAAGCAAATGTTCTTTACCACACCAATAATGCCACCTCTGCGTACTACAGATTCTGGATAACATATAAATGGCAGCACTTTATCGAAGAGATCATATCTGGAATTACAGAATAGCTCACGACCACGACTGCTTTGCGTTAAATTGCAGAATAATGGACCTAAAATAAAAAGGTTTGTAGTTGGAATTTGATCAAAATTAGTTTTCAATTTGTTACCCAAATAATGCAGTTTGGAGTTTTTTTTGTTGTAGTTTAGCTTGGAAAATGATTTTCCAAGTTTGAAAAATATATTCTCGTCTTTTTCCATTTCATCCAGCATATCATTCACCAGACGTTCAATACGTGACATATTGCAAAGCACCATTGCCCAAGCATCTGCAAATTCTGAATTCTCATCTGTTATGTGCTTGACGGCAATTTGTATAAGTGGTCGATCCTTAAAATTGTTTAGGGTTAATAGAAATGACTGGAGTTATGTGGACAAAGGAATTACCTGTACATTTTTTGAGGTTTCAAGTACTTTGACAGCGCCAAATTCTTCAGCAGTTAAATTAATCAGACTCAATACTGCATCCTTTGCCACTGAGAGATTTTCATCACAAGTTAGTCTTATCAGTGCTGCAATGATGTCCTCGCACTCCACTATTGCGGCTTTACCTTCATCAGAACCGGTTAAACCTAATAATAAATGTGGTTATTAATTAATTGTGAATTTATTGAATTTTTGGACTGTAGTGACAGTGACATATATGTGCAGTTTAATACATAAGTACTATAAACAATAATCATTTATTAATATTTTAAAAATATTTATGGTTTGATCATTTCTGGTACGCAGCAGGTGAGTGTTTGATTTACTTTACTTACAAAGCACATTTGCTGTGGCTACTGACTTCAGATCCAAACGCTGGTTGGGTTGCATAAATTGCACCAATTCTCTTAAATTATCCATTCCGTTTGTTAAAGTTTTATAAAAAAATATTAAATGACTTCACACATTAAAAGATTTGTTTTCATTCAAACACACATGTTTTCAAAATTGGTAAACAGAAAACGCATTAGCAAAAGGAACGAATGGAAATGAAATGGGCTGCGCAAATTGTTTTCGTTGCGTGCTTCGTGTGTTATTAACTTCTTTTTAATATATTAATATGTAATCACAGTAAAAAAAAATATTAATTCATTATATTGCTATATCTTTTCATATTATTTCCACATCATATTTCACTTTATCCACCAAATTAAATAAATTAATATTAACAATGTTTTGTATTAAAATATTACAAATAATTACGATGTTGTTATTGCCCACTTAGTGACTTTTAGCAAATACACAAACCTAAAAATTTATTTTTATTTCAAATAATTACTCTCGCAAGTGAGCACTAAAGGCGCTGCGCACATTAGATAACCATGGGAAGACAGATTATTTACTAAACCAGTGATGTTAATCAAAAGAGGGGAACACCCGAAATTTTTAATTCAAAAGAACATAATTAAAGGAATGACCTATTAAGGAAATAAAAACTCTATCCCTATGAGGAATCGCAGAGGAATAGGTATATGTCAGTGAGACCACAACTATCTAAAAAGTAGATATAGAATTCAAAGAATAGCTTGATAACCTAAATTTTAGTGAGGATTCAAATTTGAAGCTGCAACGATTGAAAGTTGCAAGTTTGGAGAAACGTCCACTGTTGAAAGAAAGGAAGAGGTGTTAAAAGCAATTAAAGCTTTATAGAAAAATTTGTTAGTATGATATGGTAGTGAGTAAGCCAAGTAAGATGGGAATGCTATCGAAGATTTTTTTCAAATTAAGGACGTGTGCGAGTTAGGCTAAGTTGCGTTCTAAATGAGGGAAATTCTAAATTGTGCCGATAATTTAGTGATGTGTCGATACGTGTTGATAGATGGCTAAATGTGTGCAGTGCAAAAAATCCCAAAAAATCTCCCATTTGGTTTAGCATCAACTTAGCCTAACTCGCACACGTCCTAAATAAATTAAATCCTTAACAGAAATTGTGGGATGAGTATGCAATTTTCGTGGAGGACAAAAATAATTTTAAAAAATCTAATTTTAAAGAAAGCTTAAATAAAACATTTATAAATTTATACCGGATTTTTTATAATCTTATATATAAAATTAACATTGTCAAAATGTTAGTTACCGTACTCCTCCGAAACGGCTTTACCGATTTTTACCAAATTTTATATGCGTATTCAGTAGGTTTGAGAATCGGCTACTATCTATTTTTCATACCGCTAAAGTGATTAGGGTGCCCCTATCCAGCAAAAATATCTTTATTGCTTTAACAAAAATTTTTTTATTTTTTTGACATAAATTTTTTTATATTTTTGAAAAAGAAAAATTTTTTCTTAATATTTTATGTAACTACGCCAACAAGTACATCGAGCATTTACATTCACTTCGTTTCTTCGTCTTCGCCTTGCATGGCAGATGGAAAATGTACTAAAAATTTTTCTAAAGATTTCACTAATGATACTATAACAAATACCGACGAATATCCAATATATCGTCGAAGAAATCCCGATAATGGGGGACAATGGCGGGTGGTGCCATATTCGCCTCTGCTAAGCAAGACATACAATGCTCATATAAATGTTGAGTTTTGCAGTTCTGTGAAGAGCATCAAATATATAAGTATGTCCATAAAGGCAGTGATATGGCTGTGTTTAGAGTAGAAAATACTAATGTAAATGCTCCTCCAATGAACAAAAACGGTGAAATTACGTTCTACCAAATTGGTCGGTACATCAGCTCCAATAAAGCTGCTTGGCGTATCTTCGGTTTTCTAATTCATGAACGGGATCCAGCAGCTGTTCAGTTAGCCGTCCATCTTGAAAACGGTCAGCGTGTATTTTTCACGAACGAGACAGTGATTGATCGTGGTACAAATCCACCTAAAACTACACTCACTGCATTTTTTGAATTGTGTAATAGTACGGATGATTTTGGTGCCTTTGCAAGAACATTACTCTATTCACAAGTACCACGCTATTTCACATGGGCTCAAACAAAAAAATGGATGCCCCGCAAGCAAGTTTCACCAGTTGATGCATGTCTCAATTCATTTAAATCGAACGCTTATTTATAGATAATCCAAGACACACTGAGTGCTTTTATCTTCGACTGTTGTTGGTTAATTTTACTGGCCCATTATCATTATTATTATTTACAGTCAATCCAAGACAATTTAAATTTGAAGATACAACAGTTGTTGCCAGGGAACTTGGTATCATACAAATCTATTGATTTTAAATTAATAATTTAATAAATAAACTATAATAACTTAAAAATAATATTGTTTGGCGTTTGTTATTTTTATTTTCCTTTTCGTTCATAGCGCTCCATGCCTATTTCATGCATATACCACACACATACTTACACACTTATAATAAGTAAGTTACTTTTTGTCTACACTAGAATTTATCTAGAAACTAGAAATAATTTATAAGGCAAAACAGCGTTTGTCGGGTTATCTAGTTATTTAATAAAAATTAATTCATTTAATTTTTTTTATGAAGAAAATAGCAAAAAGTGATCATTACTGTTTATTTTTAAACTACTACATTATTTTTGTTATACCTTTAATGACTCTATATAGGTTATATAGGTTTAAGATTTAAATTTATTTCGCTGTATTTTTCAGCAAAAGGCTTTATAACTTCTGAAGAGTTTTTTCATCACATTTTTATAATGCCATATACACAAAATATTAAATATGTAAATCGGTTTTTTAAACTCGATACTTTTTCTTATTTTATACATAATAATAAAAATTACTATATTCGTAATAAACAAACTAGGCATCAAAGTACTTTACTATAGCACTAAAAAATTTTCTAATGAAAAGCATATACTATATATAAGCAATGGATTGTACTTAGTTTTGTATGTAGAGATCATTATTTTTAATATTAGCTTAAATCATTTGTTAAAACGACTTCACATGTTAGGTGACGTATACAATTATATATATATAACTACTATAAACCAGACTATAATTTAATTTTAATATATGATTAATGTTCTGATATTTTGTTGAACTGATTAAATTTTGAAGTCATATTAAACAAAATTTGACGATATTCAAAAGAGGATTCCATACACTTACCTCCTTTTCTATTTTAATTTAGATCTTTTATGATAAATAGCATAAAAACTTTAATTTTAATGTTGATTTTCGCATGAAAATTAAGAGTGCTCCCTCGTCAGTCCGATCTATAGAAGCAGGGGTTCCTCAGAGATCGCCACTTTCCCCCATTCTCTACAACATTTATACATCTGACATTCTAATCCCTTGATTTTGGCGTTATATGCTGACGATACGTGTATGCTATATTCAGATAAATGTGCTCTCAACATAACCAACACACTTCAAGAGCATACAAACCTCATTCTCGAGTATTTCCAGAAATGGAAAATAAAAATATGTCCTGGAATCTTT
The DNA here is from genome assembly GCF_002237135.1 of Teleopsis dalmanni. Lineage (NCBI taxonomy): Eukaryota > Metazoa > Arthropoda > Insecta > Diptera > Diopsidae > Teleopsis > Teleopsis dalmanni. The sequence continues at coordinate 127,963,361 of NC_051846.1, read as the reverse complement.
GCCTAGACGCTGTAAAACGAAACCTTTCATTAACCTTACTATCGATCCTTTTTTTTTTTGTGAGAATATTAACTTTTAATTAGAGCGTTAAGGTTTTGGATATTTCTATAAGTATTTCGGCAAATTCGCTTTTGCCTTCAACAGAAGAATTCCTAATATTAGGAATTAATGCTCCAAACAAAAGTTAATATTCTTAAAAAAACAAAACCGACTGTAAATCACATTACCCGTTTTAAATTTAATTACTTTCACTGCTGCCTGACAATTAAAGTCTACAAAGATAGTGACATGTGCACACTATATGGATATTGTGATGTGTTCATAGAAGTCCTCGATTTAACCATACTGTATCCAATTGCTTTCATTGCATCTAGTATGTCTACAAAAACAGGGATATACGAAGATCGAATGGTATTAATTTGTATCACATTGTATTACGTTGAAGTGGCAACCTCATCCATCAAAGCTTACTTAAGCACAAATATTGATTAGTTGTGATAATACGGAAGAGACCCCATCCTTACCACCTTAAAGGTTGTAGTTCTTGGCTGATATTGGTGTGACTGCTTTCCCTGCAAATAGTTCGACTTGATATCCACTGCTGTACTGTCTTTTTCTATCTATGAACCATCTGTGTTGATGGAAACTTAAGATGTGCCTGTCAGAGAGATCCTTACTTTCCTAAGTTGGAAAAAGAGTAGAGTATGAATAAATATAACCGTCGTTTTTGTATTTTTATTTTTCAATACGTTATCCTAATGGTTTAGAGAAAATCTTAGCCTTGTATTTTAAATTAATTGGTTTATAAAGAGGTTTTTCGAACAGTAGTGAACTACAACAATAACGTATACTACATGAAAAACGTATCTTCGAAAATGCGTAAATTAACTTGGCTGATATTGGTGTGACTGCTTTCCCTGCAAATAGTTCGACTTAATTCCCACTGCTGTACTGTCTCTTTCTATATTTGAGCCATCAGTGTTGATGGAAACTTAAGATTTGCCTGTCAGAGAGATCCTTACTTTCCTAAGTTGGAAAAAGAGTAGAGTATGAATAAATATAACAGTCGTTTTTATTTTTATTTTTCAATACGTTATCCTAATGGTTTAGAGAACATCTTATACTGTCTCTTATGCTGTCTCTTTCTATCTTTGAGCCACAGTGTTGATAGAAACTTAAGATTTGCCTGTCAGAAAGATCCTTACTTTCCTAGGTGGGAAAAAGAGTAGAGTATGAATAAATATAGCAGTCGTTCTTATATTTTTATTTTTCAATACATTATCAGTCCTGTACTTTAAACTAATTGGTTAGATATAAATAAGTAAAACAAATTCTTTTTAATTTATTAATTTTAATTTATTCGAATTAAAATTACTCGCAATTACATTTATATATGTATATTTTAATGTTATATTCTGGATTTAATGTGTACGCTTAATTATCATTTTATCTATATACTTTTATCTGCTTGAATCTGTTTTAACATTTTTTAATGCAATACATTTTAAAATATATATTTTTATGAGATATGAGAAATTATGACGTTTTCAACAAATACGCTTCATACTCTGCCATCAATTCTGTTAGTTTATTTTCTAATTACGAATACGTCTGAGATAATTATCTGAGATAACGTCAAGTGTTACTTGTTTTTTAATATGTAATTCTATGAAGTTATCTTCGTAATGCGGTTAACGGTTATGAATATTTTTTTTTTTGTTACATGATTTCTTGAATTTTCTTCGCCCCTCTATGCTTTTAATAATTTTAATATTTTGAACTTAACATAAGTTTAGTTTATGCATAATATAAGATTTTTTATATAATATTACTCTGTTTTTAGTCATTTTTAACTTAATTGTATTTTTATCTTTTAACATATATATCGTATATAAAATTTTTATAATCTTCCTTTGTTTGGGTTCTTCTGTAATATTTTATTATAATACATTTAAAAATACAAAAGGGTTTAATACTATGCTACTAAAATTTAAATGACTTAAATTAATAATTTTTATATATATCTATATATATATATTATTTTTTTTTTGTTTATGTTTTCTTTCTAACATTTTTTTCATTTTTAATGAGAGTTGATTCAATTTTTATATGAATATTTTTGGAATATATTTTCTTTCTGATTTTTTTTCCTTTTCAAAGCGTTTCTGTAGCCTTGTCTTTTTAATTTATCGATTATCACGAAGGAGTTGATAACATTAATTAATTATAAAGATCAAGACTATTAGATAGTTCATTAAATTCTCTTTTTAGTAAATAGAGAAGTTTGAGTCATGAAAAGTTCGTCATCCTTTTTTCTCAACTGTACTTTTTAGTTACTTACTATTTCTATCTATATACTTGTTAGTACCTGTTTCTTTCTCTTTATACATACATTATGTATATATATATAGTATAAATAGGTTTCTTCATTCCCCTCATACTTTCTCTTATTTCATTAATATTCCGACAAATATACTAAATTCATTTTCGTTGCATTTCTCAAAGAATGATTTAATTTTCTTTCACTGGTCTTTAAATTCTTTTCCTACTTTTGTACTTACACTTTATTTTCCTTTCTACTCTCTTTTACTTTCTTTTATTTTTTTCCATTTCTGTTTTCTCTAATGTGATTTTTTATTTCCATTCGTTTGTTATATCTTATCATCGCTGCAATTGAGCACTTGAGCCATCTAAACTTATACATTGAACATTAAACTGAACATTACATTGTTCAGTTTATGTTCTCATACCTTCCATTTATTTCACTTTTTTCAGGTTTTTAAATCAACATTTTTTGCAATAATGATTTAATTTTCATTATTTTACTATTTATCTCTCCAATACTGCACTTTATAAGACTGTGTCCTTGTTTTACTTATATAGAATTATTGAGTGCTATTTTTGTTATCTATGCTCTCATATTTCCTAATCACTTTTGAATCAAATGTCACATCTGTCGTTTTTTTAAATAGATTTTTTTCTCTTTCCATTTATTTTCCTCTTCACTCTTTACCGTTATTTTCTTTTTTTTTTCATCGCTTCCCTTCTTTCTTCGTTTACTTCTTCCTTTTCCTTCTTTTTATCTCCACTGCTCTTTCCCATCTCTCTCCAGTTTTAGCCATTTTTTCTTCCTTTCTTTCCTCTCTTCACTTCTTTCCTGCTCTTCTCTTCTGTTCTCCTTTTTCTCTTGATTTCCTCATTCATTTATGTTCTTCGATCTTTTTTTCCCCATCCTTTTTTAAGTTCCCTTATTATCATTAATTTCTTCGTTTTCAAATTCTCTTCTCTTCTCTTCTCTTCTCTTCTCTTCTCTTCTCTTCTCTTCTCTTCTCTTCTCTTCTCTTCTCTTCTCTTCTCTTCTCTTCTCTTCTCTTCCCTTCTCTTCTCTTCTCTTCTCTTCTCTTCTCTTCTCTTCTCTTCTCTTCTCTTCTCTTCTCTTCTCTTCTCTTCTCTTCTCTTCTCTTCTCTTCTCTTCTCTTCTCTTCTCTTCTCTTCTCTTCTCTTCTCTTCTCTTCTCTTCTCTTCTCTTCTCTTCTCTTCTCTGCTCTGCTCTTTTATTGTATTCTCTTCTCATCTCGTCTCTTTCTTCTCTTTTCTTCTCTTTTCTTCTCTTTTCTTCTCTTTTCTTCTCTTTTCTTCTCTTTTCTTTTCTTCTCTTCTCTTCTCTTCTCTTCTCTTCTCTTCTCTTCTCTTCTCTTCTCTTCTCTTCTCTTCTCTTCTCTTCTTTTCTTTTCTTTTCTTTTCTTTTCTTTTCTTTTCTTTTCTTTTCTTTTCTTTTCTTTTCTTTTCTTTTCTCTTTTCTTCTCTTTTCTTTTCTTTTCTTTTCTTCTTTTGTCTTCTCTTGTCTTCTCTTCTCTTCTTATCTTTTCCTTTTTTCCTTTTCTCTTCTCCTCTTTACTCTTCCCTTTTGCTCTCTCTCTTCTCTTCTATATTCTTCTGTTCTTTTCTCTTCTATTCTCTTTAATTTTCTTCTCTTCACTCCTTTTCTCTTTTCTTCTCTTCTATAGTTTTTTCTCTTCTCATCTCTTATCTTCTCTCTTTTTCATATCTTCTCTTCTCTTTTTTCTTTTATTTCCTTTAAAACTTTTTTCTTTTCTTTTGTTTTGTTTTCTTTTACTTCCTTCGCGTATCTTTTGTTGCCTTTACTTTTCTTCCTTTTTTTTTTGTTTTCTGTACTTTCTCTTCTCTTCTTTTCTCACCCTTCTTTCAAGTCCCTTCTTATCTGATATTATCGTTTGTCCCCTACCCTTTCATTTTTAATTCTTTTTATTTGTCCTTTCTTACTCTCTCTTCTATTTTCTCTTATATCTTACTTTCGTTATGTTCTCTTCGCCATTCTTCTCTTCCTCACTCTTCTATTTAACTCCCTTCTTAACCCTTCTTTTTTTGTTTTTTATTTTATCCGCTCTGTCTTTGTTAGCCTTCTTGGCACCTCTCGTCTCTTGTGTTTTCTACTATTCGTTACTTCTTTTCACTTTCTTGCATATATTATACCAACA
>NC_051846.1:127951102-127958762 GCF_002237135.1 Teleopsis dalmanni | reverse complement strand
TGGGCTCAAACAAAAAAATAGATGCCCCGCAAGCAAGTTTCACCAGTTAATGCATGTCTCAATTTATTTAAATCGGACGCTTATTTACAGTTCATCGAAGACACACTGAGTGCTTTTATCTTCGACAATTGTTGGTTAATGTTACTGGCCCATTATTATTATTATTATTTACAGGCAATCCAAGACAATTTAAATTTGAAGATACAACAGTTGTTGCCAGGGAACTTGGTATCATACAAATCTATTGATTTTAAATAAATAATTTAATAAATAAACTATAATAACTTAAAAATAATATTGTTTGGCGTGTGTTATTTTTATTTTCCTTTTCGTTCATAGCACTCCATGCCTATTTCATGCATATACCACATACTTACACACTTATAATAAGTAAGTTACTTTTTGTCTACACTAGAATTTATCTAGAAACGAGAAATAATTTATTAGGCAAAACAACGTTTGTCGGGTTATCTAGTCATTATATAATAATATCCAATTTGAAGTTATAGCAAACTTATATTGTTTAACTCAATTTTATTATATGTTCTAATATTTGTAATTTTCAAATTGTATTTGTAAATTGTACTTGAATAAATATCTTGTTAGCTTTTAAGTTAGTTTTTAAGATAGTGCAATAAAAAGCATGTACTTAATGCACTTAATATTATAAATAAAATAAAAAAAAAATAAAATTATTATTAATTAATGAATTGGAAAAATGTTATCTGGCCAAGATGGGAATTCAAGTAACTAAAATTGAGCTACCTCTTATGAAGCTATATAGAATTTCATTATAATTAATTAGTAATTATTAAATTAAAATTAAGTTGTTTGATAATTAATTAAACAACTACTTCAAAATATATAAAATTGCATCCACTGAGCATCCAATTGCATCGAATATTATCAAACATCTTCGTGATAATAAGATGATACGAAAATCGAATATACCATTTGCGTCTGGAATTATTATAATTAAATAATAACAAAGACATGGGCATAAGAGACCCGATGGCCGCAGTGCCACATTCCCTAACAATAATAACAGTAAAGACATCGTACCCTATGCCAGGAATTAAAGATCATTTCACCAGTTTGGCTGGAAACCGCTATTTCACTACACATAATGTTTATTACAAATTTAACTGAATGCCGTTTGGTCTTCCTAATTCAGTTGCCATGTTGAAGGCTTTAATGAATGGCATTTTAGAATGGAGGTATCTTGGTAAGATACTAACTGATTTGGGGCGCGTTTCATATCCAAGCAAGTTCACAGACGAAGGTATAGAATGTATAGATAGATTCTTAGAAGTACTTTAAAAATGTGGTCTTATGTTGCGTATTGATAAATATAATTCCTGAGAAAGTTGCTGAGAAAGAGTGAAACATAAATATCTGAACATATACAATTTCTTATACATTCATATTTAAATAAATACTTTTTAAGTAAATACGCTTATAGACTCTTTTTTCCCGGGTAAATATAATTTAACTATTAGGTGAAACCTATACGACTATTTGCTTTAGTAAAGAGTATTTGTTTGGAAAATTGTTAAAAAATCGCATAATATTAATATTATGGAATTAAATTCGTTAAAGATGATACTTTTTTTTGCTTTATTCCTTTTCAGTGCTTCTTAAGTATCGGGTATCTTAGAAAAACAAGAACTTATATTTTGAAATGCTTCTGCCAACAAATTATTATTACCATATTGTTGTTATAATTCACTTATTGTGTTTTTTTTAATCTTTTCTTATTAAGTACCGATAATTGTTTGAAATCAGAGGCACTATTTAATGGATCGAATTAATTAAATTAGAATGTATGGACAAATCTAACAAGACAATATTTTTTTGGACATATAAACAATTGTAGTTGTAGAAATTTCATTTTATTATATGATTGAGTAAAAAAAAATTTTTTTGGCACACAGTTTTGTTTCCTTTTGTACATGTACATATTTTTTTTTTTTTAAAAACTGAAATTTTTTAATATTTGATTAAAGCCAGGAACTGTGAATATATTCTCCATAGTTATGATTAGGCGTTTTAAGCTTGACTTGAAATAAGCAGCAATAGATATGCACACGTAAAATAGAAGAAATTGTATATTGACTGTTGGTTACGAGGTTTATAACTATGTATTCAAAAAATTTCAAATAATTTACCAATTAACTCAATCGAAATAGTTGCTAAAGCTGATAAGTTAACAAATACTGTAATATTCGTACGATAACATTAATAATTCAATCGGCAAAAACAACGTGAACTAGTACTGCGAAAAAGGTGAGTATAAGGTTTGAGATACAAATTTGGAAAATAACTCATGTGAAATAACATCCCTCAACTAGTATTTGTTGTCCATCAAATGCACTCCGATTTAAATTATTTTATGTACGTACGCACGATGAAAAAATTAAGGGAAACAAAACATAAACACCGTCCCATTTTCATGGGTTAACAATTTAAAATGAAGCAACTACACAGAAAGCAAAATATTAGTCATTGAAAGTGTTTGCTCCATAGACCCCAACAATATCACCTAGGATCAAAGGATTCATTATAAACTTATATTAAAGTGAATAAGGCTGGACCAGGCTGTCCAAAGCACGGCCAACAGGCCACATACAGGCCGCAGCTAATATATGTGCGCCCCACAACACGTTCTTAATCCACCACATTTTATTTTTATAGTATTCCAAAAAAAAAAAATTTAAATGAATAAATTAAAATTAATAAAACTAAATTTAACATAATCACTGTTTTTTAATTTTTCTTCAACAAAACCATGGGCGTATGTACTTGATTCTGTGACCCTCCAATCTGCGCAGTGACATGTATTGGTCCGCGATCTAGTCTCTACAGCCTTGGGCTAGACAAAAAGAATAATGCAAAGATTGCGTTTTCACACAGCTCTTTTATTGTGAAATGTGAGTGATAGCTGAAACATTTGTTAAGACCTCTCATCCTACAATAATTGAAAGCATTGTTTACACACTAGTAATTATCTAAAACTTAACTAGAATAATTTTTAATTTTTAACTATTTACTTTATTCGATTATATCGATTTATTTTTAAGAAAATGCAGCTATGTACGGTAGCTACATGACCTATACTCTCAAGTTCATCCCTTCATGAGTTGATTTGTCGGTATCTACAAAAATCCTTTGTGAAAATAAACATTCGATTATCTAAAATACTTCAGCATAAGCTTTGTAAAGTCCAGACAAACAAACGGGACAGTAATCGTTCATATCGATCTTGAATATTGAAAATAGAATAGTCTACGTCAGATTTCGCTGCTTTAATAAATAACTGTAGGTATTCAAAATTAAACGTCTCACTAAAATATTTATTTTTTCCAAATTATATGAAGAGGAAACATTAAATTACAACTGTGGCAGTTACGCAAATAAATTAATAATTCATTGTAAGCAATCAATCAATCAATCACACGTAAGTTAAGTAATACTTTCGAATATCTAATTAAGCGAAAATATTCATCAAGGAAATAAACAAAATTAAAACACGTGAAGAATTAAACAATTTTTATTGTAAATATGACATAGATATAAGAAAATATTAAATTAAAAGTATTTATAGTGACATCGAACATTATTGAACAAATTGATACATAATTATTTCAGTTCATTACTTTTGTATCAATTTCCTATTAATTAAAACACATGAAACAAATATCATTAAGCTGTTATTTTATGGTTATTAAGCACGATTCGGTTTGGCAGTTCCTCCAGATGTTTAGGTGTTTTAGAATATTTAGAAAATTTCCGAAAAAAAATCAAATATCAAATATCAGAATTTTACTGTATTAGTAACTATCGCCTTTGTTTATTAATTTTTAACTAATTATAATTAATGTTTATATTGTGACATATATTGTTCTATAAAAGCATTAGCCGATATGGTTTTTTCTAAAGCATAAATTTCATTAATATAATGAAAACTATAATAATTGTAGCTTTTACTATACCTACATCAAAGTTCTATTCATCCAAGACAATACATACATATATAAGCATTTGTTCCGTACATCTAGTACATCAATTTGTACTTCACCTATTATTATATAAAAGAAAAACCGTATTGAAGATTTCTTTTATTTCTTTGTTTAAATATTTGAAAATGTTAAAAATTTGTTGCAAAATAATTTTTACAATTATTTTAAAATAGTAATTATACTTTACCGTATAATCATTCATTATTATCATAATCAAATTTGCCATATTAACTATACTTAACATAATAAATTATTTAAGCCTTATTATTATAAAGCCTTATTTATTTATCGATTATTACAAAACATTCGATGCATTAAAGAGAGACTATATATGGACCGCACTATCTGCAAGAGGAGTTCCTGATGAAACCGTCAACATCATCAAAAATATGTATGACGACTCTTCATGCCGGGTATTACATAACGGGCACACGGGTATCAGAAATAAAACAAGGCTGTGTACTCTCGCCTATACTTTTTATTACGGCTCTTGACCTGATTAGAAACACATTTAATAAGATGCAAGAGAGACTTATAACTGTAACTAGCGACTCTACAAAAATCGGCCTTCAAATTAACACCACAAAGACTGAATCTATGAGCCTGAACTCACATAACAGCTTTCAGTTTAAAATATACGGGAAGTCCATAGAAAATGTTGAAGAATTTAAATATCTTGAAAGCATACTAACAACTGAAGGCGGAACAGATGCAGATATAAAAAAAGAATAGCGAAGGCTACTGGTACCTTTAATAATAAAACTAGAAACCAAAATTCAGATATTTAACTCCTGCGTCAAGTTAGTGCTAATCTGGTGGCTCCAATGCTCGTTTGTGGTAAATATGGGAACAAATTCCTATTGAGAAAGAAGTAGTGCGCAGAAAATACTAATGGATTGGGCATACCCTTTGGAAGGACGCAAACGAAATAGTTCGTGCCAGAAACAGAGGACGCCCCAACATACCATGGTGTAGTAGCGTTAATAAGGAAAGAAATAAAATATTTAATGAGTTAAGATATATAGCTAGAAACTGAGATTTGTGAAAATCCTATGTAAATAGACTATTTTCTTAATTTACCCCTTTGATATAATGCTATAACATGGCTGGAGTACCACAGGGGTCGCCGTTATCTCCACTGCTCTATAGCCTGTTCACTGCAGACATACCGAAACTCGAGCCTTCTATGCTATCGCTCTATGCTGACGACACTTGTATTGTATACTCAGACAAAATAGCCTGCAATGTCTCCAATACCATACAGGGTCACATTGACGTGCTTGTTCAGTATTTTAAAAAGTGGAAAATAAAACTGAACGCAGAAAAGACTCGGGCAATTTTTATTACCAGGAAGCGCCGCCAAGCTCCCAGAAAATTAAAAGTAGAAGAACAAGAAATAGAATGGGCCGATACTCTCAAATACCTGGGCATAACCTTTGATAACAAGCACTCCTGGAAAGCACATTTCAAATCCAAACGAGCTCAAGCTGCCCGAATATTACACTCCCTTCACCCGCTCATCAGCAGCAAAAAGCTCAACATAAAGAATAGAGTTAGCATATTTAAGCAAATTATTAAACCAGGACTACTCTATGGCAGTATAGCGTTTTGCCAAGCGCCAAAGCTCAACTTTAAAAATTCTTCAAAGAAGGCAAAATATTGCCTTAAGAAAACTGGTTAACGCCCCATGGTATATAAGAGGAGCTGATATCCACAGAGATCTGAGAGTGGATTCAGTTGAAAAATACATTAAAGATCGTGCTCTGAAACTGTTCAATACAATTGACAGTCACAATAATCCAACTCTCAGCATCCTAAAAATACAGCGAAATTTGATAAACACAGGCAGATACAAAGACATCAGATCCATCATATTATAAAGCCCCGTAAAGCCCCGTATTTAGTGTGACTTAAAACTGTCCACAGATAAAATAGAGTAAAGGTGCTGATTCACCAACTCAGACATCTGAATATCAATATATCAATATAATAAATATAAATTATTTAAGCCTAGGTATAACTAAAAATATTTACCCAACATAGTTACCTAGTTATCATTTCCAAACATATAGTGTAAAGAACACTTTTTATTGTTATAGAACTTACCCAAGGCACAGCTCGATGTGGAAGTGTGAAACTACAAATTTTTACCCCAATTTAATACTGTTTTCCTAATTTGTTTCCTTTGGTGTATAAAATTTTAAAACGAGATTGGTATAATTACAACCTCGGCTTCACAACTGACATGTATCTCGAAAAGCGCTCATGACATATTTCTTTAAATCATTTTTGCATTCAGTCTAATACAGGTTTAAGACTTTAAAGTTGGAGCCAATTTCACCACTCGTAATTAATTATATTTTATTATTTTATTTATTTTAGAAGCATATAGCATATGCATTATATATTAATTAAGCCATTAATTAATTAAGTAATTAAGTCATATTAAATCAAAAAGCTTAAATACATCATATACCTTGTAATCATAAAATAACTTATTCATTCTTTTTATGAATTCCCACTCTAAACCAACCGGCAAATTTTTTTATTTTCACGCTGGCAACACTATTATACACATTCCGTCAAAGTTTAACGCATATCGTACGATTAGTTTTTGTTTGGCGTCTATACAAAAAAATCGAAAAATTTTCGTGTGGCGATTTTTAGTTGAATTTCATTCAAAAAACGCGTCGTTGTGATGTGGCAAAAGAAATGATTTAAAACACAGATAGTGCCCCCACATTCATCGAACGCATCATAACTGGTGATGAGACATGGGTCTATGAATTTGACATGCTCACCAAACAACAATCGACCGAATGGTGCTTCGAAGGTGAGCCGAAACCGAAAAGAGAACACCAAAGTCGGTCCAAAATCAAGATTAAGCTGACTGGTTTCTTCAATGTTCGTGATGTTGTGCATTATGAATTCCTTCCGGACAGTCAAACGATCAATAAGGATTATTATTTGGCCGTTATGCGTGAGGCCATTCGACAGATTTATGGAAGTAAAACTCATGGATTTTAAATCACGAAAATGCGCCGGCTCACACAGCGTTGGTTGTGTCGCAGTTTTTGGCCAAAAACTCCACCAATATCATCAACCAAGCACCGTACTCTACAGATATGGCCCTGTGTAACTTTTTCCTCTTCCACCGACTCAAATTGCCATTGCGAGGAACGCATTTTGAGACCATAGGCCATAAAAGAGAATTCGCTGCGTGAACTAAAGGCCATACCTTCGGCGGCCTATAAAACTTGTATCGAAAATTGGATCAAGCGTTGGCATGTATGTATTGCCGCAGGAGGAGAGTACTTTGAAGGCGATAATAAAGAAAATTATTAAAAATTAAAATTTTGCGTGTTTGTTTTAACTTCTCGTTCTTATTTGATCAAATGGTATATTTTGTTTATGTATTTTATGATAATGAACATTTTATAATAAGCGCCAGCTTAATACCAAATAAAGTCCCTGAACAACTGATAAATGGCAATTCTGAGGCTTTAAGTGTGGCTTGTGACAAGTATCAATGATATTATTTAAGATCTGAACTTGTCGTGACATCAGAAGTATAAAGATTATTTTCCAAATACAGTATTGGGTAAATTGAGATTAATGTTTCCTTTTTGTAAATTTAAAGC
>NC_051846.1:127938201-127951002 GCF_002237135.1 Teleopsis dalmanni | reverse complement strand
AAAATAACATGTTCATTATTGAATATATTGCCAGCGCCTTTATTAAGGCAGAATGGCTTAATATATAAAATGAATATGAAATTGAATATTAGTAATTTGAATACTAAAACATGTTCATTATTGAACATGCTGCCATCGCCTTAATTAAGGCAGCATGACTTAATATAAAGGTATAATATAATATAAAAGTTTAATTCAATAATATAGTATATATAAGTTTTATAGGTATTTTCTTTTAACAAAACTTTTTTTTTTAAGTATTTCAATTTTATAAAAAATAATTGTAGGATTTTAAAATTATATAAATTAACATGATTCATTATTTAATATATTTTTTTTAAGATTAATTAATTAATTAAGATATAATATATAATAGATATATTAATAAACAAATATAGATTATGTTAATTGTTCATTTTTGAACAGTCTGCCGAGGGCCTTTAATAGAAATAGACAACAGTTTTCTTCTTATTAGCGCTGCTCGAGTTAGATAAATCACTATTACGATTATTGTGATTGTAGTTAATCCTAATGTCGTGTGCCCAGAAATGTGATGAAATTGTAAATCTTTTAGCTTTACTGTGTTACCCTTTATCTCATTTATTTTCTTATTTATTTGATTAATTTCTTCTTTGTTATTTATTTTCCAATGATGCCAAGGTTTTATATTACTATTATCAATCATAATTGCGTCTCTAATAACCGGCTTGAGCTCCTCTACTATCGCAGAGCTTTGCAGATTACTAGAGGATGTTAATGTTGTTCCTCTTATACGTGTCATACATCCTTCTGCTAGTGACAAAATGCCTTGACCTGATAAGTTTATTATATCTTCCATTGAATTTGAACATCTAATGTGGGCAGATTCTTGTTTAAAAGTTTTGAATATCCAACTATTCTGTCGATATAATTTGACCCAAATGGAAGAATTATTTACTTCTTCGTAGTGACAATTATCTTGATTAGTTGGTTTTAGTGGCGAAATTTCGCAAGAGTTATCGTTTGCATCTGTCCTAGGAAAATTACCTTCACAAGTAAATTGTTGCTCCGCTATCTTGCTGCATTGACTCCATGTCAATGGATCCATCAATTGATAAGCATTTATTTCCAGATTATAGAGAAGAAATGATGACATAACTTTCGGAATTATATATTTTGTGCCTTGGTTTATGGGTATTGGTATTATTTTATATATAGTAGATGACTGCTTGCTAAACAGTGGAATTTTTGCGTTAATCACTAATTTATTTCCAATGAATAACCCCTTTGCCTTTAATTGCTTATATATGGATTCTAACTCCGTTCCAGTTTTTTTAACAGGTAGTACTAGATTTTCGGGGATTTTATCTCTTATTTTTATTATTTCGTGATGTAACTGTGATGGTTTTATAAGCGCTGGGTTCAGTTCTCCATGATTAATGTCCATCAAAAGTTCAATAACCTCAGATTGAATGTGGTTAGCTTGAATTCCTGAATTGAGTCTGTTGGTTTTTCTCTCCAAAGTATGCGTTGATAATCTTGGTGCTCTTCTGCAATTTTTATTTGTCTAAACATTTTTTCCACATCTGCTGTCACCACGAATTTCCATAATCTCCATTTTATTATTATGTCAAATATATCTCTTTGTAATCGCGGTCCGGTCATCATAATATTGTTAAGACTATTTCCATTGGTCGTTTTAGCAGATGCATCAAAAACTACACGTAATTTCGTTGTTGAACTTGCTTCTCTGATTACAGCCTGATGTGGCATATAGTACAACCCTGCATTATGATTTTCTGCTTTGATCATATTACCTAAACGTTCGTATTCTCTCATAAATTCTATATATTCTGACTTAACTTCTTTCTTTATTTTCTTCTCCAAGTTGATTAGTCTGGCTACTGCTTGTTTTCTGGAATCCCCTAAGAATAATTCTTCTTTAAATGGAATTTGTACAAAGTATCTTCCGTCTGAATCTTTTGTTGTAGTTGTTTTATATAGTTCTTGACATTTTTCATCTTCTTGTAGGTTTGTTTTGTTTTCATCTTCTATTTCCCAAAATCGTTCTAAATTCAAGGCTGATATAGCTTGATTTTGTGTTTTGTTTGTTTGTAGCTATCCGGATATTATCCACCCGAATATTGTTTCTTGCCCAACTATATCGTCAAATTTCTTAACCCCTTATTTTATTATTTTAGGATATAGATCAGGATCTGCTAATTTGTAATTTTCCCAGATCGTGGTATCAAACATTAACGTTTGTTCTGGCAATGGTTTAATTAATTGTGGCATTACTAAGAATTCGCCTTTTACTATCATTTTATCGTTAAATCTTGATGTCATCTCCAAAATAACTTTGGAATTAGAGGTACATTTGACAGTCCTGATAATTGTGTTTTATTTTTAATTTCCTTTAATGATAGAATTTTAGCTTTCTCTTTGCATATCATTGATACTTGTGAACCTTGATCAACAAGAGCTCTTAGTAATTGATTATTCCCATAAGAAGTTTTTGGTGGAGATTAATACAGTTGGCAGCAATGTTAATTTCTTATTCTCTCTTTTTATTAGCGTTGACATAGTTTTACCTTGTTTATTAATTTTTATGTTGTCTTTTAGTTTATTCTGACTGTTGTCTTTGTGCAAAAGAGTATGATGTGCTTTATTACAGTTTTTACATCTGAACGACGAATAACATTTGCTGCGATTGTTATGGCTCAAGCAAATTTCACATATTTGCTTTTCGCGAATTACCGATGTTCTATGATCAACTGACATATCTCTAAATTTGACACAATTAAATCTTCGATGTCCCATCTGATTACAATGAAGGCAATGAATTTGAGAGGCTTGTGGCTTCTGAACATAAGTTGGAGTATTTATTGTATTTTTGATTCTCTGTTGAGCTTTAAGTGTCTGGAATTGCTGCTCTAAAAATTCTAATACGTCTTCTAATGATTGTACTTGTCTTGGTTTTTTAACATGTTGTTCGTATAGCTGAATACCTTCTTTGTCAAGTTTTCTAAGTATGATATGCGCAAATAATTCATCGCAACTAGAGCCCATATCTAAACAATTTTTAATCATACTTATACATTGCTTTGCTGAGTCATGAGCAATTCTTATGCTTGTAAATGATGTAGAGTTTATTGTTTTCATATCTAACAATTTATCGAATTGATTTGAAAAAAAAATCTCTTATTTTCATATCTTCTTTTTAAAGTATACCAAGCATATTCATAATTTGCTGATGAAACGTTTAGAAGATAAGATATTGCTGTACGAGCTTCTCCTTTTACATGTGATCTTAGGTAATCAAGTTTCATTGGTATAGTTAATGTATGATTATTATGGATTACATTTTTAAACAATTCTTCAAAATTTGACCAATTATCTATTTTACCATCAAAATTAGGTATAGATATGGGTGGTTGAGCTACTTGATTTTGTATAATGGGTTGATCAACTTGAGTTTTTTCCTTATTATAAAATTTATGTATAAATGTAATGTCGCTGTTAAGATTTTCTAACATATATTCCTTCTGAAGAAGATTTATTTGCTCGTAGTTTAGCTTTTTCAGATTTGACTGTAGTTGGTTGTTATAATTATTTATTGCCGCTATAAGGAATTCCGTCCTTTTTGCATCACATAACCCCTTCAGTAATTCCGAAGTGGCATTTTTTAATATTTCTACCACGTGTATTATGGCCTTCTAATTGCTTTCTTCTAATATATTTTCTGCTAACCTCTCTTCAGGTTTAGGGGGTTGTTTAGTGTCTATTTGCAATTCATTTTTTAATTTTCTATATTTTTCTTTCATTATATCCGGCCATTTATCATTAAAATATGGCATATCCACAATTCCTAATTGCTTTAACTTCCTATCATTTACATAGGAATTAGTCTGAATTTTATTTAATTCTTCTATTAACTCAATTTTGCGTTGTCTGGTATTTATTTCAGAAGCTTTCTTCTCTATTTCATCTACCGTATCTAAAAGATCTTTTTGAGTTTTAACTAACTCAACATGAGTATTTGTTGCTAATGCCATCTTCAAGGTTGTTAAGTTTAACAAACCTAACATATTTTAGCTCGCTTGTAATCACGCTTATGCAGCAAATAAATATTGTAAATATTTACGTTTATAAGTTCAATAACTTCACATATTGTATTTATGCTTATGCAGCAATATGTGAAATTTAAATCATTATTTTAGTCACCAATAATTGTAATTATTATTATGCTTAGTAAGTAATTCTATACTATATAAGGTAACAATATTAATAATAAAACTTAAAAGCGAAAACAATCGTCTTTACTTCACAATCAAAAATTGGTTATTGGTAGATGTGCCTTTTAACCACTGTAGAAACAAAATAAAAATTATTTACTTACTTGGCTAGCGGTTTATGTGCCTGCAAGCCTTTCATCTTAACTACCTGATTATTGGTTTATGTGCCTAATAGTCAGTGTAACAAAGTAAGCAAATACAGACATTGATACCACCTCAGATTACGTGGTATACATTGGTGACCCCGACGTGATTGGCAAGAGCAACTCAGTGTGAGCCAGCAGCGTTTACAAAAAACCTTCATTGAAAACAACTTGTTTCAACGGAAATTCAATAACCATGGATCCAAAATCAATATCCACTTTAACTGACCAGCAGGATTCAATTGGTTCAGAGATCGACAGAATCATTCGCAACTTCCAGAAGGACTCACCCAGCAGGAAAACACGTCAATATCTCGAAGATCGTAAAACAACTTTAGAACAGTTATTAGCTGACTTCAAGGCTAATGATGAGCAACTACAACAAGCCGATGTACTAGCAAGAACATCGGACTATTTCACACAAGATTACGGCATGGTAATCATAAATTTGGGTAACAAATATATCACCACAATAACTCAAGAGCTGGAAGCATTACCCATTAAGGCTCAACCATCAACAATAAAGGGGTTGGATCTTCAGATAAATAATGATGTTGAAGCTCCTGAAATAGTATTACCTACTGGTGGTCAAGAGAATGAAATTATTCAGGCATTAGTCAACAGACGAAATGCAGTGTGTAAATCAATCAATCGTCTCATCCACAATGTGAGACAAGATAACCAGCAACAGGTACCACAATATTTTGCAGTAAAATTAGCTACGCTTACCAAGTTATGGGATCAGGCTGAAGGTTTAAATTTTACTATTCAGGAACGGCAAGACAACCCTTCTGATTGCAATCATTATCTAGCACTTGAACAGTTGGTGCAAGATACAATGGTGGAATGGACTAGTAAGTCGACCAAGATTGAGACATCAATTAGGTCAACTTACCAATCATCGGCTACTTTGCCAACAATATCTCTTCCAAAGTTCAGTGGAGATTATTTGAGTTGGCGACAATTCAGTGATCTGTTTGCACAACTAATACACAATCAAAGAATATCAGACTCACAGAAACTCTGGTATTTGAAAACCAATATTCAAGGCGAAGCTGAAGCACTCATCAAGCATTTGCAAATATCAGATGCAAATTATGAGACGGCATGGCAATTACTACAAAGTAGATATGAGAATAAAAGAGTTCTAGTATCAGCAGTTTTGCAACGTTTGACAGCTCAAAACTCTTTATATGCCCATCCAACAGTCCAAGCCATTAAAAATATGCATGACACAACAAAGGAAAGTCTATGTGAACTTCATAATTTAAATATTGAAACATCAACTTGGGATCCAATTTTAGTTCACATACTATTAAAAAAATTGGATAAAAATACACATTGCAGTTTTGAACAAACTCTTACTAACCCAAAGGAGATGCCCACAATAAAACAATTCTTAGAATTTTTAGAATTGAGATTTCAGTCACTTGAGGCTATAGGTCTACGAGACAATGCAGTATATAAACCCAACAAAAGGATAGCCGTAACTATGGTTTGTTCAGATCTATGTAAAGTTTGTAATACAGATAAACATCCGACTCCTCCATTGAAATGACTCCTCCTGAACGATTAAATTGGATTCAACGACAAAAACTATGTGTGAATTGTTTCAAATCCGATCATAAAGCAAAGGTTTGTGAAGCTGGATCATGTAAAAAATGTGCCAAGAAGCATAACACTTTGCTCCATTTAGAGCAACAGTCACCTAAACCTTCAAGGGCACCAGCAACAAACACAAAGTCAACCACAACATTGATCAACGCTAATGAATCGCCATCCATAACAGCAACAACTAATGCAAAGTGTACTCGTAATTACGTTCTGCTAGCCACTGCAAAGGTGCGCATTATTGCAAACAATGGACGAACGTGTGATGTTCGTGCCATACTCGACTCAGGGTCTCAAGTGAACCTAGTAACCCAAAGAGTAATCAACAAGTTATCTTTAATTACCACAAATTCAAATCTATCGATCGAAGGTATTGGCCGTCAATTCGGAAACTCAAAATCTCGCGTAAATGTTGAACTGCAGGCTACTAATGGAAGCTTCAGGACGAGACTAGAGGCATTTGTATTGCCACAAATAATATCAGCACAACCGTCACGAGACCTAGATATCTCGGATTGGCAGATCCCACAGAATGTAGAATTAGCAGACCCCAGCTTTAACAGATCTGGAAGAATTGACATGCTGATTTGTGCTGAATTCTATCATACTCTACTTCAACCAGAACAATTGATAATAGGAAAGAATTCGCCACTGTTACAAAATTCGGTTCTAGGTTGGTTGGTGGTTGGTAAGACTAAAACTACAACAGATATTAAACCAACATGCGCTATTACTACAGGAGAAGTTGGTGAAATGTCAGAAATGATAGAACGATTTTGGAAATTAGATAACATTGAGACTGCAGAAAGGGTTTTGACTTTATCTGAGAAATGGTGTGAAAATCACTTTACAAATCATGTAAAGACAAATCACGATGGTCGTTTCATTGTACGCTTACCTTTCCGCGATGATCCCACAACACTGGGTAGATCGCGTGAGATAGCATTCAATCGATTTTGTTCTCTGGAAAGGAAGTTACAAAGGGACCCAAATTTATACAAGGAGTACATAAAGTTCATGGATGACTACGAGTCATTAGGTCACATGGAAAAAGTTTGCCCGAAAGATGTCAAAGGAACACAATATTTCATTCCTCATCATTGTGTCTTGAAACCTGACAGCACTACAACCAAATTGAGAGTTGTCTTTGATGCATCAGCAAAAACATCAAGCGGTTTAGCACTAAACGATATTTTGCACAAAGGTCCAACAGTGCAAAGTGATCTTTTTTCAATACTGTTGCGTTTTAGAATACACCGGTTTGTATTTACGGCCGATATTGAGAAAATGTACCGGCAAATTCAAGTACATGATGAAGATACAGCACAACAGCTGATAATCTGGAGAAAAAGTGCTGATGATAGTATACAATAGCTGCGTTTCAGCAAACATGATCCGCTCAATTTTACATGCAAAACAAAAACAATGGGGTGAACCAGCAATTGATCTGGTTCACTTTCTGGTTCAATGTGGAATGTGTGTAAAAGATAAAAGTGGAACGTATTTTAATGCAAATGAGGTTGGCAATGCGATGCAACGGTGCAGTAAAATTATAAACAAATATATTTATTTATTATTGATTTTATTTATTTATTATTTATTTTATGTACTTATTTATTTAATATGTCGTTATTATTTATTTCTTTGTTTAAAATAATGTTTTAACTATTACTATAATTAAAATTGTTACCTTATTTATTTACGTTTTATTATTATTGAAAAAGTGTTGTTTGATAATTTATTAAAATCAATTAATTTGAAATGAAATGAAATTAAGTTGAATACATTTATTTAATTAAAACAGAACAATACATAAGGATCCAGGCTCTCCAACATAAACGTTTATAAAAAAACCATTTTCATCGCAAACTATCTGCAAGATTAAGCTATAGTCATGCTTTCTTTTGAAATAAACCTATTTGCTATGGTGTGGTGCATTTATTTTTACATGTGTACTGTCTATGCAACCAATTACGAACGGGATTTTTTTTGAAGTTTCCACTTTTGCATTATTAACAAGTGCGTATTTAATAAATTAGTGTCCAATTGATATAAGCTAAACACTAGTTCTTTCAATTATCCTCCATACAGAAGCTCTTGGTATGCCAAAACAAATACCAAATTCGCAAAAAGTATTCATATTTGCCATATACCACAAAAATATGTAAATTTCCTTCATTGCTCTAGTTCAATTGTGACCACGGTTATTTTGTATTTGCTAATTGGATTTTATTAACAAATCTATTAAAATATGAATCATAATTAATATATAGCAATTGTATTTGTTATGCGCAAATATCAATCAAATAATCTTTAACGGAACAATTATTGATCGTTTCCATAAAATTTCCACTATATGCATGCTGATGCACTTCATCCCTTGACCTTAATACACTTGGACTAGTGTTTAAAAAGAAAATGGAGGAGTCAGTTTTGCTCGATAATTCTAATAAAATCTGCAATTTCCATTTATTTACTATAGAATTAAATTTAAGTTTTTAAGTAAATACTAAATAAAAACTTACATTTCATACTTCAGACATTTCAACAGATTTTATTTATTTTCCAAGTTTTAGATTTTTTGTATTCAAAATTTTCTCACTTATTTTTTTAGCGCCAAAATTATTCACATAAATCAAAAAATTTTGTACACAAACCCAACTGGCATATTTCATGCGTTGCCAATTATTTTCAAACGTGATCCGTATCGTTTCAGCAAAGATGATTCAGATCATTGAGCGGATCATGTTTGCTGAAACACAGCTAATATTACCGACTGAAAACGGTTACATATGGAACAAAGTCAGCCCCTTATCTTGCAACAAAATGTCTTCAACACCTTGCGAAACATAATATGACCAACTATCCGCTTGGAGCACCTGCATTACTTAATGATTTTTATGTAGATGACTGTTTAAGCGGAACTAACAGCATCATTACCGCCTTAGACACTCAACAACAACTTACGGAACTGCTCAGTAAATCAGGATTTAAGCTGAGAAAATGGTGCTCAAATAATACACGACTCCTACAAAACATTCCGATAGAAGACCAAGAAATCAACCTTGATTTAGATGACTCAGCCATAAAGCCAACAAAAACATTAGGCATTATTTGGCTCCCGAAATCAGACGAATTTTGCGGTAAGGCAGAGATGTCATCGGACTTAGCTCGAATTTTTGATCCTTTGGGAATTTTTGGCCCCATTACTGTAACAGCTAAAATATTCATGCAGGAATTGTGGCAACAAAACTATTCCTGGGATGCGGAACTGTTACCTCAGGCTCAGCTAGAATGGAAGCGTTTTAGAAATGACTTACAAACATTAAATACTGTGAAAGTACCCAGACATATTTTTAATTCGACGGTTCCCTGTTCGATTCAATTACACGTGTTTACGGATGCATCAGAGAAGGCATATGGAGCAGCTATGTACGTGCGAGCAATATATAATGATAAGACAATAACATCGAGACTATTGTGCGCCAAATCTAGAATAGCACCATTAAAGAAACAGACACTTCCACGACTAGAACTCTGCGCAGCATTGCTGGGAGTCGAATTAGCAGAAAGAGTTAAACAAGATTTAAAGTATCAAAACGTGCCAACCTACTTTTGGTCCGATTCCAAAATTGTTTTGTCATGGATAATATCTTCATCTGCCTCATTGCACACATTCGTAACAAATCGTATTAGCAAAATTCAAGAGATGTCACATGCTGATCAATGGCATCATGTGGCGTCAAAGGATAATCCTGCTGACATCATTTCCAGAGGAATAAAGGTTAAAATGTTCAATTATTCACATATGTGGTTTTTTGGTCCACTCTTTCTTCATGGAAGCAACGAATTTTGGCAACAGCCAAACCCAAAGGCATTTAACATCTCAACTGATATCGAAAGACGACAAGGACATACAGTTAACATTATCATTCAAACGACTGGTTCTGATCACATGATAAATCAAATTGATCATCGAAACTCATTCAGATACCTCCAAAGAACAATTGCTTATGTTCGCCGTGTATTTCATCGCACACAATCACCAACAAGAACACTTTCTCCAAAGGAATTACGAGATGCATTAGTCTTCATAATTAAAACTATTCAGGGCTCAGAATTTGCAAAGGAAATCTCTGATTTAAAACAATGTAAAGCAGTCAACAGTTCGAGTCAACTAAATACTTTAGCACCGTTCATTGACGAACAAGGTGTACTTCGTGTTGGAGGAAGGCTTGAAGCATCAACATTGCCATATGATGCTAAACACCCAATGGTAATTCCTTACAATCACTCAATAGTGAAATTGATGTTCAAAATGAAACATGAAGAAAATTCCCATTGTGCTCCACAATTATTGCTAAGCATAATGAGACAAAACTTCTGGCCGATTAAAGGAAAGATTATGGCGCGAAACATTGTTCACAGCTGTGTCATCTGTTCAAAGGCAAAACCAAAACTGATGGACCAACTCATGGGCAACTTACCGACTGATCGAGTTACTCTGACTAAACCGTTTTTTACCACAGGAGTTGATTACTGTGGCCCGATATGGATTCATTATAAAATTAGAGGAAAAAGGCCAATAAAGGCATATTTAGCAGTATTTTGCTGTTTCGCGACTAAGGCTGTTCACCTAGAAGTGGTGAGTGACCTGACAACAGAGGCATTCATAGCCGCTATTCAACGTTTTATCAGCAGAAGAGGAAGATGCCAAACAATTTATAGTGACAATGCGACTAACTTTGTTGGGGCGAGAAACCAACTACAAGAGCTCCAGTCTACCATTTATTCAGAAAATGGAAAAGAAAAGATCATTAAGACCAGTAGTAACAAGGGAATTGACTTCAAATTCATTCCACCAAGAGCTCCTCATTTTGGAGGACTCTGGGAAGCTGCCGTCAAGTCAGCTAAACATTTAATGATTAAAGGAATTTTCAACGCTTCATTGACTTATGAGGAATTGACAACAGTCATAACTGAAATAGAAGCCATGTTAAATTCAAGGCCAATAACAAAAATGTCATCCGATCCAAATGATCTAACAGCGCTTACACCAGGAGATCGAAAGGTTTCAAAATGGCACAGCAGCACTTTAGCAATTGTGCCCATTGTTACAGCATCAAGAAAGCTGTTATGAGCTCGTCCGTCAATTCAATAATACTAACATAGAGTTACGAACTGAAACGAAGGTCATGACGAGACACCGATCAGCCAGAGGAGCCATCAATATAGTTGGAAATATTGCTAACAAATTATTTGGTGTTTTAGATTCAGAATATGCTGAAACGATTTCTAAAACTCTAACTCAAATCAACAATAATGAAGATGTACTATCAAAAATGATCAAGAATCAGACTACAGTCATGGACTCAACTCTAAATATATTCAGCAAAACTACAGAAGCCATTGCAGTCAAACTGAATCAACTACAAGATGAGACAAACAAAATAGTAGATCACACTAATCATAATACTAAACGTATTAACCACCTAGAGATCTATACATCACTGGTAACCCAACTTACATGGATGGCACATACATTAATGAAAATTGAAGCTGCGATATTTGATGTCTTAACTGATACTCAGCATGGCAGAATTAATTCTCTTTTGATGTCTCCACAACAACTTCAAAACCAAATCATGAAGATCAAGGGCCATTTACCTCATTCACTTCGTCTTCCATTTAATCAAGAGGATGTTATTCATTTATACACGTTGATGTCTTCACAAAGTGGAATCACACAAGATCATTTGATAGTTGTCTTACAACTGCCATTAACCGATCATGAGGATTTCGATTTATTCAATCTCGTCCCAATTCCTGCAACAGTCAACAATACAATGATGACAAGAGTTCCAGAAGCTTCATTTTTAGCTGCCACGCCGCATAGAGACCAATATTTTGCCTTAACTCGTGAACAGTATAAGGAGTGTATGATTTTCAAGCAACCAGAAAACAAACTACTTTGTTCAGATAAACAATCAAAATATAACACCGGCTCACAGGTTTACGCTTGCGAATTTAACCTATTAAAAAACATATCTGACAATACGTGTAATGTGCAGGAAACAAAATCGAACATTATTTGGAGTCCCCTGTATCATGCGAACCAATGAATATTCGGGTCAAAAAACAATACAACAGTTACGGCCGTCTGTAAAGGCATCACGACTCATTTAGAACTACAAGGTGCAACACTGCTGAAATTACAAGACGACTGTGTACTCAAACACCAAACGTCTACAATTCAGACACATCAAACGCTTACCGACACCATGTATGAATCTTACATTGCATTTGGTGAGATACCTGTCATCAATAACTCAGAATTATGGTCAAAATTTAAAGGAAGTTCATTGAATCTCAGCAATGAACTTAAACAGTTAAAGCTACTTCACAATACTCTGAAAGATGAAAAATTCGCTGAATTACCACACAAACTACAGACGGACAGCATGCACCACTACGCAATTAATTCCATAACCCTAATTCTTGTCGTTGGAGCCATCATATGGATGATATGGAAAATAAAGCAGGTAAAGCGTCCAGAAGTCAATCAGCCAACACAAACTCTCACACCAAACGCGATGCCACGAACAAGATTTACTTTGGAGCCTGAAACAATTACATAGCTTCTCAAATTCTCATGATGCTACAAACTCTAAATTTTATATTTTTAAGTTTATATAATATTGTATAACTATTTATTGTTTAAAAATTATATGTGTATTTATATATCCACAAAATGTTGTAATTATTTTTTTTAT
>NC_051846.1:127914312-127938101 GCF_002237135.1 Teleopsis dalmanni | reverse complement strand
ATACCTGGATTTGGTGGTTTTCTATGGTACTTATTTTCGAGGCAAATCCTACAGTTTGCGATGATAGTTTTGAGAATCGATTTCATTTTTGGGAAGTAGTATTCTTCCGTTATTTGTTTATGATTTTCGTGGAGACATCAATGGGCTCTGTTGTGCTCTGTTGTTGCTGTCTCCATTTGATCCTCTCTATTGGTCAAATCGATGACAAGTTTCTGCATGTGAATGAATTTAACACCTGAATATTCCTTCCTTAACAGATTTTGAATTGTTGCCAAAGTTGGTAGATCACAATGTAGACCATTTACTGCATTTGGGTTTATTTTATCTTTGATTGTATTTAAAAGAAATTCTGTGTTTTTGAAATTTATTGTGTGGCGTACAAATTTTTTAAATAGGATTTTAGTGTTTTTATTATTTGAATTACAATGCGACAAAATTAGTTGATTTCTAAATTGGTTTACAGGAGAGTTTACTGTTTTAATTATAGCAGATGAAGATTCTTCACTGTGGACTGTATTTCCGTCTGAAGTCAAGTTATTAATGTATTGTCTAGATAAGGTGTCTGCCACTTTGTTTTCTTTCCCTGGTTTATAGAAGAATTTTGGGGAAAATTCCTCTATAAATGCACGCCATCTTTTAATTTTTGAATTAGGATTCTTGTCCGATATTGAAAATGTGAGAGGTTGATGATCTGTAAAGATTTTCAGGTTTCCAACACCATATAAGTAGTGGCGTAACGTTTGTAAAGCCCAAACTATTGCTAGTAATTCGCGTTCATTTGTAGCGTAGTTTTCTTCACACTTACTTAGGGTTCTAGAGACCATTGTTATTGGTCTACCCTCTTGAGACAATACTGCTCCTAAAGCTACTGATGATGCATCAGTGGTAAGCTCGAAGGCC
Source organism: Teleopsis dalmanni (assembly GCF_002237135.1). Taxonomy (NCBI): domain Eukaryota; kingdom Metazoa; phylum Arthropoda; class Insecta; order Diptera; family Diopsidae; genus Teleopsis; species Teleopsis dalmanni. The sequence goes on along the minus strand of NC_051846.1, from coordinate 127,937,201 downwards.
TTATCGTAGTCTGGATGCTGTAGAAGTACATCTTCTGAAGCTAAAATTTGCTTTAATTTATTAAATGCTTTTACTGCATTCGCATTTAAATTTATTTTAGTATGTTTTGATTGTTTGGTTCCAATGTGACCATTTTCTCCTCTTAGGTATGCAGTCAGTGGCTTTGCTATTGCCGCGTAATCCCTTACAAATCTCCGATAATATCCGGATAGTCCTAGAAAGGCACGCAGTGATCTCAACGACTTTGGTTGTTTGTAGTTTAAAATTGCATTGACTTTACCCGGGCATGTTTTAATGCCATTAGCTGAGACAACAAATCCTAAAAACTCTACTTCGTTTTGAAGGAACTTAGATTTTTCAGTAGAAACGCGCATTCCCGCGTTTTTCAGTTTGGTTAAAATATTACTGACATGGTTAAGATGACTGACTTTGTCTAAGGAAAAGATGATTATATCATCCATATAAACATGGCATGTTTTTCCTATGTCATCCCGCAAAATGTCATCAATGGCCCGCTGAAAGATACTAGGGGCATTTTTTAAGCCGAATGGTAAGCGACAAAACTCATACTTACCATTATTTACACTGAAGGCTGTTTTATGCCTATCTTTTTCGTCTAAAACTATCTGGTGAAACCCAGACTTGAGGTCTAGAGTCGTGTAAAACTTCGACTGTCTTAGATTGGACAATATCACTGTTGTATCCGGTATAGGATACTTATCAGTTATCGTTTGTTCGTTTATTTTTCTAAAGTCAATTACCATGCGTAGCTTTGGTTTTCCATTTTCGTCCACACCTTTCTTATTTACGACGTGGATGGGGGAATTATAAGCTGAAGAGGACTTTCTGATAATACCATCTCTTAGTAATGTTTTTATTTCGTTATTTATAAATTCCGCTGCCGATATTGGGTACGGATAACTTCTCGAATAAATTAGATCGTTTGTTATTGTATTGATAGTTGCTTTTACTTGAGTATGAAAAGGTAATGCTCTATCGGGATTAGCGAATGCCTCGATATTTGTTTCCACCAACTGCTTCACTTCAGAGTTAAAATTTTCCGGTGTATTATTGCAATTAATGGATATAGAGTTGACCTGTTGACAACGTAAATGACGAAGTTGTTCTTTTCCTGTTTTATGGAAAAGTGTATCGTGTTTTGCGTTAATAATTGCCTCTATTTCTTTAAGGAAATCGTATCCTATAATTCCATCGAAGCTTTCGAGTACTGGAAGTATGAAAAAAGTTGTTACTTTACTTAAAATATTTATTCGGCATTTCTCCACTATATTATTAATGCCATTCACGGATCTTATTTGGAATGGATTTTCCACTCTTTGAATGCCCGTTAAGAATACGTTTTTTTTAATATAGTTTTTTGAAGTTCCTGTATCAATTAGTATTCGAAGCTCTTTACCACGTTTCGTTGTTCGAATAATGAATGGCAAGAGCGAGTTTATCCTAAAAAATGAATATTTTCCCGGGACTCAGTTTTGACTTCTTCTTTAAATGGATAGTCGTTATTTTCCTCTTTTATATGATTTATTCTCTGTAGTTTGTGAAATGGTGATTGCGCTGAATTGCTGCTAGCATGTGGTCGCTTGGTATTTTGAAATATTTGTCGTCCTTGTTGTTGGGGGATAAATATATTTGGTTGTTGATGGAATTGTTATTTATTTGGTCTTCGATAATATGAAGTTCCATATTCCACTTCCATTGGAACTGGTATATCCCGACGATAATGGGGTGTATTCTGGGCAAATTGTTTATTTTGAGAGTGATTTACTGGATTATTTTGTCTATTGTTGTTTGTTCCCATTGAAAAATTCCTTGCCGTAGCGAATGTTTGAGCAAAATTATATCGTTGCTGGTTCTGTTCCAGTTCTTGTGCCGTTGCGTGTGCTGTCGGTAAATCTGCTGGGCGAGATGAAAACAGTATATCGCATATTGGTCTTCGGAGGCCTGATATAAAAATTCTAAGAGCATTTTCTCTAGTTCTTTCATTAAGCACTGTTATCAATTCTTCATTTCCGCTATGGGTCATTATATGTTTGTTTCTTATAAGCGTAAGTTGTTTATCTACTGTGTCATAGTATTCATTTATTGTTAATTTGCCTTGTCTTAGAATACTAAGTTCGTTCTCTAAAACGTGCAAGGGTCTTTTATCAGAATAGGCCTGATCGAGTCTGGATATTATAGCATTAAAATTCAAGACAGTATTAAAAGCACTAAGAGTGGAATTTGCAGGTCCTGTGATTCTATTTCTAAGGATACCCATTGCTACATAATACGGTTCCGACCCATCCCGATAGTAGCTCATAGCAAAATGAGCAGCCTCTCTCCAAGCAGGATATTCGGTTGAAATGCCTTTAAACTCCGGCAGAGACTTGATGAGATCCATATTAGTATGTGTGCTAACCACACCTGCCCTAATTTGAACGGGTTTATAAGGTTCAATTTGCGGAGGTTGTAATTTACTGATTAGATTAGATAATTCTGCAATTTGTTTTGAAAGTTCATTTTTAGAAACATCAACCGCCGTTTCCACTAAACTTAATATCTAATTTCTGTCCATTTTATTATTATAAGGGGGACAAAGCAGATAAAAAAAACAAGTAGAGGTTTGGCAAAGAAAAATAATATGTTTTCCGTTTTAAAAAAAAATATGTTGAATTTTAATTATATTTTTAATGATTGACTATGAATTGTACTTACAATATTAGTGAGTCCATTCCAAAAATAAATCGTGAATAAATCGTAAATAATAATAATATTTTTAAACTAATAATTTTTATGATATTTGTACAAAAAGACAAAAATTAAGGGAACAACAAAAGAAAACTCTGTTATAAATTCAAAAATTTTAAAAATTATTTCTTATAAAAGATCTATAAATTTATAATGAAAATAATTTTGGTTATAAAAAAAAATTTTTTTTTTTCAAGTTTAGGTTATTTTGATATATTTCAAATTTTGTTTATTTAAAATTTTTTATTGCAAAAATTTTTTAAAATATTCCACTTTTGCGAATTTTAATATATTTCAAATTTTGTTTATTTAAATTTCTTATTGCAAATTTTAATATATTTCACTTTTGATAATTGTAAATTTTAATATATTCCAAATTTTATTTATTTAAATTGTAATTTTTAATATATATCAAATTTTGTTTATTTAAAAAAAATTTTATTGCAATTTTTTTAATATATTTCGCTTTTGGTAATTGTAAATTTTAATAAATTACAAATTTTGTTTAATTCATTTTTGGTTATTGCAGTTATTGCAAATGTTAATATATTTCACTTTTTGGTTATTGTAAATTTTACTATATTCCAAATTTTGTTTAATTCACTTTTAGTAATTGTAAATTTTAATATATTACAAATTTTGTTTAATTTACTTTTGGTTATTCCAAATATTTTGTTTATTTAAATTGCGATTTTTAATATATTTCAAATTTTGTTTATTTATAAAAATTTTTATTGCAATTTTTTAATATATTTCACTTTTGGTAATTGTAAATTTTACTATATTCCAAATTTTGTTTAATTCACTTTTGGTAATTGTAAATGTTAATATATCTCACTTTTTGGTTATTATAATTTTTACTATATTCCAAATTTTGTTTATTTGAATTGCAATTTTTAATATATTTTAAATTTCGTTTATTTAAAAAAATTTTTATTGCAATTTTTTGATATATTTCACTTTTGGTAATTGTAAATTTTACTATATTCCAAATTTTGTTTATTTGAATTGCAATTTTTAATATATGTATTTTAAATTTTGTTCATTTAAAAAATTTTTATTGCAATTTCACTTTTGGTAATTGTACATTTAATAAATTAAAGTACACACACTTTGAGTAATTTTAAACTACTAACTTTATTTCATTTCTAGTACATGTATTTATACAATTATTTTATCATAAAACTAAGTGTTAAATTTGTTATCGCTACGTTGTGGACTGTATACTTAGGCGCATGTGTGTCTAAGATAAAAAAGGTTACAATCTTTGTTATTGATACACATGCGCGTTATCATTTTACATTTGTGCACAGCTTGTGCATAATCATTAAACATTGAAAAACAATAAAATTTTATCTTTAAAGCATTTAAGTAAACAATAGAAATTTTCTGAAATATTCAAATAATTAATACAGTCCTTTACAAATAGTATTTAGCGGATAACATTTTTGCTTACATATACAGATTAAAAACTTATCTTCTAAAATAATAATAAATCTTAAAAATAAACTGTTGAGTTTAAAAGACTTTATTAGACTAAAGAATAAATACAAAGTGTAATAGTTACAATAGTTGAACTATAAAATAAAAAGGGTTGCCAATGTAATTAAAATAAACATTACATTTTTCAATACTCCCACTTTTTAGTTACATTAGGATACTAGAGAGATGTTTTAAACCAATCTGATTTCTAAAAAGTACAAATTTTTCTTTCGGAAGTGCTTTAGTAAGCCCATCTGCAAGCTGATCACCAGATGCCACATATTTTAATTCGAAAGCCTTTTCATTGTATGCATTTCTAATGAAATGATAACGTACATCAATGTGTTTTGTCCTTTTGTGAAATTCAGGATTTTTTACTAGACGAATTGCACTTTGGTTATCAATACAGAACTCTATCTGTCCAGGATTCCCAAGATCAGACCAAAAACGCTTGACCCAAATTAACTCCTTTGCTGCGCTAGCTGCTGCAATATATTCTGCTTCAGTTGTTGATAAAGAAACGCACTTCTGACGCTCAGAACACCAGCTTATTATACCTTTATCTACCATAAAAAGGAAACCTGAGGTAGATCTTCGAGTTTGCACATCACCTGCATAGTCAGCATCACTGTAACCACGCAGATTAAGTTTGCTGTTACTCTGGTAGCAGATTCCTATGCCAATAGTGCCATTTAAATATTTGATTATCCTTTTGACTGCATTAATGTGCGCTGTTGCTGGCTTCTCAAGATATCGACTTACGTTAGATACAGCAAAAGCTATATCTGGTCTTGTTGCTACTGCTAAATACATAAGACTGCCAACCGCTTCCCTATATGGAAAATTGACTTCTGCATCAGATATAAAATTACTCAAATTGCTTGCGTTGTCTGCAGGTGTAGCTACAATAGGAGAATTTTGCATTTTATATTTAGCAATTACCTTTTTAGTATGAGCTTCCTGACCAATGTAAATTGATCCATCAGCCTTTCGATTAATTTCAATCCCCAAAAAATACTTAGCCTCAAAAATTTTTATTTTGAACTCTACTTCCAACTGAGCCATCAAATTAGTTATAAGTTTACTATTTGTTGCAGCTACTAGACCATCATCAATATAGATAGCCATAATTATAGAGCCATCATCACTATTGCTGATAAAAACACAAGGATCATGCTTCGATACTTGCAACCCAAAACTTTGAAGAATTGTAGTAAATTTTTTATTCCAGCATCTTGATGCTTGCTTCAGCCCATATAAACTTTTCACCAGCTTACATACACGTCCACTGCCGTCATCGTAACCCATTGGTTGCTGCATGTAAATGTTTTCTTCTAAACTACCATTTAAGAATGCTGTCTTAACATCGAATTGCATAAGAGCCATCTTACGTATTGCTGCCGTAGCCAAAATACAACGTATAGAAGTAAACCTTGCAACTGGACTAAATGTTTCTTCGTAATCAACTCCATATTCTTGGGTGAAACCCTTCACAACCAACCGCGCTTTATAGCGATCAATATTTCCTTGAGCATCTCGCTTTAGTTTGTAAATCCACCGATTTTTTATTATTTTTTGATCTAATGGTGTTTCAACAAGATTCCAAGTTTCATTCTCAATTAATGACTCGTACTCGTCATTCATTGCTGCTTGCCATTTTGCGCGATCATTTACCTGCATCGCTTCTTCAAAAGATTTAGGCTCCTCGCTTATCATAAGGGCTGCAATATGTTCCGAACCAGTTTCACTTCGAAGACGATTGACAATGCAGCTCTTATTGTGGTTGTTCTTGTCATCATTGTTGAGAGCATCATAAAATACATTGTCCTCCGATATCTCATTATCATTACCTTTTTCCACTACTTCATATCCATGAAGTTTTTTATCAGCTTTTGATTCACGTTCTGAGCTGTGATTTTGCGAATTATATTTTAGAGATGACTGAACTTTGAGAGTTGCTGTGTCAGGTAAAAATTGAATATCGCACGAAATTTCTATTTTTTGCGAGTTAGTGTTCCACACCCTTAAAGCTTTGCTGTTGTCTGCATAACCAACAAAAATACCTTTCCAGGCTTTTGCATCCAGTTTGCGTCGTTTTTCTTTAGGTATGTGCACATAAACTTCTTCACCAAAACTGCGGTGATGACTTATATTCGCCTGTTGTCCATACCACAACTCATATGGTGTTTTCTCGTTCACCGTACTAGTACCTGTACGATTTAATACGTAAACTGCGGTATTCACTGCCTCAGCCCAAAATTTCAAATCCATGTCATTAGCATAAATCATTGTACGCCCCAGCTCCATTACCGTTCGCATCTCACGTTCAGCACAGCCATTCTGCTGCGGAGTATACGGCACCGTCCTTTCATGCCTTATACCAAATTGTGCAAATATTTTGAGCAATTCATCATTAACAAATTCCAAACCATTATCCGTACGCATGCGCTTTATTTTTTGTTGATCAACTTTCTCCGCTTGCATCAAGAAGCTTTTAATGGCATTTGGAACTTCCGATTTCTCTTTCAAGAAATAAAAAGAACGAAAATGAGAATAGTCATCTTTAATTAATAAGAAATACCTGGCACCACCGATAGATTTTACTTGCAATGGACCACACACATCTGCGAAACACAGTTCCCCGCAGCTTGTTGACCTCACTTGACGTGATTTAAAACTGCTTCTGTGCTGCTTACCTAAAATGCATCCCTCGCATGAAAATTCCTTTTCCACAAAGCCAATATTGTTTTTATTCAGAATTTTCTTCACATGTGATCCATTTTGGTGACCCATTCTTTCATGCCATATTTGCAAAGGTAAGTTGTCGGCGACTGCTACATTTAACATGACGCCTTCTGGAACCTTAATCAGCATTTTAAATAACTTTCCTCTTCGAACTCCTACTGCAACAGTACTTCCGTCTCCTCTGACAAATTTACAAGTACTACTGTCAGAATGGAATTTATAACCACGATCTAGTGCCTTTGTTGATGAAAATAAATTATATTGGATGCCTGGAACATAAAGTACATCTTTCAGTACTTTCTGCACCCATTTATGACCTTCACTAACCAAAACGACAATATTTCCTTTACCTGCCGCTTTAATAGCACGTCCATCGCCAACCCTGACGATATCATTGTGGTTTCTCAAACTTTCAAACCACTCCTTTATATGACACATATGATCCGTTGCTCCTGAGTCAAGAACCCAATTATTTCCACTGCAGCTTGCATTTGTACTACACATTAAAGCTTCATAGCTTCTGCAATGATTTGCATTTGGTTCAACCTTTTTAATTCGTGGACAATTACGTTTGAAATGGCCTTTGTCACCACACTTAAAGCACCCTTGACTCCTGGTCGTTGTTTTCACAGCTTTATTTTGTTGCCCTTTAGTTGCTGGTCGGTATTGTCGTTTTGCTAAGAGAGCTTCTGATTTTTGTTTTTCCTGAGCACCCATTCTTATTTCTTCTGCCATAAGCCGTGCTCTCAAGGTGTTAAGATTCTGGTCCTCAGCTCGTACCGACTCCCATGCGCTATAAAAGTGATTGTATTCTGCTGGTAAAGACATTAATACCTTCGTAATTATCATTGAATCAGATATACATTCGCCTTGATCACGAAGATGCTGCACAATTTCCATTAGTTTGGATAAAAAGGTTGCAATGTCGTCCTCCGGATCTTTAATATAACTATAATACTTCTGCTGCAAAAATAAGACGTTAGATCTTGACGTTTGTTCATACACACTTTTTAGTGTATCCCACATTTCTTTTGCAGTCACACAATGAAGTATTTGCAACAAAGGTTGTTTACCCAGTGACGTGCATATTGTACGACGAGCCCTTGCATCAGTTTTCTGCCATACTAATTTTTTTTTTTCTTCCTGCGGTAGTTCAGCTCCAGTCACCACTGCATACATATCACCAGCATCCAGAATTTGAACCATTTGGAATTTCCACGTAAGCCATTGCGAACTGTCCATTAGTTTTTCAATTTTAATTTCACCTTCCGATGCCATTATTACAGTATTTTAAATATTATTTCGTAAAAAAAAATTTATATAAAAAAAAAAAACAACACAGCGCAAGTGCAAGCTCTGGGCCCATAACCTGTTGAGTTTAAAAGACTTTATTAGACTAAAGAATAAATACAAAGTGTAATAGTTACAATAGTTGAACTATAAAATAAAAAGGGTTGCCAATGTAATTAAAATAAACATTACATTTTTCAATATAAACTATAAAATGTGTTCATGTTTGAACATTCTGCCAGCGGCCTAATTCTACATTCCAATCTCGTTTGATTATTTAGCGTTCATTGGTCTGGTCATATTAGAGATTCTCTTTGTTAAAAATGTCCAATCGAGCAATTGCGCGTTCCGTATGCTTCCTTTTTACAAAATATATCACTATACCTATTATCAAAATTGTTACTAAGAAAAGAGATGTATGACTTGCTATTTGATGATATTTAATTTCACGTAATTTAATATTCTCTTCTTTTATGACTTTGATTTGACTCTGAAGCTCTTGCAGTTCATTTGTGTGATTGGATATTAATGAATTTAATGGTGGAATACGAATTCTAGTAGTGTTCCCTATCTTCGCTGTCAATGTGGCTGGTATTTCCTTTTTCGAATTAGAGTTTATATTAAATGGTGATTTTATTGTAACACCTTCAATTCTTATTGTACATCCTGGTTGCAATGATATTCTTCCCTGTTGTGGAAGTTCTAAAATAAATTGCCGATTTTGATTACACTGGATATGTGCTGATGTTGGTTTAAATGTTTTAAATAACCAATTATTTGCATTATTTAGTTTTACCCAATATAGAGATGATTCCGCTTCAACGTATGTACATTTATAAGCGTTTAAAGGCTTCAATGGTGAAATCTCACACGACGAGTCATTCGCATCTAGCCATGGCCAATTACCTTCACAAACATACTCCGCTTCTGTGACGTGTTTGCATAAGTTGAGCTGTGTTTCCGTCATCAAATGGTATGAGTCCATTTCGAAATTATATATAAGAAACTGCTTTTGTATCATTGGACTCAAAATTATCCCATGCTTTTCCATAGGCATCGGAATTACTTTGTATAGTTTTGGTTCTTGTGTGTCAAATAATGGTATTTCTGCCTTTATGATTAGTTTCTTATCCATTATTGTTCCTATTGCCGATAAAAGCTTATAAATAACTTGCAACTGATTATCGCTATTTCCTGGCAGCCTTAATTTATTTGTAAGATGTTCTTTGATGCTTCTAACTTCTTCATACAGTTGAGTAGGAGTTATCAACGAAGGATTCAATTTCCCATGATTTATGTCAATTAAAAGCTCTATTATTTCTGTTTGAACATTTCTGTTTTCTTCAATTATTCCCTGCAGCTCTTTTGTTACCATGAAAAACTTAATTGACTCCCGATATACCAAATATGATTCCTGCATTGCCGACGACAAGATGTTGAGCCTATCTTGCATTTGTTTAAAATTATTATTTATCTCCGTGGTGGTTCTTTTTAACAAATTCACCGTAGAATCTACTACCGAAGTTTGCTTATTTATCAGATTCTTGATATCATGCTGATTTTCTAGTAATCTCATCATGTCTTCTTCGAACATTTTTCTATCTTCTGCATCCATTGTGCCAAACAATATGTGCTGCAGTGACCCGATGAACTCAAATGACGCTCTTCTCGTTCTTTGATTTTTATATTGAAGCAAATATTTATTTGTGTCCTGCATCTGCTGTATTTGCTGTCTCATATCTTCTATAATTGCCACACAATGGTTTTCAAATGTTTGCAGTTTAGAACAAATTTTCTCCATTTCCAATATAGTTGTACCTCCTTTATCAATTATTTCGAAAAAGGGCTCCAAATCAAAACATATTAACAGCTTCCATGATGATGATACCACGTTCATAGATCCAATTTCGTCCAAATAAACCATCGTGTCTTTGTCTATCTTATTCACTTTTCCTCCTTTAATTGCTTCTGACGCTATTCTAGATGGAATTAAAATCATTTGCAATAAAAGTAACATTAAATTAACAGATTTTTCTTTTTTCAAATCTTTTCGTTTAATAACATTTATCTTCGTATTCTCAGCAACATGTATTTGTTCGTGTACGCCTTCCAATACACATAATTTCTGAATCGGACGTTTTATTGTGCCGTTCTGAGTTTTTACCGATATTACTCTCACCAGATTATCTTTTCCAGGATGAACCTCGATTATCTTTCCAAGAGGCCATCTTCCTGGATATGTTTCCTCATTCTTCACTATTACCACTTGGCCTTCCTTAACATTTGCTTGAACCCCTATCCATTTGTACCTCTGCTGAAGATTCGTTAAATATTCTTCCTTCCATCGTTTCCAAAAATGTTTCATCATTGCTTGAATTATCTTCCAACGATTTAATGAAGATATGTTCATATTATCTACTGCTTCTGGATAGTCAATGATAGCATGCCCAATTAAAAAATGACCTGGAGTTAATATATCATTGTCGTCAACATTTGCACAAAGCGGTCGTGAATTAAGTATGCCCTCAATTTGGGTTAGAAGTGTGCTTAACTCCTCATAAGTAAGTTTATTTTCGCCAACAACTCTTTTCAAGTGGTGTTTTATTGACTTCACGGCCGACTCCCATAAACCTCCAAAATGAGGACTTGCCGGTGGAATTAAATGCCATTTTATACCTTCTGCTTCCAATGCACAAACTGCACTCACATTACTTTTAATAGCCTGTTGTAAATCCTTATCTAATTTTTTGGATGCTCCAACGAAGTTGGTACCGTTGTCTGAGTATATATGTGAACATTTGCCTCTGCGTGCAAACAATCGCTTCAGCGCCGCCAGAAATGAGTCTGATGTCATGTCACTTACCAACTCTAAATGCAAAGCTTTAGTTGCCATACATACAAATACCGCTACGTACCCTTTAAAAGTTTTTTGGCCTCGCCCTTTAGAACATTTTATTAGCAATGGTCCAGCGTAATCTACTCCACAATGAGCGAACGGAGCAGACACATTGACCCTATATTCTGGTAAATCACCCATAAGCTGCTTCTGCTTTAATGCTTTATAACGGGTGCACCTTACACATTCACGTATACATTTCTTAATCAAGTTTTTAAGTCCAAATATCCAATATCTTCTTTTTATAACATTTTCCATCAATCGATGTCCACCATGTAATGTTTCTCGGTGTGCTTCATTTATTATCAAATTCGCCAAATGACCTTTTGCTATAATTATTGGATGCTTTTTATCAAAACCAATTTTTGCATTGATTAATCGACCTCCAACTCTCAAAACTTGGTTTTTGTCTAAAAACGGATTCAAATTTGCCATTTTGCTTCGATGATCTATTTCACAGCTATTTTTCAATCTGCTTATATCCGTAAAAAATTGTGTTGTCTGATAACTTCTAAAAATAGCTGCATCTGCTCTTCTAAACTCCTCTACAGTTAAATATTCTGGAGACTTAGCCTTCCTCAGTCTGTCTATGAAACGAAAAATATATACTACCACTCTACTTAATTTTCTAAAAGATGAATATTTCTCGATGAGCTGATTAAATAAGTCTTCCTCTCTTAATTTACTGATATTTATTATTTTAGCTGCCATTTGTTCTTTTGGCCATGTCCTTCTATCATCGTTTAACCAGTTTGGACCTCTCCACCATAACGATTGCTTCTCTAACTTTTCCGGCTGAATTCCTCTGGATGCTAGGTCTGCTGGATTTTCCTTTGATCGCACATAAAACCAATTGGCGCTTGGAATTAACGAGCTTATTTCATTTACTCTTGACCTAATAAATTTATTTTTGCTTGAATTGCTTTTTATCCAGCATAATGTAATCGTGGAATCACTCCATGCATACATTTTTATTTTTCTGTTAATTATGTTATGAATTTTATTTAATAATTTTGCCAATAGATGCGCTGCACACAGCTCAAGCTTCGGCAATGTTTTTCTATTTTTTATACGATTTACCTTACTTTTTGCTGCTATTATGGACACCTTTGCGTGCGTTTTTATGTACACTATTGCTGCGTAGGCCTTTTCCGATGCGTCAGCGAACCCTACCAGGCATATTTCATCATTTCCGGTAACTCCTACCCATCTCTCAATTCTGATTGTTTGTATTGCGTCTAAGTTCTGCGCAATGTTTTTCCATTCTTTCATCATTTCTTCATTTAATTTCATATCCCAATCTAAATTACTTATCCAGAGCTTCTGCACAAATAACTTAACCAATACTGTAACTGGAGCCAATAGTCCTAATGGATCAAATATTTTACCTAGATACGATAATGCCATTCTTTTTGTTATATAGACGTCTCTACTTTCTGCTATCTTAAACATGAATATATCATTGTTAGGATTCCATTGCAAGCCAAGCGTTTTTATACTTTCTTCTTTATCTATATCAATGACCTCATTGTCTTTTGATTTTTCCACCGTTTCTATTATATCCATGCTGTTTGAGCACCATTTTCTCAAATCCATACTTCTCCAAATGCGCCGATATCCTTAGCCGAACACTTTTGCACTCTTCTTTTGTATCACCGCCAGTTAGAAGATCGTCCATATAATAATCGTCTTTAATTATTTTCGATATCTGATTATCCTGACATTCATTTGCTATTTCAAATAAAGTTCTTATAGCTAAAAATGAAGCAGGGGCAATACCGTAAGTTACAGTTGTTAACTTGTATTCTTCAATTGGCTGATTAATCTCGCTTCTCATTTACATCATTCTCACAATACATCATTTAAACTATATTTATTCGTGGTCTTTGCCGAAGCATCAAAAACTACTCTCACCTTAGTAGTGATACTATTCGCTCTTACTACTTCTTGGTGAGGTAGATAATATTTTCCCTGACTTTTTGAACTTACTTTTTTCATATGCCCATCAGATAGATACTCTTTCATGAATTCGACATATTCTCTCTTTAATGATGGGTTTGCCTGTAATTTTCTTTCCAAATTTATGAATCGTGCCATCGCCATTTTGTATGAGTCGCCAAGTTGGTGTTCTTCTTTGAAAGGTAACTCAACTACAAATCGTCCATCTTCATTTTTGGTAGTTGTCGCAGCTTAATTTTTCATACAATATCCGTCTTCCGATGAATCTTCATCCTCTGGAATTTCTTCTATTTCCCAAAACTTTTCTATGTTGACGACGTTGGAAGAGATGAATCCTTTAATGCTTCTTTTTGCTTGTAAAATACCTGATAATATCCAGCCGAACTTTGTTGATTGCGCCAATATTTTATCTTTTTTAAGTAGACCGCCTTCAAGAATTTCTCCGTAAAGATCGCTTCCTATGATTATGTCAATTCTATCGGATTTATTAAAATTTGGGTCCGCCAAGGTCATATTTTCCCACTTATCTATATTATAGCTAAAGGTTTTATCCGGTTGACAAGATACCAATGATGGTAAAATTAATGCTTCTGCATTTATTTTATATTTACTAGTGAATCGTGGGTGAATTTGAAGATTTATTTTTGCCTTTGCAACGCCAACCGGTGTTCCTCCAAACCCTTGCACCTCCATTTTTACTTTTTTCCTTGGCAAATTTAATATTTGTGCCGCTTCTTCTGATACAGCTGTAGTTTGCGACCCTTGGTCAATTAGTGCCCTTAACATAATCATCTCACCTTGAACACTTTTTACGCGCACTTGCGCCGTTGCAAGTAACACATTTTCTGCTGTGCAACACATTTTCATTGTTAATGTTGATGTGTTATTATTTTGCCCTGAATTAATGTGCAAAAGAGCATTATGCCACTTCCCACAATCTTGACATTTTGTCTTACTATTGCATCTTTTTGTAGTTTTATGCGATAAACAGACGCGACAAATTTTAGCGTCTTTTACCCATGTATTTTTGTCCTTGACTTGTAGCTTTAGAAACTCATAACACTTTATTGCCATATGTTCTTTTTTGTTGCAGTAAAAGCACTGGTAATCATTTGCTACTATAGTTGTCGCTGTTGTTTTTTGAAAAGACTTTACATTATTAGTTTGTTTCTTAGATTTAATCGCCTCTGCTGCTTGGTATTGCTGCTCCAGAAACTGTAATACATCGTCCATTTTTTGGATTTCCTTTGTCCTTTTTATATTTTGCTCATATAGCCGTAATCCTTCCTTATCCAACTTCCTGATTATAATCCTTGCTATTATTGGATCTGCTTTATTCGTTTTTATACCCATTGCCTTCAGCCCCTGGATACATTCTATCGATGTGTCAAGCAACTTTTTCAAACTTGACGCTGAATCATTATATACAGATGGTTGATCGAGCAATTTATCGACCAATATTGTAAACAACATTCTTTCATTTTCGTACCTTTGCGACAAAATCTCCCAAGCTACAGCATAATTCAATTCCGACACCGGTAGATGTTGTATCAGCTTGCTTGCTTCTCCTTTTACTAATGTTTTGAGTCGATACATTTTCTCAACATTCGAAATTTTTCCATCCTCATTGTTAAGCCTTTTATATAGATCATGAAAAGACGACCATTCTTCAATATTACCGTTGAAATTTGGGATTCTAATGCAGTCAAGCTTAACGTTGTTCCCCTCACGTAATTTTTCCATTTTATTGGCTAATTCATCTAACGCGTTATCGTATTGGTCTTCAATCTCATCATAATCATTCATAATGTCTACTTCATTGTACGACATTTCAATAACCAGCTTCTTATAGATACTTCTAATATCTTCGAACTTTCTTTTCCAGATTCCATTAAGTTGTTCCAATCGCGTGACAGTATCATAATGGTCAAGATTTTCTAACATCTGTCTTAACCTTGCGATGTTATTGTTATATTGCTCTACTAGATTGTTGATTTTATTTTTCTCAATTTGACTTTCCTTTATTTTCTCGTCTACACTTTTGCTTTCAACAGATTCTGCATTTCTATCTTTGCTTTCAACTATTTCTTCGAGCATTGTTTTCACCTGAATCACTTTTTGATGCACTGTAGTGTGAAATTCCTCATTAAAATATTTGTCTTCCTTATTCTCCGTTAAGAGTATTTTCTCGTGATTATCTTTAAATTGATTCCATAATCCTTGTAGTTTATCTAAACGTTCTTTTATTGTATTCGCAAGCAACTCACGTTTGTTGCTATTCTTATCGATATTCTTAACATCGTCATATATTGCTCTTTGCTGTTTTAGCAGAGCTAATAATTTTGATGGATCCATTTTCTTTTTACCGTACCGATATTTAAATCTCGATCAATGCTTTTTGCACTATATTTAAATTTTTGGCACCGATGTTTAAGCCTCGGCCCACGCTTTTATTTTTTAGCACTGCACTATATATTTAGTTTATGGCACCGATGTTTAAGCCTCGGTCCACGCTTGTATCTGCACTGTACTATATATTTAGTTTATGGCACCGATGTTTAAGCCTCGGTCCACGCTTGTATCGCACTGTACTCAATTTCACTTTATGTCTCGAAGGACCAAAATGTACATTTAATAAATTAAAGTACACACACTTTGAGTAATTTTAAACTACTAACTTTATTTCATTTCTAGTACATGTATTTATACAATTATTTTATCATAAAACTAAGTGTTAAATTTGTTATCGCTACGTTGTGGACTGTATATTAGCTAGTGGACTGTATACTTATGCGCATGTGTGTCTAAGATAAAAAAGGTTACAATCTTTGTTATTGATACACATGCGCGTTATCATTTTACATTTGTGCACAGCTTGTGCTATAATCATTAAACATTGAAAAACAATAAAATTTTATCTTTAAAGCATTTAAGTAAACAATAGAAATTTTCTGAAATATTCAAATAATTAATACAGTCCTTTACAAATAGTATTTAGTGGATAACATTTTTGCTTACATATACAGATTAAAAACTTATCTTCTAAAATAATAATAAATCTTAAAAATAAACTATAAAATGTGTTCATGTTTGAACAGTAATTGTAAATTTTAGTTGGGCGCCAATTAATGAATTCTTTACGATTTCTTTTCTTTCGGATTACTCCGAACCGTTTATTTCTAAGATTAATAAAAAACTGATTTGAATAAAATCTTACATTAGTTCTTATAGTCTAACTTAATAATAAAATATGCAGCATCAACAGGAACTGTTGCTCGCGTAGTTTCCCACGAGAAATGCGATCGTCTGCGATGCACGTTGCATCTGCAACAGGTAGGGGCAATGATAGTAGCACCTGCATGCTATTTAGCATGAATTGAATTATATTGTCGACGCGGCAACCTTAGCTTAATTTGGTATTTGTGACATTAGGTGTCACCGGCATTACCTTTTATAAATGATGTTTTCTCCATATGTAAATACTCCAAATTATATGCATATGCAGATGATATTCAAATGTATCTTTCTAGTACTGTAGGTTTTTAGGTGGCAGTGTTCGTAAGCTTACTGATGACTTAGAAAGAATTAATGCATGGGCAAAAGTAAACAACATGCTGCTTAATACAGATAAAACAATTATTCTGCCTATTGCGAGAAGAAAAATTATACTGGAGAAATTGCCTTTAATTTTAATTGGTAGTACTACAATTGATTATAAATTATCAGTAAAATGCTTAGGTTTTTGCTTGAACTCCAGCTTGAATGCCCGTGACCACATAAATCAAGTCTTTCGGAAATCAATTGTATCACTTAGATGTTTACAATTATCAGCTAAATATACTCCAATAAATCTTCGTTGTACGTTAGTAAAGCAATTAATAATGCCTATAGTTATGTATTCTAGTCTGGTTTACAGCAAACTTGACTCAGACTCCCTATACAAATTAAGAGCTTTAGTAAACTGCTTGACAAGGTATGTCTATGGACTCAGGCGTTTTGATCATTTAACTGGCAACAGGAATAATATTCTGGGATATGATATTGAACAATTTATAAATAGATATGTTTCCATATTCATATTTAAAATCGCTACGACCCAAATCCCTGGGTACCTTTTTAATAACCTATGTAAATTGCATTCACTGAGATCTAGTGACTAGTTTCTTTTTCATAAATGCGGTAAGACTCTGGAACTCGTTATCTAGTGATACCAGAAACGCAAACAACTTAAGGTGCTTCAAAAAGTTAGTTTTACAGGAACTGTCTTAGTTTATTATTACCATCTTATATTAATTAATATTGTTTCATTCTTATTTCTTTATTTTGATTAATTTTTTCTTTTAATTATTAATATTATTTTTGGCTTATTAATATTTTCTTTTTTTTACTGTTTCGTTTTGCCTTTTATTTTGATTTCATTAATAAATACTCTTCTTTAATTTTTCTCTTCTATAATTTCATTGTTATTATGATTATATTTTAATTTTTTTAATAATTAATTTTTAAGCAATAGTTTAATTAGTATATTTAATTTTATTTGTTAGTTTGTAAGTTAGTATGTAAGAAAGTGCACTAAAAGGGTGTTCCTCATAGCACTTTATTAAATAAATAAAATAAAAAAAAATAAATAAATAAATATTGCACTATGCGAAAAAATGTGTGTAAATACTTTTGACAATAAATAAACATCAGTGGATTTGCTTATATTTTTGTTAAATGAACAGTTATTGTTCCAATTCCTTTTGTATTTGCTTCTGCGTAGATAAACCTAAGTGACAAAAACAAAAAAATTTTGAAACTTACGTTCAATAACAACAACAAAAATTTATTTTAGTACAATGTGTACAAACATTTTCGTTGTGTAAATGCTTTTGATTATGGCTATATATAATCTCCTAAACTATCTAAGTTCAATAAATGTTTAATTTCTTATTCTAAATGTATTCAAACAAAAATATTTGTATGTAATTAATAAATAAAATTTATACTAGTTAAATTATTTTTTTCAATTGCTGCTCACTAACTAACAGTGGTGGTGGTAGTGATGGGTAATTTCGAATTACGGACCCCAAGCTCGGGCTTCTACACAAATTTGTGTATTCTGTTTTGTTACATCCTATCAACTTCCTGTACTTCCACGCTACATCAACTAGTACAATAATAGAAACTGCCGCTGCCAACCTGAATTCAGTGGACGTTGTCTTGTACAAATGTAATTCCTTTATCTTATTAAAATTTTGTTATTAGTTTAGGACAATTTCTTCAAAAACATAAGTCTATGTGCGGTTTGTCTCTTCTTCAACTATGTCTATAGGAGATAAGAACATTTAACTTTTAATGCCTTTTAATACTTTATTCTGAAAGTAAAAATAATCGATTTGCACAGAATAATTATTGTAGGTTATGAAATAATTTCTCTTCAACAATAGTTTTTCTGTCACAAGTACTATTCAATCGGCTGTTCTTCATGTTAACCAGACCATACCATTTGCTTAAAAGTATTGAAAAAAAATTAAATCAATTAATTAAAACCGATTAATTATGATTGGGGTACGCATTTGGTTGCTGTACTAAAACCAAATGGTGAAGAATGGGGATCACAAAACAACGATTAAAAAATATTTATATTATTTTTACCACCCCTTGCCAAGAATTGTGGAAATGTTTCTATCTTTGGAAGGAGATGAACTTTTCACCAAACTTGATATTTCTGATGCATACAATTGACTCATTCTAGATGAAAAGTCACAACTTTTTTGCAGCTAAGCTGGTTGTGTCTTCGGAGTGTATTTTTCTGTTGAATATGTCTGATCCGGACGCTACGGATAGCATAATCAACGTGGTGGACAAAATTATGTTGCGGGGAAGAAACAATGTCAAGATATTTCGGCTTGGGTACTAGCTGGATAGGAATGTTGTGGAGTCTGAGCTCGATGTCAAAGATATCAAAAGCTCTGGTGTGATCACGCTGCTGGCCTAGAAAACTATTGCAGAGATCTTGGTGGGGTTGAGCTTAATTTTTCACCTGGTCTAGTAGTCAAAAAAGGATCAAAAGTGGTCATTAAGCTCACCGGAAATTTGCGGGAGTTAGACGACCGCACGAAGACTAGACAGTTAAAGAGGAATGGGCCAAAAACCGAGTCCTGAGAGGTGCCAGCGTCGATGAGGAAGTCGCGGGACAAAGAGGAACAGATTTGGACTTGAAAAGCCCTATGAGAAATATAACAGTGGGCTGCTTATTGAAAAACTCTACGCATATCTCATTTTTGAGTCAATGTAAGGCATGGACATAGGAAGTTTGGTGTTTAAAGCCAAACTGGTAAGGGGAATAATATTACTACTCGAGGAGAAGGACTTCAGCTTGCTGGCTATGAAAGTTTCATAGAACTTACTGACAGAGTTAAGAAGGGAGATGGGGCAATATCTGAAGGGATCAGCTGATGCTGATGTGGGGCCAGAAGATGTTGAAGATCGAATCATGTTTCACAGCCATAAAGAAGAACCGATAAGACTTCAGATGATTCATGAGCCGGATCATTATGTTTGTCTTGTATATCACTGCTCCGGTGGGATAACTTACATCTGTCATCTGCATAGTCAAGCAATTCTAATGGTCTTAGTAAAAATCCAGATCTTAGTTAAATCCACCTATACTTAATAAGTAGTCTGATTTAATGGCATTCATAAGAATTGTGAATTATTATTCAAAGTGCAAAATGATTCCGCTTCGTTGCAAAATGATTCCGCTTTACAGGCTACTACTAATACTGCTTATAAGTCAGTATGGTCTGAATAATGTCAAAATGCATAATGTAATATCTTTTTATTAATGTTTTATTATATAAACAAGTATCTGTTGTTTTCATATATTTAATATTTTATTTAAGGGAATATTAAACGTTGTTGCTCAGGCAACATCTCAAATACTTCTGTGCTTTAAGAGCGACGCAGCATACACAAGCAGCTCAAAGTGCTTTGTCTCATTAATTGCAAGATCAGCAATTAATGCTGTTGCGTATATAGTGTGACTTAAGAATAAGTGAATAATGCTTTTCTCAAGTAGACCACACATGAAATGAGTAACAGATGTTTTTGTTTATATTATTATGTATGCTACACCTCCCTTTTACAAAAGAATGATCTTATTTATTTAAGATTATTCTATTACTAAATATTACATTAAATTTTATGATTTTCTTATATACTAGGATTACAATAAATTCTTAGAGATACTTTACCTACTTTGTTTTAATTTTACAATATTATTTTGTTTTTGTTTATGTTATATAATGGTACCATTTGTTTATTTATATTTTATATATTAAAATTTCATTTAAATCTTATATCTATAAGTTGGAAATAAAGTTAATTATAATGAAAAATATATGTTTTTGTTTTTATGATTTTTAAAATACAAATTTTAATTTCTTTGTTCAAATAATTTTAATCTATTTTTATGTGTTACAATTTTCTTGTTTTTATCTCTTAATATATAATTTTTCCTATCATCTATATCCTTTACTATATAAGGATCTTTATATCTACTTTCTAACTTATGAGCACTATTGTTCAATAATGAACATGTTTTATTATTCAAATTACTAATATTCAATTTCATATTCATCTTATATTAAGCCATTCTGCCTTAATAAAGGCGCTGGCAATATGTTCAATAATGAACATGTTATTTTAAGACAAATGCCAGTTTACTCTTTAAAATCATAAAAAATTATATTAAAATTAAAATAATGCACAACTGTGCATATTAAACACGCTGGCAGGATGTCCTTAAATTGATAGTTTATTATTCCAAGCCTGTTATAGTTTAAATGCTTAGAATTATATACGAAGGAAAAAACACGGGTATTAAAAAACCCAAAACTAAAATAGCAACATTGTAGAATATTAAACACATTTTAAAATACATTTTATGATACACGGCACCGTATCGATAATAAAAATATATTTGTAAAATAATAAAAATCCTACGTGCCGGGATTTTATTGTATCCTTTTTTTTGTAATGCAATACAGTCCACTCAAACAAGCTATAACAGGTAATAAATATTGAAAATTAGTTAAGTTAGTTTTAAGATTATTTTTGTATAAATACAGCATACTTTTTAAAATAAAATCAGTATCGACTGAATACTCAGATTGTAAACTTCGTCTTCTATTTTTATCCAATCATTTTTTGGTCCTTCGAAGCCAAGGAAATTGTATTAAAAATATATATGAGTCATAGTGATCCCCCACCAGAGGTAAGACACTTGACTTAAACATTTTTTTAGAGCCTTACAACCTCTAAAAATACATTTTTATATATGAGTCATAGTGATCCCCCACCAGAGGTAAGACACTTGACTTAAACATTTTTTATAGAGCCTTACAACCTCTAAAAATACATTTTTATATATGAGTCATAGTGATCCCCCACCAGAGGTAAGACACTTGACTTAAACATTTTTTTAGAGCCTTACAACCTCTAAAAATACATTTTTATATATGAGTCATAGTGATCCCCCACCAGAGGTAAGACACTTGACTTAAACATTTTTTAGAGCCTAACAAACTCTAATACTTAAATTATTTTAGAGCCTAAAAAACTCTAAAACTAAAATCTTGTTAGAGCCTTACGAACTCTAACATTAAAATTTTTTTTTAGAGCCATACAACCTCTAAAAATTAAAGAGTTCATAAGAACACTCTGAGTTCTTATTAATAAATATCAGGCAGTCCGTAAGAAACGCCAAAATTATTGGCTGAATCTAACAGCCTTTAGAATCAAAAAGGTATTGAGTGAAAATTTGTGACTAGATTAATAGGATTGTTGTTCCTCTATTCTAGGGAAAAGTTTTGTCACAGAACTCTTTTTAAAAAAAAAAAATCAGGCAGTTCGTAAGGAACGCCGAAATTATTGGCTGAACCTAACAGCCTTTAGAATAAAAAAGGTATTAAGGGAATATTTGTGGCCAGAGAATTAGGATTGTTGTTTCTCTAATTTTTTTTAAAAAAAAAGAAAGGGAATATATAAAAAATTTTTTTTTTTTTTAATTTAGGCGAGCCAAGAGGATATTCTAATAATATCACTCGAAGCTGAAGAGGAATACTGTTCAGAAGAAGTATTCCATCCTTATCCAAAATATGCTCCAACAGACACCAAGAAGCAAGGTCCCAAGCGTCTTACTATTGAAGAATACAGGAGACGGCAGAGACCGATAAGGCCACCTTCACTAAAACCTCAACAAATTAAGAAAAAAGAAATAAATAAAAAGTAATAATAATTTAAATAATTCTTTTAACTACAGAAGAAGCTAATCAGCCTATTAACAAAAAATTTAAACCGCCTCCAATCTACTTGCGTGAACGCAGCTCAAATAACCTAGTTACAACCCTTGCAAGTCTGATTGGAAATAATACTTTTCATATTGTTCCTATAACTAGGGGCAATATACACGAAACCAAAATCCAAATCGACACTGAAAACAATTTTAGAGTCATAACCAAATATTTCGACGACAGCAAGAAAAATTACTACACATACCAACTAAAGAGTAGTAAGGGCCTTGTTGTCGTAATTAAAGGTATCGAATCAGATGTAGAACCCATTGAGATAACAAATGCCCTAAGCGAAAAAGGCTTTAGCGCTAGAGCAGTTATAAACATTGTTAACAAAGATAAAATCCCACAACCTATGTTCAAAGTTGAACTTCACCCGGAAACTTCTAAGTTTAAAAAAAATGAGAGCCATCCCATCTACAACCTACAGT
>NC_051846.1:127870129-127914212 GCF_002237135.1 Teleopsis dalmanni | reverse complement strand
ATACACGAAATGAAGTAGTCATTTAGGTCATTTGGACTTAGTTCACAATGTGTTGTACTATCTTGCTTTAATCTCAAATGTTTAATGTTCCTCCAGATATTCTTTGTTGGCTGTGTAGTGTCAAGCTTAATGTTATAAAACGCCGATTTAGCTATGCTTACTGCCTTCGCAGCTAAATTTCTAGCTAATTTAAACCACATCCAGTTATAGGTCGAAGGAAACTTTTTCCATACTGCATGCTTTTTATTTCTGTAATTTATCTTTCTTTTAATCTGAGGGTTTAGCCAAGGACAGGAGGAACTTTTAATAGTAATAGTTCGCAGCGAAACAAATCGATAAAAAAATTGACAAAATATATTATTAAATTTATCTAATTTATCGTCAGAAGTTAAAGCAAACCAGCAATCACTCCAATCAACAGTATTTAGTTCATCAAATAATCTGATTGTATCAACTGATTTAAAATCTCTGTAAGAAAAAGAGCTAGGACTAGATTTCTTGTTTGGGTTAAAATCCAATGTAACAAACAGTAAATGATGATCAGATATAAAAGAGATTTGATCAAATAGTAAGACTTTATTAGGATCCGATACAGCAACTATATCTAAAAGACTAGGTCGCACACTATTACAGTATCTAGTTGGTTCAGTTTCGTTAATGATACTTAGGCCCATCATGGCTAATAAGTCTTTTAGTTTCAGGACTTTACTACAATTTACTAAAAAGTCATAATTAAAATCACCAAGTACTATAGATAAAATCATATTTATGTACAACTGAGAGAAGCGAGTCGAATAATGGATCGCATGAGAATCGGTTATGTGGATTGTAGACTTGGTGACAGGAAACTAAAATTTTATTACTGTGACAGCTAATAGACACACAAATAAATTCAATATCTGATTCATCCGAAGTACTTATTAAGTATTGCTTCTACCCTTTCCTTTGGTGGGTGTATGCCTTGTTGGTTGATGGTATGACCGAGAAACGTTTTCTTGTTGATGCACAAGAAGTAAAGATGCAAAGATGCATTTTGAAACGTTCAGCTTAAGTCCATACTGTTGAAGTCGCTCGAATACTATACGCACGTGTTGGTAATGTTCTGATTCATTTGATGAAGCAATACAGATGTCATCAATGTAACAAATCACAAAGTCGAGTCCTCTAAGTACTTGATCCATGTGACGTTGGAAGGTTTGGGCAGCATTGCAGAGTCCAAACGTCATGACATTAAATTCGAATTCGAAACCGAATGGAGTAGTGATGGCTGTTTTTTTCCAATCCTCGGAGGCAATCGGTATATTATAATATGTCCTTTCTAAGTCCAGTGTTGTAAATATACACTTATCGCTTAATGTCTGCGTGAAATCTTGCACATGGCGTATTGGATACCGATCGGGTATTGTCTGCGCATTAAGACGTCGATAGTCACCGCAAGGTCGCCAAGTTCCATTCTTTTTTTCAACCATGTTTAATGGGCTGGCCCACTCACTCTGCGATGGTACGCATATGCCCTGTCTAAGCATATATTCAAATTCGCGTTTTGCTGTTTGAAGCTTCTTCGGATTAAGTCGTCTTGGACGTTAATAAACCGGCTGACCTGTTGTAACAATATGATGCTGGACAGCTGTTTGATTTCCCTTAATTTTATTGTAAGGTGTTGGAATCACCAGCTCTTTGAATTCTTTTAGTAGCTGAACGAACTTGTGGTCATTGTTTACTGCAAAAATTGGTTCGTATTGATGTGGTGCAGTTGTGCAAGGCACTTTCCATCCAGTTGTGTTGTCGGTGAGACATTTGCGTTTGACGTCTACTATGAGGCCATAGTGTTCGAGGAAGTCTGGGGCTCGCCTGTCACGCCTAGGTGTAGCTGCTCTCGATCGAGGTCGGCGATGAATTTCATCCGATTCCATTGCATCTATTCTGTTGTTCAACTTTTCGACTGCTGCAATCAATGAATTGAGATCGAATGGAGTGCTACACGTTGAATTGTTTGCTTGCACTGCCGAAACTGTATGATAGTTGCCCATCTCGATCATCAAATCCGCCTGCTGTGCACACTTGTCTAGATCGACATCTGCAATCGAGACTACAGCCCGAACAGCTTCAGGTAGTCGATCGAGCCATAGTTGTTTGATAGCACCATCCTTCATTTCACCGCTAGCCAAATTGTGCATTGTTCTGAGTAGCTGAGAAGGTTTTAAGTCGTCTAACTGGCATTCTTGCACCAAACGTCGCAGCTTCCGGTTTTCTGAATCGGCATAATCCTGGATCAGACGTTTTTTTATCGCTTCATGTTTTCCAATCAGTGGAGGATTTCTGACAATATCTGCTATGTTTTTTAACGTAGCGACGTCAAGGCTGCAAACCACATGATCGTATTTTGTTTGATCCGTAGTTATATTGGCGTTTCTAAACTGCGATTCCATTTGTATGAAATACAAATCTGGATCATGTCTGATGAATGGCAGTGTTTTAACACCCAATCGGCAGATATCGCGTGAAGGTTGCACGGGCATCTCTATCAATGTTTGATCACCTTCTGTGTCGTGTGTTGCTCCCTCAGTATTCAGCATTGTGATTGATGTAATAAGTGTAGTTGTGAAAACAACTTTTATTTAAATTATCTCTTTTTTAAAATTACCTCTTTTTAATTTTAGTTCTTAAAAGAACTTTGTGTCGTGGGTCACCAATATAGATAATTTATTATTTTAATTTATATATTTACATTTTAAATCTTCTTAATAATATAGATAATGCTTGCCGAGAGATAGAGAGCGTACCACTGTTGCGCACGCCTTAAGTGCAATTTTCAAACGAGATCTTCAAGCTAACATTGCGTTTGTAGTTGAAAGACTCGTGCGCCACAGGCCCATTTGTAGTACTAAAATTAGATAGTAACAATAACGTGACAATTAGAGATGAAAATAGCAAGACGACTACTGTGCACAGTGATAGACTTAAAAAGAAGTAACTACAATAAAATAAAATAAAAACGATAAAAAAAAATTTTTTATTATATATATTTTATTAATTTCATTAATTATAAGTGCTTTACGTCAATCATTTAATCAATCATTAATTAAAAAATATTTTTATATATTAAAATATACAAGCATAATTAATATTAAATATAAACTAAATTTAATTTTTTTTATTTTTCAAGAATAAATTTAAAATCAAAAATATTACAAACTTTTAATTGTAAATTCATTCTCCAAAAAGAGGAGGTGTAGTGTGTATATGTGTATCTGAATGCTTAACAGCATAATATTTTATTAACATTCCATTCCCACACTTTGTTGCGCTGTTTATGCAACGGGAATATGAAACCTCACATAACGTACTTAACCGTCAGTGAGTTTATGCTGAAGCAGCAAATACACATATGCACACTTACTAAGATAAGAAACAATGTAAAACTTAGCTCAAGACAACTGTCCGCTGAGCTTCGCTCTAATTTTAAGATTCTACATTATTTCAATAAATATTCAAACACGAACAAAAGCGGTTGCGTTTTTCTTTTTAAATTATTACACAGTAAGCCTGACTGAAATTGAATATACAAACGCGCGTAGGCGTTGTGAGATATCTTAATTCGCAATACTTTGATGCGCATACTTAAGATACAAAAATTGTGTAGAAAGGCAAAGTGCCGTTATAGTAATGCAGGGTGTTAACTTGTATGTATATACCGCAACTAACTCACTTTATTTAAAAAAATTTTAATTAAAATGTTTTAAATCAAAAGTCTTTGAATTAGAAGTGTCCAACATCACAAAATCATATAATATTAAAACTATTCAAAACAATAAAATATTAAAAATTAAATCACTCTCTGGCCCAATTTACACTATCATGAACGTAACATGAACTTGAAAATCGGTTACCGATAGATGAGACAGAGAAGAGAGTGCGATGTGAGTTCATAAATTTATGTTTATGTTTACCTTTACATGCTGAATACTTTTATAATTAAAGGGTTTCTACTCCCTCTTATATACATTTGCAAATTTAATGCTTAAATAATTATAAATTATTACAAAAAACAATTACAATGTTAAAACATATATATATTTTAATTAGTAATTTAATTAATCAAAATGAAGGAAAGGTTTTTATATTGTAATAATAATGTCTTGTATTAATAAGATTATATATATTAGTTAGTTTTTCCGCATCAATTAAATCAAACACTTCACATTTTGCTCGTCATTTTTAGACTCATTTTTATTTTTACATTCTTCTTAAATCTAACATAATTTCTTATGACTAATTTCCAATAGAATCTTATCTAATGATTATCTATTGGTTAATACTTAAATTACAATCGTCTAATTGGTTAACCCAAATTAGACGTATATAATGTTTTACAACAAAAATAGTTTACATACATTTATCAGTGATATTCTACTTCACAGTGGCACACATCTGGTGACCAACTGTATTGAGGGTAAATCATATTGCATGCACAATTGCTTGTAATATGATCTGTGAAACACTTAACACAAATTCATGTGCTGAGCATGCCGCAATCCAAATTGTCAAATGCATATTGGAACAATTAAATATGCATACAAATATTTTGTCATAAAGAAATGACAAAATAGACGAGTCAAATTTCTGACTCATAAATTATTTCATACTTGACAATTTAGGTTTTTCGGTCATGCTTGATATTTGAGTGTTTCGGTTTGGTGTGACACATTAAATATCGCACACAACGTATTGTGTGTGGTCATGGTTAATATGCCACTACACCTTTACCCTTTAAGAAAAAGTTTTTATTTTTGATTGTTTAATAATCGAAAAGAAAAATTTTCAATATAAATTAATTATCATTATATATACAGCATAATTAATTTATTTCAGTCTTAACATATTTAATTATATTACTGAATTAGATAAGCACAGTTTTGTAATATATAAATTGTTATTATTAAACAAACAGATTAAATAAAAGTCTAAAATATAAAGTATTTTACTTTAATTTACCTAATTGAGTTTAAATGTTAATATAAGGTTGTCTTTATTATTCTCTTGAGTAAATTTTTATTACTACTCGTTTTATTATAAATTCTACTTTCATCTTCTTGTAAATAATTTTGTATTGTTCTTATGTAGGGTTTTTATTTCATTGTTTATATTAACCATTATATTACTGTTATCTATGCCTGTTATTGTATAAGGACCTGAGTATGAACTTGTACCTTTTCGTGTACCATGCGTCTTTACTAATACTTCATCACCTATTTTCAGATTTGCTGGATAGCTGTCTTTTTTAGATATTTCTTTTCGTTTAGCTTTTGCTTCTATGCTATACTTTCTTGCTTTCTCTAGGGATAGCCTGAGTCGTGCTTTTAGTTCGTTAGCGTAATTATCTAAATTAAATCTACCTTGTGTATCATTTATCTTTTCGTTTGGTAAGGATGGTAACTTACCAAATACCAGCTCATGTGATGTGTAACCTGTATCAGAGTGGGGGGCAGTATTGTACGCAAAAGTACAGTACGGTAACCAAACGTTCCAGTCGTTATCATCAGCAAAGTTTAGTAGGTATTCGTTTAGAACTCTATGGTTCCTTTCTACTGTACCAAGTGTTTCATGATGATATGGGGTTGAAAATATTTGTTTAATTCCCATAATATCAGTAACTTTAGCTAACAAATCATTCAAAAATTCTGTACCTCGGTCTGATTTTAAAATCCTAAAGGAACCGAACTTTAGTATGAGTTGTTCTACTAATGTTTTGGCTATGGATGTAGCATCTTTATTAATCATTGGGTATGCAATTATGAATCTACTTAATTCACATTGCATAGTTAATATATACCTATAACCGTTCGCTGGTCTTAAAGGTCCAACGGTGTCGATTTGTACTGTTTCGAAAGTTATATGAGTTGTGATTATTTGAAATTCTTCTCGACTGTGACGGATTTGTTTGTTTCGTTGGCATTTTTTGCAAGTGGTAATATATTTATATACCATTTGTTTCATTTTCTTCCATGTGTATCTTTGTTTAAGTTTTATCATCGTTTTACGAACTCCCATATGACCGCTGAGAGGGTTATTATGATATTCCTCTATCAATCTAAATTTTTGCATTGTATCTTTCACGTATTCCGGCTTTTTGTATAACAATATTTTTAAACAATTCTTACTTTTATTATTTTGTTGCAACTTATTTATCATCGTCTTAAATTCATTTTTATCCATGGATTTCAATGTAATATCATCATCTGCTAACGCTAGCTGTAAAATATTTAATCTTTCTATTTGTGTAATAAGCTTCACCATAATCGAAATCGGCTTCGGAGGTACTTCGCATAATTCCACTATAACTTCTTTATCGTTATATAATATGGATGCACCCTTATTTCTTTGTATATTTTTCATTTTAAACTGCAGTTTTCTTACTCCACGAATGTTGCTAGTTGAAGTACAATCCCAACAATAGAGTTGATCAGGCTCAGTGGTTCTCGTATTCAATTTCGTATCCGTATTAGTTGTATTTGTTTTAGTGCTTTTTGATTTGCTTCGAGTAGTTATACATATTCGAGCTTCGTTATTCAATTTACTTAATATTTCTTCTTCTACCGGATTAGATAATTTACGTGTTGCGGTCGTGTCATCTTTTATTGGTATTAGTGATTGTAATATACTAGAATCTATTTTGATTCTAGATAAGGCATCGGCGTTAGTATTAATTGTTCATTTTTTATAAATGATTTCAAAATCGTAATCAGATAAGTCTACCCGAATCCTTGTCGTCTTTGGCGAGGGATTCTTATGTACGAATAAAGATATTAAAGGTCTGTGATCGGTTATCACATAGAAATGTTTGCCATATACATATGGTCGAAAATAGTTTATTGCTCAATGTATCGCAAGAAGTTCCTTTTCAATGACTGGTTTATTCAGATCATGTTTTTGTAGGGCTTTGCTTGCGTAGCATATTGGCAAATCTGAACCGATTTCACCTTGTGATAGTACCGCTCCAAGTGCAAAGTCGGAAGCGTCAGTTGTTATTAGAAAGGGTTTGTTGAAATCTGGATATCTTAAAACAGGGGGACTTATTAGTATAGTCTTGAGTGTAACAAATGCATTGTCGCATTCTTTGGTCCATAGAAATTTTTGCTTCTTCTTGAGTAGAAGGTTTAGTGGTTTTGCAATCAATGCGAAATCTTTTATGAAACGTATATAATAATTGCAGAAAGCAACATATCGTCTCACATCGTCAACCTTTGTTGGTTTTGGATACTCTTATATCACTTTGTGTTTTAGTGGATCCGTCTTAACACATTGCTCTGTTATTAGATGTCCTAGGTATGTGACTTCGTGTTTTAAGAAGTTACATTTCTCTGGGTTCAATTTGAGATTATATTCGCTTAATCTCTGAAATATTTATTCTAAATTTAAATTGTGATGTTTCAGACTATTGCCAAAGACGATAATGTCGTCTACATACAAAAATGCTTCATTGCAGAGGCCTGTTAACGCTAAAGTTAACATCCGTTGGAAGCTATTTGAGCTAATTTTTAATCCAAACGGGAGTTTTTTAAACTCGTAGTGGCCATCCGTCGTTGAGAATGCTGTTTTTTTTGGCGAGATACCTTATCTATTGGTATCTGGTGGAATGAACTAGTCATGTCTAGAGTAGAGAAGTATCTAGCTCTTCCAAGTCTGTCTAATATGTCCTTAAGGTGTGTTAGCGGAAATTTATCGTTAATTATTTTGTCGTTGAGTTTTCTGTAATCGATCACTAGGTGCCATTTTTTGTTGTCGTCAGTAGATTTCTTGGGTACCAGTAGTATTGGAGAATTATAAGGACTTTTCGATGGTTGAATGATATCATCATTTAAAAGATTGTTTACTTGTAACTTGATATCGTAGTTGTGGGTATGAGGTAGTCTGTAATTCTTAATATAAATGGGCACATTGTCTGTGGTAGATATGTGTTCTGAATAGAAATTATTGTGAGTTAAAGGCTCACCTTCCAAATGAAATATATGTTGGTATTTTTTTATTAGTGAGGTAAGTTTCTCACTATCACATATTTGTTTAGTATTTAACTGTAATTTACTTAGAACTTTTTGAAATCTATCTTTATCATTATTTGGTATATATCTATTGTTAATGCAGTCATAATGGCTTAAAGAATGACTTTTAATATTCAATTTATTGAGAGTGACATCATATTCGTTTGTATTAATTATACGTATGTGACAGTTACCACTAGCTGGCACTATAGTGTTTGCTATGAAGATACCTTTATCGATTTCTTTCGAAATCAGTAGCGTATCTTCTTTAAATCGTATGTCTATGGGTAATATATTCTCTGTTCTAGCAGATAATATTATCGGTTTATATTGAATAGGTATTATTATTTGTTGCCTATTAATCGTGATTGTAAAAGAAAAATTGAATAGTCTATATTACAAAAGTATTTTGTTAAAAAGTCTCTTCCAATTATACCGTCAAGTTCGATAGGGAAATCTTCTTCGACTACAGAAAATTCATGTTTTACTAACTGTTCTTCAAAATCCATTTCAATTGTCGAGATGCCTAAAGATGACTTATAATTGTCTGTTATACCTATTAATTTACATGTAGTTTTGGAGTCGTACATTAGGTTAAATTTGTTTTT
This sequence comes from Teleopsis dalmanni, assembly GCF_002237135.1. Classification (NCBI taxonomy): domain Eukaryota; kingdom Metazoa; phylum Arthropoda; class Insecta; order Diptera; family Diopsidae; genus Teleopsis; species Teleopsis dalmanni. The sequence goes on along the minus strand of NC_051846.1, from coordinate 127,905,565 downwards.
TATTATGGATACGTCTGCTCCAGTGTCAATAAGTAGATTCACATGGGTGTTTAAATTTATACAAAAAATGTTTATGTAATTGGAGATATTTTTATTTAGATTATAGATTTTCTTTTTCTTTATACCAGAGGTGAATTCTCCATGTTTCCCTCCGGTCGCCTGCAGTTTTCCTGCATGGTTGCCACGTTTATACGTCTAAAGTTTGTATGTGAGTTCCTCTGTATTTGAGTTCCTCTCTGTTGATTATTGACCCTCATGTTGTAGTCTCTATGATGGCTGCCGCGATTGTTTCTCTGTTGAATGCGGCTGTAACCATTATTATTGTTGTATCTACGGTTGTTCGAGCCTACGTCTCTATTACCGTATGACCTATTATTTACTCGATATTGGGGTCTTTCCTCATGCTGTGAACGTCTTTGAGTATAATGACCACGGTGTTGTTGTGTATATAAAACTTGTTGTTTATTCTCTGGTAGAATCAAGTTTTCGGCAAGCGTCCTAGCTTCTTCAAATGTTTTAGGTTGAGCTGCTTGTACTGTTTGAGAGTACTGAGCATTTAAACCTTTTTTGTATGCTAAGAATGCATGTTCTTCATTACATTTCATGATTATGTCCCCTTCTAAAGAGTTTTTATTAACATTTGTCTTTAACAAAGTTGCTGTATTAAAATTTGCCAGCAAGTTAGACATCTTGTCTCCAAAGTCTCTAATAGGTTGGTTGTATACGTGCTTTAAATCGTAAATTTTTTGGAGTAACCGACAATGTGGGAATATAATTTAAATTCAATTTTTCAACTAGTTCATTTAATGTATTAGGGTAACCTACCCTAGCACGAACATTGTGATGAATTTTACACTCTACCACGTATTCTAAAAATTCGTTTTTGTCTTCGGTACGTAATTTTTTATCATATGTAATCAATTTGTGCAAGAACGAACTCAGTTCTTCCTGTTTCCCTGTGAAGGTTTGTATGTATTTTTCAACATACTCAACATTGAGTCCTACAAGGGTAGACATGACTGTATTAATTGTTTGGTTAGATGTTGCTGAAGAATTATTACTGCTAGCAGTGTCTGTGTTGCTAGTATTGTCTTCTGAGGTGGACATATTCACTAAATAAAGTCTTGTTTTATTGTGATTATGGAAAAAGTTTTCTTTTAGTATGTCAGTTTCTTCTAATTTTGAGGTTATATACAGTGAATTCACCTCTTTTTTTAGATTCTCTAACCTAAGTAATTTGTTTTCTATTGTTTGTCTAGTGTATCCTCTACTACTTGATTTCTTTGAGTTGTTAAAAATTAATTGTACCTCTCCTAGATTTTTTATGATTGTGTCCATGAGACAACAATATTGTTAAAGCGATTGAGTGGGATTAGATTAGCAATAGGGTTAAAACTTTCAAGAGAATAGTGGAACAACGAATCAATATTATAATAAGCTAGTACAACAGTCATATAATTTTCAACAGTTACTATGAACTTTAACATTACAACGTTCAATCTATGCTTTTTGAATTACATATTTTAAAAAAAAATTTTAAACTTAATTTAAATTTATACAATTACATTTTATTACTTATCATTTAACAAGTGTAACTATTTATTTATATATTTATTATATAATAAAAAAAAATTTATAGGTATATTTGAATTACATAATTTTTGTATGAAAAAAAAATATTGGAATATTTTTATACATTTGTTTTAAATATATAAAGTTTTTTTTTTTTTTTTTATTTATTTTAAATTTATTTTACACATCATTGCCTATATTCCTACGTTGTATTCGTCGCTCGAGAACCATCCCATTTTGTCTTCTTTTTTATGTACTTTGTTTACTGCTTACTTGAGTCTGTGTTATTTGTTTAATTAATGAATTTAGTTTTAAATAACTTAATGTTCACAACGCTTCGCATATTGATTAATCATTAATTTTGGCACTAAAATTTAGTTCTTTGATACTTGAAGAATTATTTCAATGGGCATTATTATTTTGAATTCTCACTTTCACCAAATGGATTATAATATTGAATTTAAATTTTTAAATAAATTCATTTTCAAAACGTTTTATTTAATGTTTATTTATACATTGTTATTGTCATTGAAATTTATTTTTTTTTTTTTTTTGTAATAGACTGAATGTTTCAGTAGACATTATTGTTTTGAATTATCACTTTCTCACTATAATATTGAATTTAAAATAAATTCCTTTTTTAAAACATTTTATTTAATGTTTATTTACACTTTATTATTGTCACTAAAATTTATTTCGTTTCTCTTATTTGAGTTTTTATCAATTTAGGATTTCAAAATTTTTGGTCCTTAACGGCTTTGGCAGGATCGCCATGTAATAATAATGTCTTGTATTAATAAGATTATATATATTAGTTAGTTTTTCCGTATCAATTAAATCAAACACTTCACATTTTGCTCGTCATTTTTAGACTCATTTTTATTTTTACATTCTTCTTAAATCTAACATAATTTCTTATGACTAATTTCCAATAGAATCTTATCTAATGATTCTATTGGTTAATACTTAAATTACAATCGTCTAATTGGTTAACCCAAATTAGACGTATATAATGTTTTACAACAAAAATAGTTTACATACATTTATCAGTGATATTCTACTTCGCAGTGCACACATCTGGTGACCAACTGTATTGAGGGTAAATCATATTGCATGCACAATTGCTTGCAATATGATCTGTGAAACACTTAACACATATTCATGTGCTGAGCATGCCGCAATCCAAATTGTCAAATGCATATTGGAACAATTAAATATGCATACAAATATTTTATCATAAAGAAATGACAAAATAGACGAGTCAAATTTCTGACTCATAAATTATTTCATACTTGACAATTTAGGTTTTTCGGTCATGCTTGATATTTGAGTGTTTCGGTTTGGTGTGACACATTAAATATCGCACAAAACGTATTGTGTGTGGTCATGGTTAATATGCCACTACAATATTGATGCAAGGGAAATATTTTAAAACAATGTAAATGTGTAAATGAATTTTGACTACGCACGGTGTTAAAATATTTCCAAAAGAAATTATAGCAAAACACAAATCAAAGGTAAACAAATATTGCACTCTTTCTCTTCAGCTAAAAATGCATACATTTTATTTCAAATTTACAAGCAAAAGCAAAACTGGAGAACAAACACAAAACGTTCCTCTTGATGGGTCTAATGTTTTTGGAGACAAATTTTTAAAAAGCTCAGTTGAGAAGTCCTCTTGTATTTAGTGTTCTTGATTGCATGGACACAAACCCAGTCATATATTTTAGGAAAAATATACAAACACAAAGACTATGCATTAACTTCAGAAATATTGCTTCACCTTCTCTTGCGTACGAAATCATACAGTAAGTGTGCAATAACAATGAAGAATAGATTTGCCTTTTGTCTGTTGGGGTGGTTAGTTAAGGCAAATTGTTGTTGGAAACTTCGAGCATTGATTAATACTACATTCGCACATGTAGTAGTACGTAAATCAAAAATGTGAATTATAGAGAGTGTTGTGTTTCCTCCTCTGTTTTTTTTTCCTATTATATTTTACAGTTGCAAGATTGAAACTCGGTTGTTTATTTCGTGTTCTATATATATAGTTTGACAATATATTTTTTTAATTATACTTTTTCTTTGTTTTATTCCTGTGGATGGAAATTCATATGTTATATTAATGAGCTAGGTGTTTTTTATTATTATATTTTTACACATATTCACAAAAAATGTCCGATTTTTGTTTTGTTTAACAAATATACATCTATATAACATAACTTGTTGTAATGATATTTTTCTAATGTTAGTTTTGTATACGAATTGTCCTTTTTAAAATTGTTTTTTTTTTTATAATTACTTTATTTTCCTTTGCAAATAGTTACATTTACTTACTTAGTTAGTTCAACTGGTTAGTTCAATCTTATTTGACGTAAGTAACCTTTTTTAGATGACAATTGTTTTTATTTATAATTACTTTATTATTCTTTGCAAATAATTGTCACTTATTTACTTAGATAGTTCAATTAGTTAGTTCAATCTTATATGACGTAAGTAACCTTTTTTAGATTAAAATTGTTTATTCGTTCTTCCTAACTCTTTGAACCACCGAACTCACGCACCAGCGTCTCCGACACAACACACTGGTCTGCAGAGCCCAACGGCTCTTTAGAGACCACTCACTTCTTCCAAGCGACTCTCAAACGATTCCCAAAAACGACTGCATTTTAGTGTTACAAATTTTATCTTATATACCTAAACTTGATGCAATACCTGACCTTAGATATGCCCAAATTACCCCATTTAGGTTTTTACACAATTTCATAATACACTTTGCTAAATTCGCAAAGTTTTCATTATTACAAGAGTGCCCTTCATATTTTTGCAGTTCTTCCGCATTTAATATGTTCAAAGTCATGACATCAATTTTTAACCAAATACCAAAAATCAGCATTTCTTATCGTCGAACTGACGAACTGATGTTTTGGTTCTAGTCAACAACCGTCAAGATGCAAACAACCTTGCCTACTTTTAGGAAAATGTACGATCACCTAAGATCATACACATTGATTATATAAAATAAATATTTAAATCACAACAAGAGAAATCAAAAATAATTTCTACACAACCAATGCAAAATCTCAGCGTTCCTCTTGAAAGGCCTAATGTGTGAAGAAATAAAATCGCTTGTGTTGAAAAGTCCTCTTGTATTTAGTGCTCTTGGTAGCAGTCTTTATGGTGACATACGGTCTAAGAGCACCTTAAAATAGGCAAAGTTATTTACAGTTGCAATAATGTTAACAAAAATTTAAAAAGTCAGACAAATTGACGAAGTGAAATGCTGATTTTTGTTAATATTTATTATCTGTGTCAACAAGGTAAAGAATATATTTGGCGCGTAAGGTGATCACTCCGCAACTTCTTTTAATTGTTTTGTTTTTTAATCGGAAAAAAGCTAATTTTAAATTTCAATGTATGAACAATCGAGCTATGATTATAAATAAAACAAAATTATTAAAAACGGTGCCCGATATTAAACGCTAAATTTCAGTTTTTTGTAATTTAAAAATTTCTTTCTAACAAAATTAATTTCTTACTTTTGCAAAATAAACAAAAACAAAAATTGAGTTTACTCATAACAGCTGATAGAGACAGCATATGAAAGTTAACGAAAGTTTAAAATTGTAAATGTGGTGTTGCCACAGTATAAGTTTTAAGTGTTTTTAAAAAAATAAATTTTATTAATTATAAATATTAAATTTTTTAAATAATTAAATGAACAAACTGCTAATATATTGAAAACTATTATATGAGCGAAAAAGTTATACGACGGCATTCTCAAATTAGTGAAAATGGTCTAAATGGCTATATAATGCTAAGTACAGAGGACGTTAAAATAAATGAACAATCCACAACCAAACCTTTACATAAAGAAATTACTGAAGGAAATATATCAAAAATAGCTAGTGAAATTGCCATAGCTAATAAAATAAAATTAATTAATAATCCAATGAGCTTCTCATCAAAAAACGCAAACAACACCAATTCCAGCCAAAAAAAATGTGGAAATACACTGGTGACGAAGAAAGCGACACTCAATCGGTAAGTAGCGTCAAAAGCACGCCAATAAACACTTCCATTTATACAAAAAGATTTGGTGAAACAACGCAACCAGAATGGCAACGGGTAAACTCGTCAAAAAGAAGTCGTTCAAGTCCCCAAGGAGCTCGACAAAGTTCAAATTTCAAACAAAAGAAGCTGGATACCTATTGGTTGTCAACTGAACTCAAAAAAAACTCTAACCGATATTCCGTGCTAGATGAAGACTCTCATTCATCAGAAAAGTCCATTGAGCAAAATGAAAAAATTACAATCTCGAAGCCTCCCCCAATATTTGTTGCAGGAGTCGGTAATATACAACCGTTAAGGCAGCTTCTGAATGAAATAGCCCCTAATGAATATAACTTTAAAATACTTGCCAACAATGAGGTTAAAATACAGCCTAGTAGCCCAGAAAAATACTCTGCAATCACTAAGGCTCTTGAAGCCAAAAAAACTGAGTTCCATACCTATAAACTCAAACAAGACAGAAGTTTTAACGTTGTATTGAGAGGCATGCATCCTTCTATGCCAGTCGGTGAAATCGAAGAGGCGATAAATAGCTTAGGCTTTAAGGTGGCCAATATAAGTAATATACGTCAACGAACAACCAAAAATGCACTTCCGTTATTTTTTTAATGGTTTGAAACCATCAGATACAAACAAGAATATTTTCAATTGTAACAGCCTAATGCATACAAAAATCACTTTTGAAGCTCCAAGAAAAAAACGCGAAATTCCCCAATGCTCTCGTTGTCAGCGATATAGTCATACAAAGCATTACTGTAAACGAACGCCCCGTTGTGTAAAATGCCCTGGTAATCACTTGACATCAGAGTGTACTCGTAATGTAGTCGACAATGAAGTAAAATGTGTATTATGCAACGGAAATCACCCCGCTAATTACAAGGGCTGTGAAGTATACAGGCAGCTTCAATAAAAAGCGTTTCCACCGCTCCGAAGAAAAGAAACCACTAGTCCACCAACGCGCACAGAGTTCGTTCAAGCTGGTCGAACACACTCTAATGTCGTAAGCAACGGCCAAACCATCACTAGTGAACCACAAACAAGATCAGAAAGCAACGATATGTCAGAGCTGAAAGTAATGCTTAAAACACTAATGCAACAAATGAGTACTATGCTAAATATTTTAACAGCGTTCGTCGCTAATGCATCAAAATAATGAGTGCGTTTAAAATTGCTTTCTGGAATGCTAATGGGCTAGCTCAACATAGCAGCGAACTACAGACTTTCCTCACTGACAAAAATATTGATATTATGTTAATATCAGAAACCCACTTCAACCAAAGAAGCCATCTCAGATTTCCGAAGTATTCTATATACGATGCCAACCACCCATCTGGAAATGCTCGCGGAGGAGCTGCGATAATCGTGAAAAGCGATATTGATCACTCTGTGCACAACAAATACGAAAAACCATTTCTTCAGTCAATATCATTAACAGTTAAAAACAATAAAGGTCCAATATGTATAGCCTCTATCTATTGCCCACCAAACCAAAAAATTAAAAGTCATCAGTTTGAGGAATTTTTCCACACGCTTGGTCAAACATTTATAGCTGCTGGGGACTTCAATGCAAACCATACTCACTGGGGCTCCAGACTAATCACACCTAGAGGACGCGAATTGTTTAAGACTATGCAGGCCAACGATTTGCTTCACGCATCAATTGGTGAACCAACTTACTGGCCAACAGACCACAATAAAGTTCCAGACGTGATCGATTTTTGCATATTTAAAGGCATTTCAAGCTCACTATTATCGATTCATTCCAGTTTAGATCTTTCCTCAGACCACTCTCCCCTTATTATGGAGTTGAACTCTAAAATTTTTGTAAAGAACAAAGAGCCTCGATTATACAACAAAAGAACAGACTGGAGTATTTTCAGAAGCATCATAAATGAAAATTTAACAACCAACATCCCACTCAAAACCGGTACCGATATCGAATCTGCGGTCGAGCAATTTAATACAACCGTACAGAATGCCGCGTGGAACTCAACCATACATTTTAATGAATACAAAGAAGAACACATAGACAGAGGCATAACAGCTACTTCAGAAACGTAAATTGCGACGAATTTGGCAAATAACAAAAAATCGTGAAGACAAAAGACGTTTGAATGAAGCGATAAAAAAACTTAAAGAAACCCTAAGGGAGAACAAAAACAAAAACATTGAAACATACCTATCTGCATTGTCTCCCAGTGAAGCAACCGACTATTCATTATGGCGGGCCACTCGTAAGCTGAATGGATCAACGCCACACATTCCACCACTCAAAATGTATAATGGACAGTGGGCTAGATCCAGAATCGACAAGGCTCAAATTTTCGCAGAGCATCTTCAAGGTGTATTTCAACCATACCCGTGCATAAGTTATGAAGACGACACTGAAATTGAGTCTTTCCTGCAAACACCACATCAAATGGACTTCCCGGTTCCTAAAACCACAATACAAGAAATTAAATGGACAATTAAGACTAAAATTAAAACCAAAAAGGCTCCTGGGTACGATTTGATTACTGGCAAAGTGTTGAAAGAGCTTCCAAACATTGGTCTTGTTTTCATCAACCAACTTTTTAATGCTATTATATGTCAAGAATACTATCCAAGTCAATGGAAAGTAGCTCAAATTATCTTGATACCAAAACCAGGTAAACCTTTAGAGTTAGTTACATCTTATCGACCTATAAGCTTACTTCCGGTGCTCTCCAAAGTCTTCGAAAAAATACTCTTAAAGTGTCTTAACCAGATCACCCAAAGTCGCTTACTAATTCCTGCTTACCAATTCGGCTTTCGAAACCGCCACTCAACCATTGAACAGGTAAATCGTGTTTATCAATATGCAAGAGATGGACTGGAAAGAAAAGAATACTGCACTGCAGCATTTATCGATATAACGCAAGCATTTGACAAGGTATGGCACACCGGACTGCTCTACAAATTGAAATTACATCTACCACACAGCTTCTATTTGTTACTTAAGTCTTATATCAATAACCGATATTTCATGGTTAAAATAGAAGATTATAATACGAAAATCTTCCCGATAAAAGCTGGAGTTCCACAAGGGAGTGTACTAGGTCCAACCCTCTACACACTGTTCACAGCTGACTTACCACTTAACCCATCAACATATACCGCAACTTTTGCCGATGACACAGTGATCATGGCTAAAAGCAAAAACCCAACAGTCGCTTCTAGTCAGTTGCAAACAAACCTAGATAGCATCCAAGTGTGGCTAAACAAATGGCGCATTAAAGCTAATGAATCCAAATCTGCACAAATCACATTCACTCTTCGCAATGGTTACTGTCCACCAGTCACACTAAATAATAACGTACTACCACAATCCGATCACGTGAAGTATCTAGGTATTCATCTTGATCGGCGTCTCACCTGGAAACATCATATATTTACGAAACGCAAGCAACTGGGTTTAAAAATGCGCTCCATGCACTGGCTTCTTTACCAAAATTCAAAACTATCACTGAACAATAAAGTACTTTTATATAAAGTTATTTTAAAACCAATATGGACCTACGGTGTCTCGATCTGGGGAACAGCTGCAAAATCTAATATAGCGATATTGCAAAGATTTGAATCAAAAATACTTCGTTTATGTGCGGCTGCTCCATGGTATATTCCAAATAGCACTTTACAGCGCGATCTCCTTGTCCCATCAGTGTTTGAAACAATACAAACAGTCAGCAAAAACTATCGTATAAGACTATCAAATCACCCGAACCCACTGGCACACGAGCTACTATCAGATATCAATCATCCACGTCGACTAAGAAGATTTTCTACGTCGGACTTGCCAAGTAGAACCCTAAACACGTGAATCGTAATTGTAAACTCACTGAAATTTAATATTTATATAGCCAACTATTTACTCACTATTATTAGTCATCATTATTATTAGTTGTAATTTAATCTTTAGCGGTGTTTACTACTGAGTGTCCCGCACATGTCTACAAATCACTTTTTCTATTTTTATGTTCATAAATAATACTGAATGTTCTTTTACAGATTGTATTTATATAATAATAATAATCAAAAAAAAAAAAAAAAAAAAAAAAAAAAAAAATTTTTAATTAATTTTAAAATTTTTCTAGGTTACTGGGGCATGTCTAATATAAAGGTGATATTAGAGAAAGTTTTAAGGGTAGGTGAAAGCAGTTTTATATATATAGAATATTGGGGCAGTTAAGATTCAGCAGAGTGAAAAGATGTGAGATTAGAAAAGAAATCAGTCAAGAAAGTCAGTGAAAAGAGGTAAGAAAAGATGCAGTGAATTAAACATTGCAGTCTATCTAAGAATTAATAATCCGAGATATATCTGAATCTGGAATAAACTTTGATTTCTGAGTTCTAAAATCAAGGCATATAAAAATGTTCTAGTGACATAAGTAAATAAGAGTTGTTGTATGAACTAAACAGTGCAATATATTAGAATATCTACACATGAAACAATGCACTAATGACATGTGATGTGTGATAAAGTTTTGAACTAAGTGTAACAACTAAAAGATGATATATTTTAAAATAATCGAAGAATTAAAGTTTAAAATATTTTAATAAGAGTTTGTAACTAATCGATAAATAAACAAATAATACAAACATTTTGAAACAAAGAAAAATGATTTAATTGATTATCTCTTAATAAAAGTGATCAGCAGAAGGTGGCAGTGTAATTAATGTAGCATAATGGAGTAACCACAACATTTTGGGACTACATACAGTCAGAGTCATAAGTCTACAAGCAGGCACTACAAAAAACTGTGTTTGAAAATATTTTCCAAAAAAATCAATTTATTAGAAACATGTTTTATTGTTTTTTTATTACATTCAATGCACAATGTTTTTGCGAAGTTTCGTTGCACGTGCATCAAATCTGAACACGTGCAACGATCTTCCTCTGTATGGACAGAGCAGTGCGATCTTCCAAACAAATATCCAATTTTCCGCTTCGACTTCTCTTCCTCTCAATTTTATGATGATTTGTCATACGACGCTTGTTTCTTTCCGGTGAGACACCTTTGCCAGTTTGTAGTAAATATTTTAAGCAGAATTCAATTTTTTGCAGTTTTATAATTAATTACCACAAACACAATAAGACGCAATCCAAATTTTTACAAATTAACATTTAACTCGCCTTAGAACTGAAGAAATACCAAGTGCTTGTAGACTTTTGATCGTTTGTTTGCTACTCTTTATGATAAAAGTACCGTTATCTCGGCTGTTTTTTGCAGAAATGCAACGAAACTTCGGAAAAAAATTGTGCATTGAATGTTATAGAAAAACAATAAAATATGTTTCCAATAAATTTATTTTTTTGGAAAATATTTTCAAACAAAGTTTTTTGTAGTGTCTGCTTGTAGACTTATGACTCTAACTGTATATACAAAGACTAACTTTAAAAATCACAACAAAACATTGGCTATACAACACATTGGATAAACAATATATAGTTTTTAATATATACAACAGTTTGAATATACAACAGTTGAAATATGTAGGTATTTGATCCGATGTGACATCTTTTTTATTGTAGCATACATATTGAGGCGCGGTATTGAGTCAGGAATGTGAAGGCAAGCAATTTCCTATAACTTAAGCATCTAGATCATTCACAAAAGGTGAATCAAATACATTGGGCAATCTCATATTTCATGCCATACATATATGGTAAGAAATTTTTAATAAAGAGCGATCATCGCCCATTAAGTTATTTGTTTGCTATGAAGAATCCATCATCAAAACTGACAAGAATGAGGTTAGATTCAGAGGAGTATGATTTCGCGGTGGAATATATAAAAGGTAAAGAAAACTATGTTGCGGATGCGCTATCCCGCATAGATATAAATGATTTGAAAGATATACAATTAACGAACAAATGTCACATTATAACACGGTCAATGGATAATAAGATAACATATGATGACAAAAATAAAAAAGATCAAAAAATGAATCAAAAGCCCAAATTAAATGTATATGAAATAATAAATAAATATGAGGTAAGAAAATTCGATCCCCCAAAATTATATATTAAAAATGGGAGGAAAATTATAAAACAAATAAATACCTCTAATTGGATTGTTCAAGAGAAAATTGTTTTAGATCAATTATTCACTAGGCTAGATGCCTGCAATCACAAGAAAATACAATTGTCCTTAGACGACAAATTGTTTAAATATACCTGGGTTGAAAATTTAAAAATATGTTAATGGGCAATAAAATATTAAAAAATACAATAATTGCGTTAACGCCAAAATCGATCCAGATAAAAACATCGAAAGAAATAAATAAAATCTTAAAAGAAAATCATGATGATCCTGTGGCAGGCCACCTAGGAATAAAAAGATTGTTGTCTAAAATTCGACAAAAATATAAATGGAGAAATATGACCAGTGACATTCGAATATATATAAAGAAATGCGAAAAATGCAGTACAAATAAAACAATTACTAATACTAAAGAATCGTTGATAATAACAGAAACCCCAACGACAGCTTTTTCGGCAGTTCAAATAGACACTATAGGTTCTTACCCAAAATCTGAAAATGGTAATGAATATGCGGTCACAATTTTGTGTGATTTAACTAAATATTTAGTAGCAGTGTCCATACCTAGTAAATATGCTAAAGTTGTTGCCATAGCAATCTTTGACAATTTTATTCTCACTTATGGCCCGATGAGGACGCTCATTACGGACATGTGAACAGAATACAACAATGCAATTTTTACTGAATTGTGCAAGCTTTTAAAAATTAAACATAATACTTCAACACCATACCATCATCAAATAGTAGGAGTACTAGAACGTACACATAGAACTTTCAATGAATATGTACGCTCGTACATATCCATTGATAAAAACGATTGGGATGAGTGACTCAAATATTTTACTTACTGTTATAATACTACACCATCCACTGTACACAGCTATTGCCCCTTTGAATTAATTTTCGCTAAAACACCACCGAAATATGACTTTTTAAAACAAGGAAGCATAAGCTGACTATATAATATAGAAGCTTATGAAAAAGAAATCAAATTTAGACTTCAGGTAGCACAACAAAGAGTTCACCAATTAATAAGTAAAGCAAAGAAAAAACAAAAATCATATTATGATAAGAATTGTAATAGTATAGAAACAGATGTAGGAGATTTAGTATTAGTTAGGGACGATAGTTGATTGGATAAAAATAGAAGACGAAGTTTACAATCTGAGTATTCAGTCGATACTGATTTTATTTTAGAAAGTATGCTGTATTTATACAAAAATAATCTTAAAACTAACTTAACTAATTTTCAATATTTATTACCTGTTATAGCTTGTTTGAGTGGACTGTATTGCATTACCAAAAAAAGGATACAATAAAATCCCGGCACGTAGGATTTTTATTATTTTACAAATATATTTTTATTATCGATACGGTGCCGTGTATCATAAAATGTATTTTAAAATGTGTTTAATATTCTACAATGTTGCTATTTTAGTTTTGGGTTTTTTAATACCCGTGTTTTTTCCTTCGTATATAATTCTAAGCATTTAAACTATAACAGGCTTGGAATAATAAACTATCAATTTAAGGACATCCTGCCAGCGTGTTTAATATGCACAGTTGTGCATTATTTTAATTTTAATATAATTTTTTATGATTTTAAAGAGAAAACTGGCATTTGTCTTAAAATAACATGTTCATTATTGAACATATTGCCAGCGCCTTTATTAAGGCAGAATGGCTTAATATAAGATGAATATGAAATTGAATATTAGTAATTTGAATAATAAAACATGTTCATTATTGAACATACTGCCAGCACCTTAATTAAGGCAGCATGACTTAATTTAAAAGTATAATATAAAAGTTTAATTCAATAATATAGTATATATAAGTTTTATAGGTATTTTCTTTTAACAAATCTTTTTTTTCTAAGTATTTCAATTTTATAAAAAATAATTGTAGGATTTTAACATGGTAATATAGTGTTAGGATATTCTACTATTGCCATGCAATGGTATTACAGAATTACCATGTTATGGTTATTGCAGGATGTCAGGATCGTCAATATATATTAGCAGGATTGTTAAATAAAGTCTTCTCGATTAATATCACCATATGATGTCTGAGTCCTGAAAGGATTCAAGGATCACTTATCGACCAGTATGAGTGGAAACGACCTATCAGTTTATTGGAGAGTATTACTAAGCTCTTCAGCCGCTTATTGTTCTTTCAGCATCTAAATGCCGCATAGAACACGATTCAAATAAAAGACGTAACCTTGTCTTAAGTTAAATTGAATCTATTTTATTATCAAAAATGATGGGTATTTATACTTATTCTAGCTTATTTACTAAACAATTATTATTTACTTTTTGATTGATTTGAGTAACCAATCAATCCATTGGTTACTCCCATAAATTACATTAATTAATTTATTACATATATTTTATAAACAAATACTCTTCTAACGCATTACAATAATACGTCATATATTGTTTTTAAAGAGTTAATGTACTTTCTAGAATTTAGGTCGGAATAGTGCAATGACCATACATGCTTATCATGTCTTATGTTACAAATGCATATTTGTAACAGCATGAGTCAAAATATTTCTTTTAAGTAATATGATCAAAGTCAAAGCGTCAAACCGACAAAAGTGCATATTATAATTTATGACACATTTATTTTGTCTGAATGAACAGTGGCTTGTCACATATGTATGATATTAATGTAGGTCATGGGCACTACACCCTACCCCTTTAGAAAAGTGTAAATTAATTGAATTGAATATTTAAGTAATTTGCACTACAAATTTTATATAATTATAAGTGATTAATTTTTCATATATCATATTTCTTAAATTAATAATTTTATATATCTTTTTTTTTTTTAATTGCTATAAATGTAATTATTACTTAATATGTGGATTCGTATCTAGTAAAATATGATATTATTATTTAATATTTCCAATATGTAGTATTCATATAATTCTTACTTAATATGATATTACAAAATTTATGTTTTGCTGCTTCTGCATTTTATTAAATTATTGTTGTGCAGTTTAACAAGGTTTTCATTCATTAATAATGTACTGTTTGTACCTTGTTGTGATACAATTTTATATGGGCCTTTATATGGGTTATCCAATTTCTTTCTGTTGCCTTTTTTGACATATACAAAATCATTTATTTTAAATTTTGCTTTATTAACATTTTTTTGTTTTTCTTTCATTAAATGTTTAGCATTAATTAATAGTTCTTTTGCTTTTTCTTGAGAGAATTTTAATTTTATTTTTAATTCATTAGCATAATTTTCAATATCATATATCGTTTGTTTATTTTTAATATTTTCACATGGTAATGCACATAATTTACCATATACTAATTCAAATGGAGTGTATTTTGTTGTTGTGTGTGGAGTCGAGTTGTAACTGTACACGTAGTAAGGAGGTAATGTGTCCCAATTGTTCATTGTTTTCATGGTCATCAAATAGTCATTCAAAACTCTGTGGTTTCTTTCAACTGTTCCTAATGTCTCATGGTGAAATGGTGTTGATGTTACTTTTTCTATCATTAAGTTATTTGTTTGCTATGAAGAATCCATCATCAAAACTGACAAGAATGAGGTTAGATTCAGAGGAGTATGATTTCGCGGTGGAATATATAAAAGGTAAAGAAAACTATGTTGCGGATGCGCTATCCCGCATAGATATAAATGATTTGAAAGATATACAATTAACGAACAAATGTCACATTATAACACGGTCAATGGATAATAAGATAACATATGATGACAAAAATAAAAAAGATCAAAAAATGAATCAAAAGCCCAAATTAAATGTATATGAAATAATAAATAAATATGAGGTAAGAAAATTCGATCCCCCAAAATTATATATTAAAAATGGGAGGAAAATTATAAAACAAATAAATACCTCTAATTGGATTGTTCAAGAGAAAATTGTTTTAGATCAATTATTCACTAGGCTAGATGCCTGCAATCACAAGAAAATACAATTGTCCTTAGACGACAAATTGTTTAAATATACCTGGGTTGAAAATTTAAAAATATGTTAATGGGCAATAAAATATTAAAAAATACAATAATTGCGTTAACGCCAAAATCGATCCAGATAAAAACATCGAAAGAAATAAATAAAATCTTAAAAGAAAATCATGATGATCCTGTGGCAGGCCACCTAGGAATAAAAAGATTGTTGTCTAAAATTCGACAAAAATATAAATGGAGAAATATGACCAGTGACATTCGAATATATATAAAGAAATGCGAAAAATGCAGTACAAATAAAACAATTACTAATACTAAAGAATCGTTGATAATAACAGAAACCCCAACGACAGCTTTTTCGGCAGTTCAAATAGACACTATAGGTTCTTACCCAAAATCTGAAAATGGTAATGAATATGCGGTCACAATTTTGTGTGATTTAACTAAATATTTAGTAGCAGTGTCCATACCTAGTAAATATGCTAAAGTTGTTGCCATAGCAATCTTTGACAATTTTATTCTCACTTATGGCCCGATGAGGACGCTCATTACGGACATGTGAACAGAATACAACAATGCAATTTTTACTGAATTGTGCAAGCTTTTAAAAATTAAACATAATACTTCAACACCATACCATCATCAAATAGTAGGAGTACTAGAACGTACACATAGAACTTTCAATGAATATGTACGCTCGTACATATCCATTGATAAAAACGATTGGGATGAGTGACTCAAATATTTTACTTACTGTTATAATACTACACCATCCACTGTACACAGCTATTGCCCCTTTGAATTAATTTTCGCTAAAACACCACCGAAATATGACTTTTTAAAACAAGGAAGCATAAGCTGACTATATAATATAGAAGCTTATGAAAAAGAAATCAAATTTAGACTTCAGGTAGCACAACAAAGAGTTCACCAATTAATAAGTAAAGCAAAGAAAAAACAAAAATCATATTATGATAAGAATTGTAATAGTATAGAAACAGATGTAGGAGATTTAGTATTAGTTAGGGACGATAGTTGATTGGATAAAAATAGAAGACGAAGTTTACAATCTGAGTATTCAGTCGATACTGATTTTATTTTAAAAAGTATGCTGTATTTATACAAAAATAATCTTAAAACTAACTTAACTAATTTTCAATATATATTACCTGTTATAGCTTGTTTGAGTGGACTGTATTGCATTACAAAAAAAAGGATACAATAAAATCCCGGCACGTAGGATTTTTATTATTTTACAAATATATTTTTATTATCGATACGGTGCCGTGTATCATAAAATGTATTTTAAAATGTGTTTAATATTCTACAATGTTGCTATTTTAGTTTTGGGTTTTTTAATACCCGTGTTTTTTCCTTCGTATATAATTCTAAGCATTTAAACTATAACAGGCTTGGAATAATAAACTATCAATTTAAGGACATCCTGCCAGCGTGTTTAATATGCACAGTTGTGCATTATTTTAATTTTAATATAATTTTTTATGATTTTAAAGAGAAAACTGGCATTTGTCTTAAAATAACATGTTCATTATTGAACATATTGCCAGCGCCTTTATTAAGGCAGAATGGCTTAATATAAGATGAATATGAAATTGAATATTAGTAATTTGAATAATAAAACATGTTCATTATTGAACATACTGCCAGCACCTTAATTAAGGCAGCATGACTTAATTTAAAAGTATAATATAAAAGTTTAATTCAATAATATAGTATATATAAGTTTTATAGGTATTTTCTTTTAACAAATCTTTTTTTTCTAAGTATTTCAATTTTATAAAAAATAATTGTAGGATTTTAACATGGTAATATAGTGTTAGGATATTCTACTATTGCCATGCAATGGTATTACAGAATTACCATGTTATGGTTATTGCAGGATGTCAGGATCGTCAATATATATTAGCAGGATTGTTAAATAAAGTCTTCTCGATTAATATCACCATATGATGTCTGAGTCCTGAAAGGATTCAAGGATCACTTATCGACCAGTATGAGTGGAAACGACCTATCAGTTTATTGGAGAGTATTACTAAGCTCTTCAGCCGCTTATTGTTCTTTCAGCATCTAAATGCCGCATAGAACACGATTCAAATAAAAGACGTAACCTTGTCTTAAGTTAAATTGAATCTATTTTATTATCAAAAATTATGGGTATTTATACTTATTCTAGCTTATTTACTAAACAATTATTATTTACTATTTGATTGATTTGAGTAACCAATCAATGCATTGGTTACTCCCATAAATTACATTAATTATTTTATTACATATATTTTATAAACAAATACTCTTCTAACGCATTACAATAATACGTCATATATTGTTTTAAAGAGTTAATGTACTTTCTAGAATTTAGGTCGGAATAGTGCAATGACCATACATGCTTATCATGTCTTATGTTACAAATGCATATTTGTAACAGCATGAGTCA
The DNA here is from genome assembly GCF_002237135.1 of Teleopsis dalmanni. Taxonomy (NCBI): domain Eukaryota; kingdom Metazoa; phylum Arthropoda; class Insecta; order Diptera; family Diopsidae; genus Teleopsis; species Teleopsis dalmanni. Next base: position 127,887,451 of record NC_051846.1, on the reverse strand, counting down.
AAATATTTCTTTTAAGTAATATGATCAAAGTCAAAGCGTCAAACCGACAAAAGTGCATATTATAATTTATGACACATTTATTTTGTCTGAATGAACAGTGGCTTGTCACATATGTATGATATTAATGTAGGTCATGGGCACTACACCCTACCCCTTTAGAAAAGTGTAAATTAATTGAATTGAATATTTAAGTAATTTGCACTACAAATTTTATATAATTATAAGTGATTAATTTTTCATATATCATATTTCTTAAATTAATAATTTTATATATCTTTTTTTTTTTTAATTGCTATAAATGTAATTATTACTTAATATGTGGATTCGTATCTAGTAAAATATGATATTATTATTTAATATTTCCAATATGTAGTATTCATATAATTCTTACTTAATATGATATTACAAAATTTATGTTTTGCTGCTTCTGCATTTTATTAAATTATTGTTGTGCAGTTTAACAAGGTTTTCATTCATTAATAATGTACTGTTTGTACCTTGTTGTGATACAATTTTATATGGGCCTTTATATGGGTTATCCAATTTCTTTCTGTTGCCTTTTTTGACATATACAAAATCATTTATTTTAAATTTTGCTTTATTAACATTTTTTTGTTTTTCTTTCATTAAATGTTTAGCATTAATTAATAGTTCTTTTGCTTTTTCTTGAGAGAATTTTAATTTTATTTTTAATTCATTAGCATAATTTTCAATATCATATATCGTTTGTTTATTTTTAATATTTTCACATGGTAATGCACATAATTTACCATATACTAATTCAAATGGAGTGTATTTTGTTGTTGTGTGTGGAGTCGAGTTGTAACTGTACACGTAGTAAGGAGGTAATGTGTCCCAATTGTTCATTGTTTTCATGGTCATCAAATAGTCATTCAAAACTCTGTGGTTTCTTTCAACTGTTCCTAATGTCTCATGGTGAAATGGTGTTGATGTTACTTTTTCTATCTTTAACAATTTACAAATGTTTTTTAGAAGTTCATTTGTGAATTCTGTGCCCTTGTCAGTTTTCATTTTTCTAAAACAACCGTACTTAAGTATGAATTTTTCTACAATTGCTTTCGCAACATTGACAGCGTCTTTCGTTTCTAAAGGGATCGCTTCTACAAATTTTGTTAATTCACATTGAAGTGTTAAAATATATCTATAATTGTTAGATGGTATTGATGGGCCTACAGTGTCTATTGTTATTACATCAAATGATGTGTTTGGTGTTTCGGTAATTTGGTATTCTTCTTTTGTGTGCCTAATTATTTTAACTCTTGCACATGTGTCATAGTTGTTGACAAAATTTTTTACCATTTTGTTCATGTTTTTCCAAACAAATTTTTGTTTTAATTTATTTATGCATCTCTTAATTCCACAATGTCCTCCATGTAGAGATTCGTGATATTCTTTTATTAATCTGAGCATTTCTTTTGTATCTTCTATTCGTTTCGGTGGTGTATATATAATTATGTCTAGACTTTCTTTTAATTTTAATTCATTTTGCAGCTTATTAAATATTTCTTTCAGTTCGTGCAACTTTATTTCATTTAATATTTCATCATTTTCTGCTAACGCTAGCTTTGTAATTTTTAAGTTGTTCATTTTGAATAATTACTTCTTCAGAATCAATTTTATCTCTGATAATGATTTCTCGTTGTATTCGACAACTATTTTATTTGCTGCTATAATATTTATTGCACTGTTTTCGTTGAACTTTTTATTTTTATGTTCAAGTGCTTTTCCACCTTTAATATATTTTGCACTATTTCTATTGAACTTTTTATTCTTGTGTTCAAGTGCTTTTTCTTCTTTTCCATCTGCAGAATGGTTCACCTTTTTGAATTCAAGTTTCTTTACAAATCTTACATCTGTTATTGATGTCGCTTCCCACATGTGGAGGTGATCAATCTCCGTGTTAGCATTCAAGGTTTGCTTTTTACTTTCTTCTTTATGTGCTTTAATATTTTTGCTCATTGTTCTAGTTAATACATTTATATTTTTGGGTATCATTTCAATTAGTTGCTTTGAATCTAATTGAATCCTAGATAGTGCATCTGCATTCGTATTCATTTTCCCTTGTTTAAATACAATGTTGAAATTGTAATCCATTAAATCTATCCTAATCCTCGTCAGTTTTGAAGATGGATTCTTGTGTGTAAAAAGACAAACTAGTGGTCTGTGATCAGTATACACCGTAAAATTTCGTCCATATAAGTATGGTCTGAAATAATTAATTCCCCAATGAATTGCAAGAAGTTCTTTCTCTATTACATTATTACTATTATTTCATGCTTGTTTAGAGTTTTACTAGCATAAGCTATTGGTTTATCATTTCCTACTTCTCCTTGTGACAAAACTGCTCCTAATGCATAATTAGAGGCATCTGTCGTTAATATAAAATTTTTCGAGAAATCTGGGTAGCTTAAGATTGGTGGTGAAATTAACTTTGTTCTTAAACTTTCAAAAGATTTATCACAGTCTTCCGACCAGCAGAATATTTGATTCTTCTTTAGTAAGTTATTAAGAGGTCTAGCTATTTCAGCAAAATCTTGTATAAACCTTCTATAATAATTGCACATGGCAACAAATCTTCGAACTTCATCAGAATTTCTAGGTTTCGGGTAATTTCGGATCACTTCATGTTTGCTTGGATCAGTGCATACAACTTGCGCTGTTATTAAATGTCCAAGCTATACAACTTCTGGTTGTAAAAAATTACATTTTTCAGGGTTTAATTTAAGATTATGCTCTTGTAGTCTACTAAATACTTTTATTAGATTTTCATTGTGATTCTTTAAATTTGAACCGAATATTATTATGTCATCTACATATAAAAATGCGGACGAATCCAAACCAGCTAATGCTAAAGTTAGCATTCTTTGAAAACTATTAGTTGAAATTTTAAGCCAAAATCTTTTAAAATGAAAATGACCTGTATTGGTTGAGAACGCAGTTAAATGTTTCGATTTATTGTTAAGTGGAATCTGATGAAAACTACTAGTCATATCAAGTGTAGAAAAATATTTCGCTTTACCTAATTTATCTAGAACGTCTTCTAAACGAGTTAGTGAAAATTTATCATCTACTACTTTTTTATTAAATTGTCTGAAATCTATTACTAATCTCCATTTCTCTTCTCCATCTTTATTCTTTTTCGGAACTAATAAGATTGGTGAATTATAAGGACTTGTTGATGGTTCTACTATGTCTTCTTTTAGTAATTTATCTACTTGTTTATTCACTTCATGTAATTGCGTATTCGGAGTTCTGTAATTTTTTATGTAAACTGGTGTTTTATCTGTAGTTGATATATGCTGCTCATAAAAATTATTAATTGTTAGAGTTTCTCCTTCTAAATGAAATATTTCCTGGAAGTCTTCACAAATGTTTAATATCGAATTTTCTGCTTTTTGATCTAAACATGGGAGTTTCAATAACTTCTTTATTCTATCAAATCTATTAGCGTTATATTAACTCTGTTATAATTTATTAAATTATTTTTGTTGTATTTTTGTTGTAATCTTCTAATTTTTTTATTTCTATTTTTGCATTTTTTATGACTACTGGTGTTTCTCTTGTATTTAATATTCGTATGTGTTTTATACCTATTCCTGGTATTACAGAATTAGCTATAAATACTCCTTTCATTATCTCTTTACCACAAATTATACTATCTTCATATATATCTAATTTTATAGGTGGAACTACTTCTGTTCTAGGGGGCAGTGTTATATATGCCAAATTTTTTGTATTTATATTTATAGGTAAGATTATTTCATCTTCCTGATAAGGCATCGTTAATGTACATGTTTCATAATCTATCTTGCAGTTATGCTTTAATAAGAAATCTCTACCTTATATGCCGTCAGTTGGCAGATTGATATTGGGTTTAACGATATTGAATTCATGAGATATACTTTTCTCATCTATAAATAATTTTGTTTTTAATAATCCTTCTGTAGATATTCTACTATTACAAATGCCATTTAATTTGCAATTTTTCGTAGTATCTATTTTTAAATTTTTATTTTCTAATAAATCTCTCTTTAGTATTGATGTTTCGGCGCCCGTATCTATTAGTAAAGTAATAAACTTATTGCTAATTGAAGTTTTTATTGTTATACAGTTTGAAATGTTTTTTGCCGAAGTAAAATTTAATACTTTCGAATGTTCTTGTTGATATTTGAGTTTACGTTCCCCGGGGTATTGTGACCGGGGGTGTTCCCGTTTTTTTATTGAAAATTATTGAAATTTCTTGTTTGACTATTGTAGTTGCTTCGTTGATTGCTGTACTTGTTTGCAAACCTCGTTTAGTTATTGTTTCCATGAATTCTGTCATTTCTTGATCTATATCCCTGGTTGTTTGATTTATAGTTAAAGTTTCTGTATGCATTTTGCATCAGACTTCTGTTTTGTGTCTCAACATCTGTTGCAATCTGTATGGCTTCCGATAATGTCGATATCCTGGCTGCTATAACCACATTTCTTATCTTCTCATTCAGCCCATTTGTGAATGTACTGAGGCCTAATTGATCTGTCATTTTTATTATGACATCTCTATTCTCATCTCCTTGCTCTGAAATGTATATTTGATTAAGCATTGCTATTTGTTCTTCTATTTTTAAAGCATATTGAGCAATCATTTGTATGCCTTGACGCATTCTAGTAAGATTGTTTTGTATGATTAAGGGATTAGCTTTTGGTTTGTAAATTGTGTTTAGCTTCTTAATGAAATTTTTTATTGTGTCATCTTCCTCACTTGCAACCAATTTATTTTTAACTCGATCAGAAAGTTTAGTTGATCTTACAAAATTTAGTAGAATGGTTCTCTCTACTTCATCTTTCAACGAATCTGAGTAGAATTGCAAAGTATTGGTAAAGTTAGATAAACTTTTTACATTTCCATTAAATTCAGGAATTATTTTTGAAGCTGTTAACATGTCAAAATTAGCCATTTAACAAGTTTTGATATTGTATTGTCGCTAATCTGCTCTGATTTGTTTCTTAAATATTTATTTATTTCCTCTACTATTGTGTCAAACTTCGTTCTTACTAATTGTAAATGTCTTATGTCAGTATTTCTTTCTATTTCTAACCAAATTTGTTTTATATAATTCTTAGTTATGCTAATATATTTATCAGTATAAGTTCTTTTCGTATTTTTCTTTAGATTAGATAATATATTATAATAATTTGTTACCGGGCTAATTGGTCAAATTTAAATATAAATAAAAAGACACTGATTTATTATTTATATTTAAAAATCGTTTAAACTTTATTTCCGATATTTCGACTATCTTCGATAGTCATCTTCAGGGAAAACTACACAAAATATAGGATGTTCCATTTTTATAGCGGATTATAAAGAAAAATCATACAATAAATACAATAATAATGATGACAACAAGAAAAAAACAACAATAAAAAATACAAAAAGAAAAATAAAAATTATAAAAAAAGCTTTACAAACATCCTGTGTCATTTGTTTATAATATTCCTATAAGCCTGAGCACAGTTGTCCGTATCAGTTTTATAATTAAGTCTTATATTATTGGACACTTGAAGTATTGAGAGCATTTCTAGAAAGTACCTCTTGTTATGGTTCCTTTCTTCATATAAAATTTTTGCCTTATCAAAATCAGGTTCATGTTTATGCTCCATACAATGCACAGCCAATGCTGTATTGGCTTCAGCACCACTTTTATTTTTTAAACTGTGTTTATGTCCAGCCATCCTTGTCCTAAGCTTATTTTTAGTCGTACCTATATATATTTTGTTACATACGTTGTACCCGTCACCTTTACAATTCAGCTGGTACACTACATTAGATTTGTCTTTATTATTAATTTTAGTTTTCGTATTGCTATATAATTTAGCTATTGTGTTTGTTGCCTTATGAGTAATTTTATAACGTTCCTTGTCATATATACTAGAATTCATTATTTGGTTTGACAATTTCGGAACATAATCAATGGATTTATATATTTTTTTGTCATTATTATTGTTAGGTTGGAGCTTTTTAAAGGTCTTCAACCAGCATAAACATGAACCTGATTTTGATAAGGCAAAAATTTTATATGAAGAAAGGAACCATAACAAGAGGTACTTTCTAGAAATGCTCTTAATACTTCAAGTGTCCAATAATATAAGACTTAATTATAAAACTGATACGGACAACTGTGCTCAGGCTTATAGGAATATTATAAACAAATGACACAGGATGTTTGTAAAGCTTTTTTTATAATTTTTATTTTTCTTTTTGTATTTTTTATTGTTGTTTTTTTCTTGTTGTCATCATTATTATTGTATTTATTGTATGATTTTTCTTTATAATCCGCTATAAAAATGGAACATCCTATATTTTGTGTAGTTTTCCCTGAAGATGACTATCGAAGATAGTCGAAATATCGGAAATAAAGTTTAAACGATTTTTAAATATAAATAATAAATCAGTGTCTTTTTATTTATATTTAAATTTGACCAATTAGCCCGGTAACAAATTATTATAATAATAATTTTTGGTCATAAATATAAGTATTTAATATTAGATAATATATGTTTTAAATCTGTCAAATCCATTTAAAATTTTATCTAAATTTAAATATTTTTATTAATACATATAATAATATTATTGTTATTATGATTATTGCTATTAATATTATAGCAGTTGTTTCTATGTTTTTTATTATTAAAATATCGCTTCTAGAATACATTATTTTTATATAAGTTTTTATTTATTTAAAAAAAAATTTTTCTTTTTACAATATATATATATAACACTATACATTAATATTTCTTAATGCTTGCTTTTTTATATAATTCTTAAAATGAGAATGTATTTTATTCAATAATAATATAATTAGTATAATAAATGTTAAATATATTATAGGGCTAGTGCTGTCAGTGTTGATTGTTGTTGCTGCTGCATTATTGTTGTTTATGACCTCCTCTTTGGTTTGTGTGCCACCCATTATGAGTTAACTCGTGCAGCTGTTGTTGCAAAATAGCTTTATTTTTACCTTCTGCTATTTTTATTAATTTTTTTAATTCTCCTTTTTCTTTTATAAACCTTCTCTTTTGGCCACCTCTTTTCTTTTGTGGTCTATTATGCTCTTCTACTGTTATTTCCTTGGTTCTTTCACCAGGATTTCTTCTACGATATTCTTCTAACGTTATGGGTTTTGGACCCGCTTCTGGATTGTTTAAAATTGCTTGTTGTAAAGTTTTCACAATTTTTGCAAATGTGTCATCAATCTCTTGTTGTGACATTTCCAGTTTTATTTATTTTTTTAAGAAAAATTTTAAAATTAAATCGTTTGCAAAATCGATAATGTACTGGTGTGTATTCAAATGTTTATTAAGTATTTTTTTTGTGTGGAAACTTTTACCACAAACAAAACAATTATAACTTTCCATTCGTTGTTGTAAAAATATACTATAATTGAATATCTATAATTCTAATTGTAGAACTAGAAGATGATTATTAAACTGCTTTAGTTAATTGGGCAGGCTTTTTTGCTATTGAACTGCTTTACAAGATTTGATCCGTAGGGTGCAGGCTTCTTGTTATTGAACTGCTTTAGAAGATTTGGTCCGTCGGGGGCAGGCTTCTTGTTATTGAACTGCTTTAGAAGATTTGGTCCGTCGGGGGAAGGCTTCTTGTTATTGAACTGCTTTAGAAGATTTGGTCCGTCGGGGGCAGGCTTCTTGTTATTGAACTGCTTTAGAAGATTTGGTCCGTCGGGGGCAGGATCGCCATGTTATGATCTTGTAGGATCGCCATGTTATGATATTCTACTATTGCCATGTAATGGTATTACAGAATTACCATGTTATGGTTATTGCAGGATGTCAGGATCGTCAATATATATTAGCAGGATTGTTAGATAAAGTCTTCTCGATTAATATCACCATATGATGTCTGAGTCCTGAAAGGATTCAAGGATCACTTATTGACCAGTATGAGTGGAAACGACCTATCAGTTTATTGGAGAGTATTACTAAGCTCTTCAGCCGCTTATTGTTCTTTCAGCATCTAAATGCCGCATAGAACACGATTCAAATAAAAGACGTAACCTTGTCTTAAGTTAAATTGAATCTATTTTATTATCAAAAATTATGGGTATTTATACTTATTCTAGCTTATTTACTAAACAATTATTATTTACTTTTTGATTGATTTGAGTAACCAATCAATGCATTGGTTACTCCCATAAATTACATTAATTATTTTATTACATATAATTTATAAAAAAATACTCTTCTAACGCATTACAATAATACGTCATATATCGTTTTTAAAGAGTTAATGTACTTTCTAGAATTTAGGTCGGAATAGTGCAATGACCATACATGCTTATCATGTCTTATGTTACAAATGCATATTTGTAACAGCATGAGTCAAAATATTTCTTTTAAGTAATATGATCAAAGTCAAAGCATCAAACCGACAAAAGTGCATATTATAATTTATGACACATTTATTTTGTCTGAATGAACAGTGGCTTGTCACATATGATATTAATGTAGGTCATGGGCACTACAATAGATTAAAAAAAATTATATAAATTAACATGATTCATTATTTAATATATATTTTTTAAGATTAATTAATTATTAAGATATAATATATAATAGATATGTTAATAAACAAATATAGATTATGTTAATTGTTCATTTTTGAACAGTCTGCCGAGGGCCTTTAATAGAAATAGACAACAGTTTTCTTCTTATTAGCGCTGCTCGAGTTAGATAAATCACTATTACGATTATTGTGATTGTAGTTAATCCTAATGTCGTGTGCCCAGAAATGTGATGAAATTGTAAATCTTTTAGCTTTACTGTGTTACCCTTTATCTCATTTATTTTCTTATTTATTTGATTAATTTCTTCTTTGTTATTTATTTTCCAATGATGCCAAGGTTTTATATTACTATTATCAATCATAATTGCGTCTCTAATAACCGGCTTGAGCTCCTGTACTAACGCAGAGCTTTGCAGATTACTAGAGGATGTTAATGTTGTTCCTCTTATACGTGTCATACATCCTTCTGCTAGTGATAAAATGCCTTGACCAGATAAGTTTATTATATCTTCCATTGAATTTGAACATCTAATGTGGGCAGATTCTTGTTTAAAAGTTTTGAATATCCAACTATTCTGTCGATATAATTTGACCCAAATGGAAGAATTATTTACTTCTTCGTAGTGACAATTATCTTGATTAGTTGGTTTTAGTGGCGAAATTTCGCAAGAGTTATCGTTTGCATCTGTCCTAGGAAAATTACCTTCACAAGTAAATTGTTGCTCCGCTATCTTGCTGCATTGACTCCATGTCAATGGATCCATCAATTGATAAGCATTTATTTCCAGATTATAGAGAAGAAATGATGACATAACTTTCGGAATTATATATTTTGTGCCTTGGTTTATGGGTATTGGTATTATTTTATATATAGTAGATGACTGCTTGCTAAACAGTGGAATTTTTGCGTTAATCACTAATTTATTTCCAATGAATAACCCCTTTGCCTTTAATTGCTCATATATGGATTCTAACTCCGTTCCAGTTTTTTTACCAGGTAGTACTAGATTTTCGGGAATTTTATCTCTTATTTTTATTATTTCGTGATGTAACTGTGATGGTTTTATAAGAGCTGGGTTCAGTTTTCCATGATTAATGTCCATCAAAAGTTCAATAACTTCAGATTGAATGTGAGAACATTCTTCTATCATATCTGATAACTGTTTTGCTACCATGAAAAAGTTTATAGATTCCCTATAGACCAGATAGGTTTCGTTCAAGGCAGTGTTAATGGATTCAACTCGTTTATGAATTTCATTGTATTGTAGCTGAATTTCTTCAGATGTGCGCTTTAATATATTTACTGTTGTTTCTACTATCGATGTTTGTCTTTCAGTCATCTGTTTTAAGTTTTGTTGATTCTCTAGTAGATTATTCATATCTTCTTCCAGCGCCTTTTGGTCATCTTCATCCATCATTCCGAATAGAAGGTGATAAAATGAACCAATAAATGCCAATGGTGCTCTCTTTCTTCTTTCTTTCACCGACCATATAAATAATTTATTATTATCTTTCATGTCTGATAATTTTCTAGACGTTGTATTCAATATATTCTTACATTGGTCAGCAAAATTTTGTAATTTGGGACAAATTTTATTAGCTTTGTTAAGTTTATCCTCTGCATTCTTAACCATATTAAAGTATGGTTGCATATCATAATACGTTATTAAATTCCAAGTTGATATTTTTGAGCTGACTTCTCCCATCATGTGCAAATATAACGTTGTTTTATTATTTAGTTCATGTACTGACGCAACTGATGATTTTACTGCTGCTTTCGCTGTTGGTAAGACACATAACATTAGAAAATACAAGGTGGTCCATGCTAATTTTGAAGTTTTCAATTTTATGTTTAAATTGCAATGAGCTTCTTCTGCATTCGCTTGCTGTTGGTCATAGATCGTGTCAGAATCCATCAAAATGCAAAGTTTATGAATTGGTCTTTTTAATTTTCCATTTTTTGTTTTAAGCTCTACAACTCGTACATTTCCATCTTTGCCTTTATATACTTCTGTTATTTTTCCTAGTGGCCATTTAGTAGGTGCGGTATTTTCATCTTTAATGATTACTACTTGTCCCTCTGTTAAATTTGTTTTTTCTCTAAACCATTTGTTTCGTTTTTGAAGAGAAGTGACATATTCCTCCTTCCATTTTTTCCAAAAATCTGTTTTAATTTTTTGTAAAAGTTTCCACCGGTCTACTAAACTTATATTATTTTTAACTTCAGCTCTGGTTCATCTAATATTGGACGACCTATTAAAAAATGTCCAGGTGTAAGAACATCAATGCTGTCAATTTCGCTACTTATATAGCAGAGCCACCATAACGTGATTGCAGAATCGCATCAACAATAAGTTTTTGAATTTGTATTTAAAATTTTAATTATTTTATTCATTAGTTTTGCTAATAAATGTGCTCCACATAGTTCTAGCTTGGGAATAGTTTTCTTGTTTTTTATTGGTGCAACTTTGCATTTTGCAGCCAAAAGGTTTACATTTGAACCGATTTTGATGTATATTGCAGCTGCATAAGCTGCTGCAGATGCATCCGAGAATCCATGTAACTCCCAATTTTTTAAACTCGACACTCCAATCCATCTTGGAATTCGAATTTGTTCCACTGTTTGTATATTTTTATTATATTTTTCAAATTCTTCCCGAATTTGTTCGTTTAAGTTTTCATCCCAATCATAATTTAATTGCCAAAGTTTTTGAATAAATAATTTTGCTGTTGACAATACCATTCTTTTAGTTATTGTCTCATTTGACAATATATTTATTGAAAATTGGAATTCATCCTTTATTGGATTCCATTTCAATCCTAATGTTTTAATTGAATTATCTTCCTCTATGTATAATATTTTGTTTTCAGCTTCAATAGGAAGATTTTTCAAGATTGATTGATTATTGGACATGCATTTCCGTAATTTAAATCCAGCACTGTTTAAACATTTAAAAATTGTATTGATTTTATTTTTACAATCTAATTTTGTGTCAGCGCCAGTAATTAAATCATCCATATAAAAATCATCTTTAATCGTATTTTTAATGGAAATGTCTCCATTATAGTCTTCAGCAATTTGTTGTAGTGTGCGAACTGCCAAAAATGGAGCCGATGCAGTTCCATAAGTGACTGTGGTTAGCTTAAATTCCTGAATTGAGTCTGTCGGTTTTTCTCTCCAAAGTATGCGTTGATAATCTTGGTGCTCTTCTGCAATTTTTATTTGTCTAAACATTTGTTCCACATCTGCTGTCACCACGAATTTCCATAATCTCCATTTTATTATTATGTCAAATATATCTCTTTGTAATCGCGGTCCGGTCATCATAATATTGTTAAGACTATTTCCATTGGTCGTTTTAGCAGATGCATCAAACACTACACGTATTTTCGTTGTTGAACTTGCTTCTCTGATTACAGCCTGATGTGGCATATAGTAAAACCCTTCATTATGATTTTCTGCTTTAATCATATTACCTAAACGTTCGTATTCTCTCATAAATTCTATAAATTCTGACTTAACTTCTTTCTTTATTTTCTTCTCCAAGTTGATTAGTCTGGCTACTGCTTGTTTTCTGGAATCCCCTAAGAATAATTCTTCTTTAAATGGAATTTGTACAATGTATCTTCCGTCTGAATCTTTTGTTGTAGTTGTTTTATATAGTTCTTGACATTTTTCATCTTCTTGTAGGTTTGTTTTGTTTTCATCTTCTATTTCCCAAAATCGTTCTAAATTTAAAGCTAATATTGCTTGATTTTGTGTTTTGTTTGTTTGTAGCTGTCCGGATATTATCCACGCGAATATTGTTTCTTGCCCAACTATATCATCAAATTTCTTAACCCCTTCTTTTATTATTTTAGGCTATAGATCACTACCTATTATCATATCTATGCGATCTTTTTTGTTGAATTCAGGATCTGCTAATTTGTAATTTTCCCAGATCGTGGTATCAAACTTTAACGTTTGTTCTGGCAATGGTTTAATTAATTGTGGCATTACTAAGAATTCGCCTTTTACTATCATTTTATCGTTAAATCTTGATGTCATCTCCAAAATAACTTTGGAATTAGAGGTGCCAACAGCTACATTTGACAGTCCTGATAATTGTGTTTTATTTTTAATTTCCTTTAATGATAGAATTTTAGCTTTCTCTTTGCATATCATTGATACTTGTGAACCTTGATCATATATAGTTTTTGTGGAGATTAATACAGTTGGCAGCAATGTTAATTTCTTATTTTCTCTTTTTATTAGCGTTGACATAGCTTTACCGTGTTTATTAATTTTTATGTTGTCTTTTAGTTTATTCTGACTGTTGTCTTTGTGCAAAAGAGTATGATGTGCTTTATTACAGTTTTTACAACTGAACGACGAATAACATTTGCTGCGATTGTTATGGCTAAAGCAAATTTCACATATTTGCTTTTCGCGAATTACTGATGTTCTATGATCAACTGACATATCTCTAAATTTGACACAATTAAATCTTCGATGTCCCATCTGATTACAATGAAGGCAATGAATTTGAGAGGCTTGTGGCTTCTGAACATAAGTTGGAGTATTTATTGTATTTTTGATTCTTTGTTGAGCTTCAAGTGTCTGGAATTGCTGCTCTAAAAATTCTAATACGTCTTCTAATGATTGTACTTGTCTTGGTTTTTTAACATGTTGTTCGTATAGCTGAATACCTTCTTTGTCAAGTTTTCTAAGTATGATATGCGCAAATAATTCATCGCAACTAGAGCCCATATCTAAACAATTTTTAATCATACTTATACATTGTTTTGCTGAGTCATGAGCAATTCTTATGCTTGTAAATGATGTAGAGTTTATTGTTTTCATATCTAACAATTTATCGAATTGATTTGAAAAAAAAATCTCTTATTTTCATATCTTCTTTTTAAAGTATACCAAGCATCTTCATAATTTGCTGATGAACCGTTTAGAAGATAAGATATTGCTGTACGAGCTTCTCCTTTTACATGTGATCTTAGGTAATCAAGTTTCATTGGTATAGTTAATGTATACTATTATTATGGATTACATTTTCAAACAATTCTTCAAAATTTGACCAATTATCTATTTTACCATCAAAATTAGGTATAGATATGGGTGGTTGAGCTACTTGATTTTGTATAATGGGTTGATCAACTTGAGTTTTTTCCTTATTATAAAATTTATGTATAAATGTAATGTCGCTGTTAAGATTTTCTAACATATATTCCTTCTGAAGAAGATTTATTTGCTCGTAGTTTAGCTTTTTCAGATTTGACTGTAGTTGGTTGTTATAATTATTTATTGCCGCTATAAGGAATTCCGTCCTTTTTGCATCACATAACCCCTTCAGTAATTCCGAAGTGGCATTTTTTAATATTTCTACCACGTGTATTATGGCCTTCCAATTGCTTTCTTCTAATATATTTTCTGCTAACCTCTCTTCAGGTTTAGGGGGTTGTTTAGTGTCTATTTGCAATTTATTTTTTAATTTTCTATATTTTTCTTTCATTATATCCGGCCATTTATCATTAAAATATGGCATATTCACAATTCCTAATTGCTTTAACTTCCTATTATTTACATTGGAATTAGTCTGAATTTTATCTAATTCTTCTATTAACTCAATTTTGCGTTGTCTGGTATTTATTTCAGAAGCTTTCTTCTCAATTTCATCTACCGTATCTAAGAGATCTTTTTGAGTTTTAACTAACTCAACATGAATATTTGTTGCTAATGCCATCTTAAAAGAATTATTTTTTTTTTTTTTTTTTTTTTTAAAAACATACATTTATTTATTGCATCTTCTCTTAAAATGAGACTAACAATAAGTTGTAAAATCTTATAACTAATTACATAATGTTACAAATTTTTATTTTAACTGTACATTGTATAAAATAAAATAAAATAAAATAAAATAAGTAAACCTTATATCACGAACCTCACCTAGATTAATGGGTTAAATTTCATTGGAGTGAATGTTAGGTGGTTTCTTAAGAAAGTGGTTCAACTTTAACAGACTACTAAAAAGAAAGGTGCGGTTATTACTTAAAGTTGTTGAATATTAATTAACGGCTGGACGGTCAGCTCTTTTTAGACGGGAAGTAATGGATAGAAGTGCGAGATTTCTTGCTAAGGGATTAACATGCTCTGTCAGCCTTTTATTGTATTTTTTCTTATATTGTCAAATTCAGCTTTAACTAGGGAAATTTGTAGACCTCGGTGTATAATTTCCTAATATACCATAAGGCACCAGTGATAATTCTTAGTATTTTTGATTGAGCTCTTTGTATAATTTCAATATTTGAAGCACTAGCCAAATAGCTGGATACCATAAGTCCATATTGGTTTTATGATGATGTTATACAAGAGTACTTTATACTCTAGGCACAGGTGAGATCTGCTATTAATGACCCAATACAACTTAGAGGCTTGAAGCTTCATCTGAATTTTTTTGGCTTTAATATGTTTGCGCCAAGTTAGTCGTCTGTCTAGGTGGATACCTAAGTACGTTATATTATCTGCTTGTGGTATGGGAATGTTGTTTAGTAAAATTGTTGGAGATGTACTCCGATTTAAGGTGAAAGTGACGTGTCTACATTTTAGTTCGTTAATTTTAATTCGCCATTTTCTCCACCTGATATAAGTGAGATTTAAGTTGGTTTGAAGCTCGCACAGCGTTTTTGTTTCGGCATAAAATTGCCGTATCATCGGCAAACGTTGTGGTGATAACTGAACTATTTATCGGGATATCAGATGTGTAAAGTACATACAATATAGGGCCAAGAATGCTTTCTTGTGGCACGCCAGCTTTTATTGGAAATTATTAGAAGTATATGATTTACATTTCACTTTAAAGCTTCTATTATGCAGATACGATTCTAAAACTGAGTGAACATTTACAGGTAATGAACAGCGTATCTTATATATGAGCCCATTACGCCATACATTATCAAATGCTTGTTTAACATCGAGGAATACCGCAGAACAATATTCTCTGAGCTCAAATGCATATCTTATTTCATTCGTTATATGATTCTCTTGCTCAATAGTCCCATGTTTTTCCCTAAAACCAAACTGGCGGAAGGGTATTAAGTTTTGAACGTCAAGGAATGGTTTTACCTTTAAAAGCAGTGCTGTTTCAAAGAGTTTAGAAAGGCATGCCAGTAAGTTTATTGGCTGTATGAAGAGGCAAGCGTGGGATTTTTACCTGAGTTATGAATCATAATAATCATGGATGTTTTCCACTCTGTTGGGTAAAAACTAAATTTAATAATGGCATTAAAAAGTCTTGTGATAAAATTTATGGCCAAAAGGGGTAGTTTTTTATCATGATGGGTGAGATATTATCATATCCCGGTGCCTTTTTACAATCTAACTTGTCTGTGATTATTTGAAGAAGATCATTGGCCGTGATATTCGTGTCAATAGATGGTGCATGTAGATCCTGATTGGGAAAGTCATAATGTCCTTTTGCACGATTTGGTTGGAACACCTCTTTTAGATAATCAGCAAAAACGTTAGATTTTTCTTTATCACTTTGCGCCCAGTTTCCGAGAGAGTTTCTTATTGGAGAATCGAATTCTATGGGGGAATTTATACCTTTGCTAGCATTCCATAAGGATATATGGTTTTTGCCATTTAGACATCGGTTTCGAATATAACTATATCCCCTGATTTTGGTTGCATTGCTTAATGCAGATCTAAGTCTCCTTTGGGCTTCCTTAAATAAGTTTTTCGCTAAAGGGACTTAGATTTTTGCCATCAGAACTAAGTTTAAAACCGAGGTTGCGTCCTCAATATGAGACTTACACTTTATATTGTAATTTGTGTGAATGTATGAATTAAAGTACTTTTTATATTTGAGCCAGTTTGTTTTAGGACTTGTAAGGCTATAGGAACAGTCATATAACTGAGGACCATCAAGTAAGCAAAATGTAACTGGAGAATGGTCAGAAGACAAATCGCAGCTAGTGTATGTTGAGATAAAATTTTTGCTTATGCCTTTGGTTACGGCGAAGTCTATTAGGTCTGGTGTTTTATTGTTATCGGCAGGCCAATAGTTGGCTGTCCAGGGGAGATTACGTCTAGTGCATTTTTTCTATTTACAATTGAATTGTAGAGCTGTTTTCCTTTTGGATTACAGAGTCGTGAACCCCAATACGTGTGCTTGGCGTTGTAGTCTCCCGCCGCAAGAAATCTTTCACCTAGAGTTAAGAAGTAATTCGTAAGTTGGGTCTCAGTAATGTTGAAGCGTGGAGGGCAGTAAACTGCCGATAAAGTTAAATTTTTTCCTTTGTGCTTAAGGCATATTGATGTGGCTTGCATATAATTATGAGCATATGTACCTAGCAAATTGTGTTTTAGACGCTTTCGTATCAAAATACCTGTACCTTCACGTGCTGTGCCATCTGGGTGATTGGTTTTATGGAATATGTTAAATAACCAGGAATAGAAAAGAAATTTTTGTTTGTTAGATGTGTTTCTGAGCACAGCATTACATCCACACTTTCTCGGGACATGAAATTTGTGAGTTCAAGTTTATGTTGGCTTAAGCCGTTTGCATTCCATGTACAAATTTTTAAAGTACTCATTATTTAGACAAAAATTTGCATTAATTGGCTTTGCATTTTAACTATCTCGTTAAGAGTAGTTTGCATGATTGACATGAACTGAGTTAAGCTCTGGGTGGGAGTGGAGATCATTATTTCTAAACTATTACTTTGAACTGGAGGAG
>NC_051846.1:127859427-127870029 GCF_002237135.1 Teleopsis dalmanni | reverse complement strand
TGTAGGAACTTGGTCACGGGGCTAGTGATGACCTTAATAGCGAACTGCGGATACCAGGCGACCTCCGCTTTCAATTTGCCTTCTGTCGGTAAATGGGCTCTGCCGATGGCGACTTTATACTTTACTTTATACTCGTGGGATATCATATGGATACGTCTAATGAACAAACTAAAGGGGATGATGCTACCCTTATCGCATCAAACACTACTGCTGTCGGGCAGGGAATTAACAACGACCAGTCGACTGTTGTGTCACAGGTCAGTGAACCTTTTGCAGATGGTGCTGTTGGGCACATCTGCAAAAATATACACGCTGTGGAAAATGTTGTTTTTCCACAGTATACTGATGCTAGCAGTACAGAAACTGAAGGGTCTGATGCTGCCTCTATTGACATTGACGGAGTCAGTCTCTGTTCTCAACAGTCAGGTGCTACTGTTGTCAATGTTTGTATGAAAGGGATCAGTTTACATGACCAGAAGGGTTTTGTGAAACTGAACTCAATGCAGAAGAGGAGGTTAAAGGCTTACATGAGTCAGGGACACTCTAGGGATGTGGCCCTAGACATGGTTTCTAAACTTCCAACTCGTGCGCCAGCTAAAAGGGCTTTATCTGACGACATGGTCATGCCAGCTGGTAAGAAACCAAAACAAAACACCTCGATTCAGGGGTCGAGTAAACCCTCTTTCAGCCAAGTAGCCAGTCAGGCCAAGGGGATCAAATTAGGATTTGTTCCTTTTGATTTGGCTAAGTGCCCCCTAAACAGGGAACAGACTGC
This sequence comes from Teleopsis dalmanni, assembly GCF_002237135.1. Lineage (NCBI taxonomy): Eukaryota > Metazoa > Arthropoda > Insecta > Diptera > Diopsidae > Teleopsis > Teleopsis dalmanni. The sequence continues at coordinate 127,869,254 of NC_051846.1, read as the reverse complement.
ACAGCTACAGGAGGCTATAATTGAGACTGCCATAGAGTTGGCGTCTGACGAGGTTAAACCAGAATTTGAAGGTTGTTTCCCTCGTACGGGATGGCTCATGATGGTGTGCACAAATAACCAAACGGCTGAATGGGTCCGTAAAAATGCGGCAGCTATTGCAACAAAGGCTAAACTGGGCGCCAAAGTGGTTGAAGAGTCGGAGTTTCCAAAAACACATCTGGTGCGAGGATACTTCCCACACAGTTGCGATTTTGAAAATACCAAGGTTCTTGCCACAATTGAGGCCCAGAACAGGATTAAAGCAAGCACGTGGAAGGTATTACAGCGGACCGCAGAAGGTTCACTGCTCCACATCGTCTTTGCTGTCGACGATGCATCCTGGAACTCACTGGTCCAGAGTGGAGGTAGAATTGCATATCGCTTCAGCCATGTCAAGCTACTGCTTAAAACTAACAGTATGACAAAGGAGGGGCAGCCAGAACAACGGCCTGTGGAACAAAAGGTTCCAAATAAACTCCAGATCACAAGGACGGAGAAACAGAAAGTGGAGCACGTGGTCCCACAATCAACACTTACGTCTATTGTGAATCCAAATGAGGCCCCAACTACTAGTAGAGCCGCCATTCAAAAAAGGCTTTGGATGCGGCCACCTGTGGGTGGAGCATCAACAACTCCAAAAGAGCGCCAGAAGGAAAAAGGGCCACGAAGAGCTCGACTTCAAAAGGAAGTCGAACGCTCTCTCAATAAAACTCAACAAAAATGAGCACCATAGGGGTGTTACAGGCGAACCTGCACCACGCGAAAGGAGCATCGGCTACCTTGTGCAGGACCTTCGCCACAAAAGGACTGGCCATAGCGCTTATCCAGGAGCCATGGACAGTCGGTGGGCATATAAAAGGCCTTCAACATCAATCAAGTTGATATATAAACGTGACATAGAGTCGCCTAGAACTGCTATACTAGTAAACAAAAATGTTAACTGTATTCCAATTCCAGATTTCATCCAGAGGGACTTGGTGTCGGCCATTTTTGAGATCCCGACGGAGTGCGGAACACGAGAGATCGTGATCGCATCGGCCTACTTTCCAGGCGATGCAGATGAAGCACCACCTGAAGCAGTCACAAACTTGGTAAGTTATTGCAAATCCAATAATTTACAATTTATAATTGGTTGCGACGCAAACGCGCACCATACCTTATGGGGTAGTACTAACATAAATAGAAGAGGGCAAATGCTTTTAGAATACTTTAGTAGTAATAACGTCAGCATATTGAACAATGGTTCTGAACCCATTTTTATTAATGCCATTAGAAGAGAGGTTCTTGACCTTACTCTTACTAGTCAATTTATCTCCAATTATGTTGTTAATTGGAGGGTCTCAAAGGAGGTTTCTTTATCTGACCACCAACATATTCTTTTTGAACTGCCGGGTCACTTTTTACATAAAAATTTGCCAGCTGCACGTAAGTGTATCAACTGGGAAATCTTTAGACTATCCTTAGCTAGTAAGGAGGACCAGTTACTGAATTCAATCAGTCATATTGATGAACTTGAATTAGCTGCAGATCAAATAAACTCTGTTATCTCTCAGGCGCATGAAGATGCATGTAAGGTTGAACCACGTACATCCAGACGGGATGTGCCATGGTGGAACAAAAGGCTCGAAGAAATGCGCAGGGAGGTTAGGAAGCTTTTTAATTTAGCAAAGCGATCAGGGGTGTGGGTCGACTATAAAACATCCTTGACTGCCTACAACAATGAGATTAGAAGATCTAAACGGAAATCATGGAAAACTTTCTGTGACGGTGTTGACAACACTCCGCAAATGGCTCGCCTTCATAAAGTGTTGAGAAAGTCTCTTTCAAATGACATTGGTCTATTGAAAAAGAATGATGGTCTCTACACAGCAAATGGCAGGGAAACTTTACAACATTTACTACATGTGCACTTTCCAGGATCGATCTTATGTGATGCATCCATAGATAGGCGCACGTTAAGTTATGAACAACCAGACAATCGTTTAATGTCGCTATCTGGTATCATTTTTGACATTGATAAAATCAGATGGGCAGTTAATTCTTTCAGTCCTTTCAAGTCACCAGGAAGTGATGGTATCTTCCCGGCACTTATACAAAACGGCATAGACGTTCTTATCAATCCTTTAAAGGTGCTTTTTAGGGCTAGCCTTTGCTGGAAACATATACCTGAAGCTTGGAGAGAAGTGAAAGTGGTATTTATACCAAAAAATGGTAATAGACCAAGTGATGACGCTAAATCGTATAGACCGATTAGTCTCTCATCCTTCCTCCTGAAAACTATGGAAAGACTCATAGATATCTATATTCGTACAGAACTGTCTAAAAGTCAACCTCTTCACAAAACTCAATTCGCTTATTCCAAAGGGAAATCTACCGAATTGGCCTTACATAACTTGGTCAGTAGAATTGAAAAGGCCCACAAAAACAAAGAAATTGCGCTTTGTGCATTTCTGGATATTGAAGGAGCTTTCGACAATACGAGTTATGGCTCGATCTCGAATGCCTTAACTAACAGAAATGTTGATTTTAATGTTATTTCCTGGATTGAGGCGATGCTTCAAAGCAGAAAAATTACATCAACCTTAGGTAGAACGTCTGTAGCTGTTGAGGCCGCAAAAGGTTGCCCACAGGGTGGAGTACTGTCTCCTTTGCTCTGGTCAGTGGTTGTTGATGAACTTTTAATCTTGTTGGAGAATATTGGTTGTGACGCCATTGGGTATGCAGACGATCTAGTTATAATAGTATCTGGAAAGCATGGTAGGAGTCTATCAGAGATATTGGTAGGGCACCTTCGACGCATTTTAGCGTGGTGCGAAAGTGAGGGTCTCTCCATAAATCCGGAGAAAACTGTTGTTGTGCCTTTCACACTCAAACGTAAACTAGACATAGGTCCCGTACGTTTAGGAAACACTAATATTTCTCTTTCCAGTGAAACAAAGTACCTAGGTGTTGTCCTAGATGGTAAACTCACTTGGAGTTCACACTTAAATAAAGTATATAACAAAGCATTAACGGCTTTATGGACAATACGGTCCTGTATAGGTAAAACTTGGGGCCTAAACCCAAAGATTATATTTTGGATATATCAGGCAGTAGTACGTCCTATCATGACATATGGTTGCCTGGTTTGGTGGCAAAAGGTCACACAGGCTGGGTCTATTGCTGTTTGCATGAAGCTCCAGAGATTAGCGTGTCTCTTAATGACTGGTGCTATGAGGACAAGTCCAACTGCAGCACTTGAGGCTATACTTGGATTGACACCTCTGCACATACACATTCAATCTACGGCTGCGCTTAGTGCGCTTCGACTAAAACTCCACATGAACAAGAGTTGTCTTGACTATGGTCATACAACAATATTAAAAATATTTGGAGCACATAAAATTCCTCAATGCGATGGAGACTATACAACAGAACTCCATCGTTTTGGCAAAAAATTTGAGGTACACCTACCATCACGTTCAACGTGGGAGAATGGAGGCCCACAGGTTGACCCAAAAAGTTTGGTTTGGTACACAGATGGATCAAAGATGGATGAAGGCACTGGCGCTGGTGTATTTGGACCCAACACCAGCATTTCGGAAGCAATGGGCACATGGCCGAGTGTCTTCCAAGCTGAAATCCACGCAATCAACTTATGTGTAAGATCCAATTTAATCAAAAAACCTTCTGGCTCGAAAATTGTTATTTACTCTGACAGCCAGGCTGCTCTTAAAGCTCTTTCTTCTTGGACTTTCAAATCAAAACAGGTCCTTGAGTGTTACGATCTTCTGCAATCACTTGCAGCTCGGAATAAGGTAAACCTTTACTGGGTTCCGGGCCACAGAGGAGTTTTGGGAAATGAAAAAGCTGATGAGCTTGCCAGAAATGCATCAAAAACTGCTTTTATAGGCCCTCAACCCTTTTGTGGAATAAACTGGGCTAGTACAAAACAGATTATCAAGGAAATGGAAAATCATATGCGGCTAGAGTACTGGGTAAACTTTCCAGGACTCAGACAAAGCAAAGCACTGATAACACCTTACTCCTACAAAAACATTCTTAAATTCTCAAAATGTAATTTAAGGATGATAACGGGTTTCATTACAGGTCATTATGGTCTGAAATATCACCTTCATAAACTACAATTATCTGCTAACTCTGAATGCAGATTATGCCTCGAAGATGAGGAAACAACCATGCACATTCTTTGTGACTGTCCAGCTTTAATAACGCACAGAAGAAACCTGTTTCATAAGGAATTTCTGTCACCAGAACAGATTAAGAACTCTTCTCTAGATTTAGTTCTAGACTTTATTCACAAAGCTTTAAGGGGCTTTGTTTAATCAATAGTGAAACTGGTACAATAGGTCTCTTCTGGCCGCAGTACCGGCTGTTGGGCAATTTTCACGAATACCTTTTATTATTTATTTAACAGGGAGATCGCAGACTGTATTCTCTGCTAATAAATATTCGAATTTTAAATCGTTGCCTACTGGTGTTCCACAAGGGTCAATCCTCATTCCACTGCTCTTCTCAATATATAAATTAATGAGTTCTTTACGATTTCTTTTTTTTCGGATTACTCCGAACCATTTATTTCTATGATTGATAAAGAACTGATTTGAATAAAATCTTACATTAGTTCTTATAGTCTAACTTAATAATAAAATATGCAGCATCAACAGGAACTGTTGCTCGCGTAGTTTCCCACGAGAAATGCGTTCGTCTGCGATGCACGTTGCATCTGCAACAGGTAGGGGCAATGATAGTAGCACGTGCATGCTATTTAGCATGAATTGAATTATATTGTCGACGCTGCAACCTTAGCTTAATTTGGTATTTGTGACATTAAGTGTCACCGGCATTAACTCTTCCCTCTCTTAAATTCGGAACGCCCCCGTTTCGACCAGTTAATTGATTTATGATGTCATCAAATATTGTTTTTGATTTTACTCTTTCTCTGCATGATCGAACTATTAGAAATGTTGTTACTGCTATTACCAGATTAATACAAGTAAAATAGTGAGCCACCAGTTTCGTTTTTGGAAACTTATTTCTTCACTTAGTGTTGAGATATGATTCGTACTCTCAATATGTATTCTGTGAAGATATGGCAAAGAAAGTTTCGTGTTATGTTCCAGGAACTTAATGTCGAGAAATTTCGGGGCATGAGGTTCGAGATCAGTCATGTTTTTTGTGACTTTGTATTTTGTGCCGTTTATGGTAATTTCATTTTTAAATGTTATCAGGAATGTGCCCGATATATTAAGTATATGAACGTCTTCAACCGTAGTGGATGAAACATCGTTTAATATTATGGTACCTTCTTGTACCTGCTGAATTAATGGTAGATTATGTGATGATTCTGTGGAACATGCAGCTGTGTTATTATTTAATAACTGTGACAGGAAAGATGATGTTGCTGAGGTGCAGATGTTTGCTATAGAAGTATTTAAGCAATTTTGAATCGGTTGCATGATGCCATCACAATCCGCTGCCGCATCTATATCTAAACTTATTATAGAATTATTATGAATAACAGGAAATATCTTAACATAATTACAATATTTATTTATTCTAGGAATTTTTATTACATACAAAATGATTTCTTTATTTTGTAGTTTTTACATCTGATACACTTAATATGTTATTTAAACTAAGTGGTACATTTTCAGAGTCAATCAGATCATTTATTTCAACGTTATCTAAGATAAGTGGATTAATCATATTGTTTTTTGCCAAGACCACGGAAAGAGCTAAATTATCTAAATGATTGATAACATTATTATTTCTATTTATGATATATTGTTTCAGAATTTCTTCATCTTTCGAGATAGAATTATCAGAATTTTTTGCTGTCTTTAAGTCGTTTATTCTGTCTGTAAGTTCGTTAATTTGGTTCTGTATTACAGAGTTGATGTTTGTCTGTCTATTATTATTTTCTATTAGCATATTCTGTTTGGTTGATAACAATTGGAAATCGTCATGATCCGGGGTTCCTGCTACAAATTTTAGCGCTGATCCAATAAAGTCGATCGATCTTGCAAATCGACGTGTGGTCCGCAATGTCTTTATGATTCGCTGAATATCCTGTGTTTGCTTTACCAGGATATCTTTACTGTAGACGTCGTGATCAAAAGAATTTGTGTTGTCCATAACCATTTCCTCATATTCTGATAAGTTGGTTGAGTGTACCAGGTAAAAATAATTTTCATATATTGCGGCGTTTCCATGTGTGACCGCTATGAAATGTGCTGGCGTGTAATCTATGATCCTTGATGTTGCAAGTTTACAAAATAGTAGTAGCCTAATAAAAAAAAAAACGAGAGAAAATAATTATCGCAGATTATTTTTATGAATTTTTCTGTCATTAATCAGGACAGTAGTGCCTAGATCTCGTTCGACAGTCCCTTCCTCAAAAATTTTATTAAACTTGTTACCTAATCGTTTATTTCTTTTTATAAAGACTACGTCTCCCGGTTTATAGGATGTACGATGTATATCCCTATTAGCTCTCCTTAGTAATTTTTCTTGAGATTCCATAATTTTCTCTTTAACTTTTGAAATTGTTTTACTATCTTTGGAGTCAAGCAAATCAACCGGCTTGGAATCTATTACAGAATGTACGGTATTATTGTATTTAATAGTGGCTAGTAGTATAAGCTCGGTCATATCAGTTATTTGCTGCTGAGCCTTACAACATCTAGCAAATTCCAATAACGTTGAATGTAATCGTTCAACTTGACCGTTGCTTTCACTATGGAGAGTTGGTACGAAAAATTGCGTGATTTCAAAATGATCACGTAAAAAAGTGGATAATGCATTCGATTGGAATGCTTTTTCATTATCCGTAACGATAAGCCTGGTTTTTTTATATTTATTTAAAATTTGTAGCAGACCTAATTTAATATCCGATGTTGTTCTTGACGCTATCGGTGTAACTATTGCAAATTTTGTCAGTTTATCGATACTTGTTAAAAAGTACGACTTATTTGTTATTAAAATATCTATATGGAGTATTTCTCCGGGATAATTTGGTATTGGAGTTTCACCGATACCTGGATTTGGTGGTTTTCTATGGTACTTATTTTCGAGGCAAATCCTACAGTTTGCGATGATAGTTTTGAGAATCGATTTCATTTTTGGGAAGTAGTATTCTTCCGTTATTTGTTTATGATTTTCGTGGAGACATCAATGGGCTCTGTTGTGCTCTGTTGTTGCTGTCTCCATTTGATCCTCTCTATTGGTCAAATCGATGACAAGTTTCTGCATGTGAATGAATTTAACACCTGAATATTCCTTCCTTAACAGATTTTGAATTGTTGCCAAAGTTGGTAGATCACAATGTAGACCATTTACTGCATTTGGGTTTATTTTATCTTTGATTGTATTTAAAAGAAATTCTGTGTTTTTGAAATTTATTGTGTGGCGTACAAATTTTTTAAATAGGATTTTAGTGTTTTTATTATTTGAATTACAATGCGACAAAATTAGTTGATTTCTAAATTGGTTTACAGGAGAGTTTACTGTTTTAATTATAGCAGATGAAGATTCTTCACTGTGGACTGTATTTCCGTCTGAAGTCAAGTTATTAATGTATTGTCTAGATAAGGTGTCTGCCACTTTGTTTTCTTTCCCTGGTTTATAGAAGAATTTTGGGGAAAATTCCTCTATAAATGCACGCCATCTTTTAATTTTTGAATTAGGATTCTTGTCCGATATTGAAAATGTGAGAGGTTGATGATCTGTAAAGATTTTCAGGTTTCCAACACCATATAAGTAGTGGCGTAACGTTTGTAAAGCCCAAACTATTGCTAGTAATTCGCGTTCATTTGTAGCGTAGTTTTCTTCACACTTACTTAGGGTTCTAGAGACCATTGTTATTGGTCTACCCTCTTGAGACAATACTGCTCCTAAAGCTACTGATGATGCATCAGTGGTAAGCTCGAAGGCCTTATCGTAGTCTGGATGCTGTAGAAGTACATCTTCTGAAGCTAAAATTTGCTTTAATTTATTAAATGCTTTTACTGCATTCGCATTTAAATTTATTTTAGTATGTTTTGATTGTTTGGTTCCAATGTGACCATTTTCTCCTCTTAGGTATGCAGTCAGTGGCTTTGCTATTGCCGCGTAATCCCTTACAAATCTCCGATAATATCCGGATAGTCCTAGAAAGGCACGCAGTGATCTCAACGACTTTGGTTGTTTGTAGTTTAAAATTGCATTGACTTTACCCGGGCATGTTTTAATGCCATTAGCTGAGACAACAAATCCTAAAAACTCTACTTCGTTTTGAAGGAACTTAGATTTTTCAGTAGAAACGCGCATTCCCGCGTTTTTCAGTTTGGTTAAAATATTACTGACATGGTTAAGATGACTGACTTTGTCTAAGGAAAAGATGATTATATCATCCATATAAACATGGCATGTTTTTCCTATGTCATCCCGCAAAATGTCATCAATGGCCCGCTGAAAGATACTAGGGGCATTTTTTAAGCCGAATGGTAAGCGACAAAACTCATACTTACCATTATTTACACTGAAGGCTGTTTTATGCCTATCTTTTTCGTCTAAAACTATCTGGTGAAACCCAGACTTGAGGTCTAGAGTCGTGTAAAACTTCGACTGTCTTAGATTGGACAATATCACTGTTGTATCCGGTATAGGATACTTATCAGTTATCGTTTGTTCGTTTATTTTTCTAAAGTCAATTACCATGCGTAGCTTTGGTTTTCCATTTTCGTCCACACCTTTCTTATTTACGACGTGGATGGGGGAATTATAAGCTGAAGAGGACTTTCTGATAATACCATCTCTTAGTAATGTTTTTATTTCGTTATTTATAAATTCCGCTGCCGATATTGGGTACGGATAACTTCTCGAATAAATTAGATCGTTTGTTATTGTATTGATAGTTGCTTTTACTTGAGTATGAAAAGGTAATGCTCTATCGGGATTAGCGAATGCCTCGATATTTGTTTCCACCAACTGCTTCACTTCAGAGTTAAAATTTTCCGGTGTATTATTGCAATTAATGGATATAGAGTTGACCTGTTGACAACGTAAATGACGAAGTTGTTCTTTTCCTGTTTTATGGAAAAGTGTATCGTGTTTTGCGTTAATAATTGCCTCTATTTCTTTAAGGAAATCGTATCCTATAATTCCATCGAAGCTTTCGAGTACTGGAAGTATGAAAAAAGTTGTTACTTTACTTAAAATATTTATTCGGCATTTCTCCACTATATTATTAATGCCATTCACGGATCTTATTTGGAATGGATTTTCCACTCTTTGAATGCCCGTTAAGAATACGTTTTTTTTAATATAGTTTTTTGAAGTTCCTGTATCAATTAGTATTCGAAGCTCTTTACCACGTTTCGTTGTTCGAATAATGAATGGCAAGAGCGAGTTTATCCTAAAAAATGAATATTTTCCCGGGACTCAGTTTTGACTTCTTCTTTAAATGGATAGTCGTTATTTTCCTCTTTTATATGATTTATTCTCTGTAGTTTGTGAAATGGTGATTGCGCTGAATTGCTGCTAGCATGTGGTCGCTTGGTATTTTGAAATATTTGTCGTCCTTGTTGTTGGGGGATAAATATATTTGGTTGTTGATGGAATTGTTATTTATTTGGTCTTCGATAATATGAAGTTCCATATTCCACTTCCATTGGAACTGGTATATCCCGACGATAATGGGGTGTATTCTGGGCAAATTGTTTATTTTGAGAGTGATTTACTGGATTATTTTGTCTATTGTTGTTTGTTCCCATTGAAAAATTCCTTGCCGTAGCGAATGTTTGAGC
>NC_051846.1:127822264-127859327 GCF_002237135.1 Teleopsis dalmanni | reverse complement strand
AGGAACCTTATGGAAGTGGATAGCAGGTTCACCTGACCACGATGACTTCATAAAAATAACAAATAAAATAGAGGAACTAGTACAAAACAACAACCAACAATTCATTACAAACTCGAAGATTTTTAAAGCCATAACTGAACTGAATACAGTCATAAAGAACTTGAACAGTAATACTCAATTTTTTAGAATGACAAAACAACAAAATAAATTAATAATAAACGAATTACAAAATACGTTACAAACTATAACTTTAGCAAAAATGGGTATTCTCAACACAGCAATTCTGAACTTAAAAGAAATTCAGGATATTACGAAACATGAACATGACACCGTTACTATAACTGACAATGGATACCTCACAATTTAAAATTTTACAAAACAATGATCTAATTGTAGTATATATCAAATATCCAATTATTAAACAAAATTGTAAGAAATATAAAGCCAGAGCCATAAGTAAAGAAGATGGAAAATTATTAATAGATAAAGAAATCGCAAAATGCAATGATAAATATTTAAATATAAAAAATTGTAAAATAGAAATAAGTAACACATTTTGTCAATCTATTAATGAAAAATCCTGTTTCACGAATTTATTAAATAATGAAAAAACTAAATGTAAAGAAATAAGAGAAAGAAATAAAGAATTGAAAATTATTAAAGACGGAGCTATATTGATCTCCGGAAAGAATGTTGTAAATAATAAAAAACTAAACGGTACATATTTAATAACCTTTGTTAATCATACTATCATTAATAATCAAACTTATATTAATCAAGAATCCATAATATGGAATTATGTAAAAAATATTAAACCAGTAAATTATGAAATATCTGAATATATAGAATCCGAAAATAAAGATTTAAAATTTGAAAATATTAAATTGCTAGATTTGTATAAAAATAAAATAGAAAGACATCCAACAATGTCAATTATTATTGGATTAGTCATAAGCACGTTAATTATATTCATATTATTCAAAATTATTTCGAAAATTAAAAAGTATAAAAGAAAAATTAATAATAATAAGAATGAAGAGCTATTCATAGAACTGAACTCTAGAATACAAACATTGACTGAAGCGGGACGCTTCAATCAAGAAAGAGGGGAGTTAAAACCCTAAATTAACATAACGGCACTGAGCCACTGTTTAATACTTTTGTATCTTCAGAATGCGTACTTAGATATTACGCATTAAAATATCTTTACATAAACATTCTGGGTCAATGCCCACACTTCATTTGACAGCAATGCTGCAAAGGAAAACAAAATTGTTTTCTTTAACTCATTTGAGATATTTGATTGTTAGATATAAACATCATCTTCCGGCTACTGACGCCGAAGCTAAAGACGCTGACGAGGTGCTTTAGCAAATAGAAGCTCCAATTCTATTGGTTGGAGGAAAAGACGCTTCTAGAAAATTCTCAGGAATTTTAGAAGCTGTGCTCTAATTGGATAGAACCCAATTTCATAATCAAAATAATAACTTCAGTTATTGAAGAATAAAACTTCAGGAGTCAGTCTAGTTCGAGCATTCAAGAAGTTAAGCCTTAAATCCTACCTATTCGGAAAACTAAATTTATAACATATAATTGATATATATGTCGGCAGTGATGCCAAACTAGTATGTTTGGATGTGGCCGCTACTCGCAGGTAGGTGGCGCTTGTGCTTCTCACTCACAAATAGAGGGCGCTATCGCGCTGAATAAAGAAATGTGTATGAATAGCTGAATCAGCTGATGGGTGGTAGCACTGAATGAGAAAGGAGGCGTCAGAATTGGTTAATAAGCGAGAACGAACGCATCGCATCATGGCGAGTCGGCGGTTAAGAAATGCAAATGCGACATCAGAAGTGGGATCAGAATCTTTTGAAGGATGGCAGCAAATAATAGCTCGTCAAAATCAAAGTTTGGAAGCAATTGCGCATGCGTTACTCGGTCGGAATAGCGAAATACATTTACCTGAATTTGACCCAGCAACTGAGGGCGCTGATGCTCATGCTTGGGTTGTGATGGCTGATATGGTCGTTGGTGAAAATTCGCTGCAAGGAAGTGCACTATTGTCTGCATTAAGCAGAGCCATGAAAGGGACAGCGTCAGTGTGGCTATCACAAATATCACACACGGGGCTAACGTGGGCCGAATTTAAAGAATGTTTTAAAACACGGTTTGAAATTTACGAATCAGCAGCCGCTTTTATTTTAAACATGAACAATAAAAGACCAAAAGAAGGTGAATCTATTGCAGCGTATGCAGCGACTCTGGCAGCGACTCTGATTTCGCGTTGGAGTGATATGTCGATAGAAAATATTGCTGTGTCTATCGTTTTGGCGCATGTTGCACAATTTGACAATCGTTTGCGTCGATTAGCGCATACGTGTGTTGCATATACTTGTAAGTCGCTTCAGCAAGAACTAAAAGCAATTTCTATTAAGCGAAAGATGATCGACAGTGCTGGTGACAGTGCGCCTAAACGGCAGAGTTCCAGTTCAGCTGCAATAAAGTGTTTTCGCTGTGGTTCGAGTGGCCATAAAGCTTTCCAGTGTAAATCGTCATCAAGCAATGATAAGGCAGTAACTTGTTATAAGTGTAAACAAGTGGGCCACTATGCTTCTAAATGTAAAAAAAATGAAAGTAAACATATCGAGAAACGGGTGGAAATGTGTGCCGTTGGAATGCCAATGGGGACTCTGACACATGAGGACAAGAAATTCAATTTTTTATACGATGCTGGTGCTGAATGTTCCTTAATGAAGAAGAATGTAAGCAGTAAATTTAGTGGTAAGAAAATTTTTAATAATGGAAATGTGACCGGCATCGGACAGGCTAGTATAGAATGCACTATGCAAATTGTTTCAGAAATACAAATTAGTGGAGTTTGCTTAGAAATAGTGTTCCATGTACTGGCAGATCATTGTTTGCGAAATGATATTTTAATAGGGCGTGAAATTTTAGACCTTGGACTTACTATAACAATGACTGCAGACACTTTAGTGGTGTCAAAAATAAAAGAAGTCAGCACATGCAGTTCAACGCAGTCGTTTGAAATAAATGATAGTAGTATAGATATAGATATTTTACCCGCTGCGAGAACCAGATTGATGGACATTTTAAATACGTTTGAAAGAAATTTTATAGATGGTATTCCTCAATTTCGCGCCAAGACTGAGCCTATGGAAATACGTCTTAAAGACCCTACTAAATGTCTGTTTCGTAGACCGTATCGCTTAAGTCCTGAAGAACGCCAAGTAGTGCGTAATCAAATTTATGAATTGTTAGAAATGGGAGTTATACGTCCAAGTGTATCTCCTTTTGCAAGTCCCATACTTTTAGTCAAGAAAAAAGATGGTACCGATAGAATGTGTGTTGATTACCGACAATTGAACGATAATACTGTACCTGACAGGTATCCATTGCCTTTAATTTCAGACCAGATCGACAGATTGAGTGTGTGGCGACCCAGTTGGCTGTGCATTTATTGAATTTAAAAAGTAAAATTCAATTTCAAATATTTTTAAGTTTTTTGTTTTGATTGAGGAGAACGTTCCGATTTTTCTCTCTGTAAAAAGTTGAATAAAAGTTTATTAACATTGAAAATTTTTAGAGTTTTATTAATTAGCAAGGTGAACAGATCATTGCTAAATTGGTGACCCCGACGTGATTTCGAAAAAGTTTAAATTTAGAAATATTAACTTCTGAGCTAAATATCTAATTATCGAGCTGTGATGTCAGTTGCAGACGAAGGTGTAGTAATGGCTTCTGATAGTGGAAGTGTCGTAAACCGTGTAGCAGTGAAGGTGCCACCGTTTTGGCACGAGCGACCGGAGATTTGGTTTGCTCAGATCGAGGCGCAATTCGCAGTAGCTGCCATTACGAGTGACATCACACAATTCAACACGGTTGTAGCAGCGATTGAGTCAAGTGTTATCGCCGATGTAAGTGATGCAGTGCTTCATCCTCCTGAAACTGGAAGATACGCTAATTTAAAGGCTTGCATCATAGAGCGGTACAGTGAGAGCGAGCAGCGGAAGATTCAACGGTTGTTGTCAGAAGTTGAACTTGGTGATAGACGCCCAACACAGTTGCTAACGGAGTTGACAGCGTTAGCTAAAGACAAGGTGAGCGATGAGTTCCTTAAGTCTCTTTGGCTGAAGCGTTTGCCACCACAAGTGCGCGCTATTCTGCAGGCATCGAACGTGGCACTAGCAGAACTGGCGAAATTAGCAGATCGTATTTGCGAGGCGGGTGATTTTCAACAGATAGCTGTAGCGTCAGCCTCTGATTGTCCAGCCTATTCTGAGAATGCTGTGATTTTACGAAGACTTGAGCAAATCGAACAGCGTCTGAGTCGTTTGGATTTACGTCGTAGTGAGTCGGTGCAAAGTCGATCGTCATCGAGGAGACGTAGGCGAACTCGTTCCCGACCAGGAAGTCATCCAGATTGGTGCTGGTATCACGAAAGGTTTGGTGATAGAGCTAATGCTTGTCGGCAGCCCTGTAGTTTTGTGGCAAGCTCTCATCAGTCAAAAAACTAGGCACTCCTTCTACGTCGTCGAGCCGAGAAGGGGTTAGTGTTCGTATAGCTCGACTTAGTATTAAAGATCCCGCCACGTCGACCGTTTTTCTCATTGATACTGGTGCGGACATATCAGTTTTACCGAAGTCGTTCTGTCGTTGGAAGCAAAGGGCTAACAGTGTTGCATCAGTTAATTTATATGCCGCTAATGGTACGCCTATTCAAACATTTGGCGAGCGTCGACTGCTTTTGTCTTTGGGTTTGCGTAGACATTTCCCGTGGACGTTCGTGATTGCGGATGTTAGCTGTCCTATTGTTGGAGCCGACTTCCTTAATCACTATGACTTGTTAGTGGATTTGAAAAGGAAGCGGTTAGTTGATTCGAAGACGACTTTGATGATGAAGGGTAAGGCTGCTGTGTCTCAAGAAGATACTGTGCGTGTGTGTGGTTCAGTTTCAGCTTATGCTGAGCTGGTTAATGAATACCGTGATTTAGGCATTATGAGTGCAAATCGGATGGGTTTAGTTACTAAGGTTGAACATTGCATCGAGACATTTGGTGCGCCGTCATTTGCTCGTCCCCGACGTTTAGTTGGAGCCAAACTTGAAGAAGCCAAGAAGGAATTCCAATTTTTAGTCCAGACAGGGATTTGTCAACCTTCGAAAAGCTGTTGGGCAAGTCCACTTCACATGGTTCGCAAAGGCGATGGAAGTTGGAGACCGTGTGGCGATTATCGCATGCTCAACGCGCAAACTAAACCTGATCTGTATCCGATTCCGTTCATTCATGATGTGACGAGTATTCTTC
This sequence comes from Teleopsis dalmanni, assembly GCF_002237135.1. Classification (NCBI taxonomy): domain Eukaryota; kingdom Metazoa; phylum Arthropoda; class Insecta; order Diptera; family Diopsidae; genus Teleopsis; species Teleopsis dalmanni. Next base: position 127,854,003 of record NC_051846.1, on the reverse strand, counting down.
ATGGTAAAACTATGTTTTCGAAGATAGATTTGCAGAAAGCGTATCATCAGATACCGCTTGCACTGGCAGACATTCCGAAGACAGCTATTACAACTCCGTTTGGCCTGTTCGAGTTTCGCTTTATGACTTTCGGTCTCCGTAATGCTGCCCAGACGTTTCAGCGTTTTATGAATGAGACTCTAGGTGATCTTAATTTCGTTTTTGAGTACATCGACGATATTTTAATTGCGTCAAAAGATGAAGCAGAACACAGAATGCATTTGCGACTGGTTTTAGATCGACTTAGAGAAACTGGTTTGACCGTGAATTTTGCCAAGTGTAAGTTCGGCTGTTCCGAGATCGAGTTCCTTGGGCACGTTATTAGTGCAAAGGGTTTACGTCCTCCGGAGAGTAAAGTTCAAGCTGTTCGTGATTTTCCTCTGCCAGCAACGGTTAAACAGCTTAGACAATTCTTAGGCATGGTGAACTTTTATCGGCCGTTTCTGCGTAACGCTGTGCAGAATCAGCAGCGGTTGTTTCATCTTACACCAGGTAACCGCAAGAATGATAAGTCGGTGATTTCTTGGACTCCAGAAGATATAGAGGTTTTTGAGGCTTGCAAGAATGATCTTGCCCAAGCTACGTTGCTTAACTTCATGGCTCTGGATGCACAATTGACGCTCACGACTGATGCTTCAGACGTTGCGGTGGGTGCTGTTCTCCAACAAGTAGTGAAAGGTGTGACTCAGCCATTGGCATTTTATTCAAAAGGTTTGAGTCCAGCGCAGACTAAGTATAGTGCTTATGATCGTGAGTTGACTGCTATCTATCAAGCTGTCCAGCATTTTAAGTATGCATTAGAGGGACGTGATTTCGTCATTTTTACGGATCACAAACCTTTAACGTTTGCGTTCAGGCAAATAAGTGAGAAGGCATCTCCTCGTCGTGCAAGACAGCTGGAGTTTATTAGTCAGTATTGCACTGATATTCGTCATCTGGCTGGTGCAGATAATACGGTGGCTGACTCTTTGTCTCGGGTTGCTACGGTTCAGTTGGAGGCAAATGTTATTGAGTTAATTGCTGAGGGGCAGAAGACTGATGCAGAGTTGCTCGCTCAGCTGAAGAGCCAGTCTGAAGATGGTGTTGGGTTGAAGAAGTTGAGATTGCCGGATTCGAGTATTGAACTGTACTGTGATGTGTCAGGCAGTCGTGTTCGTCCTTTTGTTCCCGCAAACTGTCGGCAGCTGGTACTCTCAAAACTCCACGGTTTGGCTCATCCTGGTATTCGAGCAACGCGGAAATTGGTGCAGGCTAGGTATGTTTGGCTTGGTTTGGTTAAGGATGTAGCTGTGTTTGTGCGTAGTTGCATTGCGTGTCAGAAGTCCAAGATTCAGCGGCATACTAAAACACCAATTGGTTCGTTTGCTGATATTGATAGTCGGTTCCAGCATGTTCATGTTGACATTGTGGGTCCATTGCCTTTGTCTCAGGGGAAGCGTTATTGTTTGACTTGCGTCGATCGTTTTTCTCGGTGGCCTGTTGCTGTGCCTCTGTCGGGCATTACGGCAGAAGAAGTTGCAGCGGCTTTTATCGACGGTTGGGGGGCAAGTTTTGGTTCTCCGCAGGCTATTACCACTGATTTGGGTCGGCAGTTTGAGTCTGCTGTATTTCGGGAACTGACGAGATTGCTTGGAGTGAAACACTTTCATACCACGGCTTATCATCCTCAAGCAAATGGCATGGTTGAACGTTTCCATAGAACATTGAAGGCAGCCATTCGATGTCATTCCTCAAGTAATTGGACGCAGTCTCTTTCGCTTGTGTTGTTGGGATTGCGAACGACACCGAAACTAGACCTAAATGCTAGTCCTTCAGAGATGTTGTTTGGAAATCCTCTTTGTGTTCCAGGGCAGATGCTTTCGGATTTCAAGCAGAAGTCGTCCGAGACTGATTTTGTGTCGGCGTTGCGAAGGGCTTTAGCTAAGGTTAAATCCGTTGAATCAACAAGACATTGTCATCCATCTGTGTATGTTCCGCGGGACGTTATTAATTGTAAGCACGTTTTTCTTCGAGTGGATCGTGCTCGAGCTCCACTTGAGCAGCCTTACGAAGGTCCATTTGAGGTGCTGAGTCGTAATGAGAAGACGTCTGTTATTGTTTGCCGTGGGAGAGAGGTGACTGTTTCGAATGATAGGTTGAAGGCGGCGTACTTAACGTGTGATGATCTTGAACAGGTTGTTCCAGAAACGCGTCAGCCTTCAGCGTTGTTGAATGGTGATCAGTTAGTGACTTCTGGTGATTGTAGTCGTGAATCCCTGTTGCCGATTCCGAAAGTGACACGAGCTGGTAGAGTAGTGCGTTTCCCAGCAAGGTTAGCGGAATTTCGGGATTAAGAGTGGTGTTGTCGACTTAGTTGTGGTGTCGCGTTGTTGCTAGTACTCCATCGCTAGGAGGGGGTACTGTGGCGACCCAGTTGGCTGTGCATTTATTGAATTTAAAAAGTAAAATTCAATTTCAAATATTTTTAAGTTTTTTGTTTTGATTGAGGAGAACGTTCCGATTTTTCTCTCTGTAAAAAGTTGAATAAAAGTTTATTAACATTGAAAATTTTTAGAGTTTTATTAATTAGCAAGGTGAACAGATCATTGCTAAAGTGATCTCGTTTCTTTTCTATGTTAGATATGGCATCGGGATTTTATCAAATTCCAGTCCACGAAAATTCTATCGAGTATACTGCCTTTATCACTACTGAGAGACAATTTGAACATCTGTCAATGCCGATGGGCTTACGAAACGCCCCATCCGTATTTCAGCGAGCTTTAGTTGCAGCTTTGGGTGACCTGAGCCGAACATTTGTAATTGTGTACATGGATGATGTAGTTATTACTGCCTGTACTGTCGAAGAAGCCCTAAATAGGTTGAAAATCGTGCTCACAGTTTTAGTCGAAAAGGGGTTTTCTTTCAATATGAAAAAATGCAAGTTTTTAAAAAGTAGCATTCAATATTTAGGTTTTGAAATTAGAGATGGGGAGCTTCGACCTAATCCTAGGAAAATAGAAGCTCTCACTGCTCTTTCCCCTCCGGAAACGGTTAGCCAATTGCGACAGTTTATAGGACTGGCTTCGTACTTTAGAAAGTTTGTGCCCAAATTCTCCCAAGTAATGACACCCTTATATGCGTTAACATCGGGAAATGGGAAAATTACTGGAATTCTGATCTTGAGAATGTAAGACAAAGAATTATTACAATTCTAACTAATGAACCTGTTTTGATGATTTTCGATCCTGAATGTTCTGTGGAGTTACATACTGACGCAAGCTCCATCGGTTACGGTGCTATCCTTATTCAGAAAAAGAATAATGATCGTCATGTCGTTGCTTATTTTAGTAAACGAACAACTGTGTCAGAATCGAAATATCATTCATATGAGTTGGAAACTCTTGATGTAGTTAATGCAGTCAAGCACTTCAGGCACTATTTATATGGCCGAAAGTTTGTAGTAGTAACCGATTGTAATTCCCTTCAATCATCTCGAAGTAAACTCGATCTTACCCCTAGAGTGCATCGCTGGTGGGCATTTCTTCAAGCATTTGATTTCGATATAGTTTATAGGAACAGTAAACAAATGAGTCATGTTGATTTCTTATCAAGAAATCCTATACTCAAATTGTCCAACGAGCGTCCTGCTCGGATTAAACAGAAACAAATCAATTTAGTAGAGTTAACCGAAGATTGGTTAAAGGCCGAACAAGAAAAAGACATTGACATTGCAAAGATAGTGTCCGATTTTCTCAATCATAAATTACATAGTGACATCGAAAAAACTTATGAGTTTCGATCGGGCATTTTGTATCGTAAGATACAACGTAAGAAAAAGAATCGCTGTTTACCTATTCTTCCCAAAGCGCTTAGGTGGTCCATTGTCAATAACATCCATGAATCGTTGATGCATTTAGGAACTGAAAAAACTCTTGAAAAATTATATGAGTTTTATTGGTTTGAGGGCATGTCTAAGTTTGTTACAAAATTAGTTGGAAATTGTGCAACATGCAAAATTTGTAAATCTAATGCAGGAAAGAGTCAGATAGAACTCCACTCTATTCCAAAACTAGCCATTCCATGGCACACGTTGCACATTGATGCAACACGTAAACTAAGCGGTAAAAACGATCGAAAAGAATACATTTTCGTTCACATAGATGGTTTCACAAAATATGTTTTACTGCATCACACATTTAATATTGATTCAATTAGTAGTATAGCGGCTCTAAGAAAGAGTATTTCACTGTTTGGTGCCCCTAACAGAATAATTGCAGATTAGGGTCGTTGTTTTGCAAGTAAGGAGTTTAAAGATTTTTGCGTTGCACATAACATTAGACTTCATTTAATTACTACAGGTAGCCCTAGAGCTAACGGACAAGTTGAGCGAATAATGAGTACTCTCAAAAACATACTTACTGCCAGTGGAAACCACTGATATTTCCTGGCAAGATGCCTTACCTGAGGTTCAGTTAGCTCTCAACAGCCATCTCAAGAAGAAAGAACTATTGAACGTGCGCAATCATTGCGAGAATGGCAGCAAAGATGGGAAGACTCCCTCAATGGCCGATGGACCTATGCATTAATCCCAAACATCGAGGTATGGTTCACAAGACCCCATGGAGAGCTGGAGTACCATCTCACCCAGATACTAAGCGGACATGGTTGCTTTTTGCATTATCTACACAGATTCAATTTGGCCGACAGCCCTATCTGCCCAAACTCGTGTATAAAAATTTTAATTTGCATACGGCAGTAAAGTGACTTTTAGCAAACGGCAACGAAATAAAAACAATAACGGTAAACAATGGAAAATTTCCGTACATTAAAGTTACACGAACTAAAAAAACGGTGCTCGAACGTTAACATTTCTTCACGGGGAAATAAAACAGAACTAATAAATCGATTAGAAATTTTTAATTAGAAGAAAGTTATAAGAGTGCTAACGATAATTCAATTTTAATGCAACGTATCGCGGAACTAGAAAAAACACTAACCGAAATGCATATGCGTAATCGCGACGAGCGTGATAGCAACGAAGATTTTTTGCCGCAACGAATTTCTTCGCCGGTGGTAAATTCGACAAACTCAGTAGTAACCGTGACCTCGAATAGTGTCACATCGGATCAAGTATCGAAACCACAGAACGTGCGTAATCAAGTGTCTTGTAATATAACGCAAGCTCCGTATAACCAAACATATTGGTCACATCCGCAGATGATGGTGTCGTCACAAATAAGATCGTTACGAGAGGCACCGATGCAAGCCAACATGCAACAAGTTTCGAATGACATGCCGCCAAATCGGTATGTTCAAACATCGAGTGCTAACTCATTAAGTGGATACATAATGCCGCAAAATGTGTATGCACAAACGCAAAACACATTACCACAACATGTGAATGGAAACCCATATATAGTACCTTCGATTGTGTCTGGTCCGTATCTTACGCAACCAGCACCTTACGTTCCGTCAAATCAGTTTTGTAACGTACGGAATATAGTTGAATTATTGCCGGAATTTAACCCTACATCAAAAATATCGTTAAATGCTGTACAGTATATTCGACGGGTTGAAATGCTGAGAAATGTTTATGGGTGGAATGACAACATCTTGATTTTTGCCGTACAACAAAAGATGCGAGGTCCAGCCAAATATTGGGTTGATTCGTTACAAGAAATTTATGTTTCCTGGAAACAATTTGCAGATAGATTTCTAAACGATTTTCCGTCTACGATAAACGTAGCCGATGCTCATATCGAAATGTCGAAGATCATAAGACAGCATAATGAATCGCCGCAAGAATATTATTTTAAAATGCTGGCACTAGGCACGAAAGCGGATGTGCCCGAAAATGCGATAATACGTCATATTATAAGCGGTATAAACGAGGCCGATTTGAAAAAGAAACTTTCAAATAATCATATGCAATGCACTGAGCTACTGCGCGATATAAACGAATACTGTGTATATAACGAATTAAGACCGATACTAAATGTAAATTATAAACCAAATTCGAGTATTAACAAAACGAAATTCCCCATCCCAAAAGTTGAGAACTATACTGTGCGTAATGAACGAAAACAGTTCGATGGTATCAAGTGTTATAATTGTCAGAAGGTTGGCCACTATTCGAAAGATTGTTCGGAGCCACAGAAAAAAATTCGATGTGGAAAATGTAGCCGCGCAAATCATAGCACGGAGAATTGTCCGGAAAATCAACGATCGAAAGTAAACGTTATTGAAAATACAAACGGTATTGTAAAAAAAGTGAACGTGAATGGTTAATATACAAATGCTTTTGTTGATCCGGGAAGTGGTCGTACACTGATTCGTAAAACATTTGCAATTAAAATCGGGCAGACAAAACCGAATAGTGTAGTGTTAAAAGGTTTCGGAGGTTTTTTGGAGGATATGTTTGTAAAGAACAAATCGATGTTGATATTGAAATCGATAAAATGAAAACTAAAATTTGTGTGTTAGTTGTTGATGATGAACTAATATGTGAAAACATCTTACTTGGTGAAGATGTGTTATGTCAGAACGATAAACGATTAGTAATTGAAAACGGTCAATGTCGAGTTGAACGCATTTTTCCCATAAATACGGCATCACATCTAAACAACGATGCTCGTGAAAAACTTACGTCTATTTTGACAGGTTTTCAGGATGTATTTTCAGAAACGGTCTCGGAACTTGGAAAGTGCGTAGTGGCGAAAATGAAAATTGGACTTAATACGAACACAACAATTCGTATGAAACCATACCGCGTTCCATTCGCAAAACGTCCGATAATTTCCAATATCATACGTGAATTACTCGATAGCGGGATCATACGACAGTCTGATTCTGCGTATGCCTCACCGATGGTACTGGTCTAAAAGAAAAACGGAGAACATCGGCTCTGCGTTGACTACCGTTGTCTAAATAAAATAACCACGAAAATGCCATTCCCGATGCCCATCATGGAGGAACAGTTTGCGCAATTGGCAGGTAATTGTTATTTCACTACGCTTGATTTAAGAATGGGTTACCATCAAATTGAAATAGAGGAAGATTCAAAGAAATACACCGCTTTCGTCACCACCGATGGTCATTACGAGTTTAATAGAATGCCATTCGGATTGGTGAATGTCCCAGCGATGTTCCAATCGGTGATGAATAGGGTAATTGCAAAGATGTCTCCTGGCGAAATAATGGTATATCTCGACGACGTTATTATTCCCAGTACGACGATTGAAGAGGGTTTAAAACGCTTAAGTAAGTTCCTTAATATATTCCGCGGTTACAAACTGACGCTACGTTAAGCAAAGTGCCAATTTTTAGCGACGCAAATTTTGCACTTGGGTCACATATCCAAACCTCTAACAGAGTTATTACGAAAAACAACCGAATTTTGTTGGGGCGAAACTCAACAAACAACCTTTACGAAACTCATTGACGCTCTAACAAACAGCCCTGTGCTGGCGTTATATGACATTACCGCTAACCACGAAGTACATACCGATGCAAGCAGTGTTGGACTTGCAGGCGTATTATTACAATCGTACGATACGAAAACATGGCAGCCTGTAGTGTATTATAGTCGACACTGTTCCGACGCCGAAAGTAGATATCACAGTTACGAGCTCGAAGCTTTGACTGTGGTGGAGACTATGGAGCGGTTCCGAATGTATTTGTTAGGAAAGAAATTTCGATTGGTTACAGATTGTTCAGCTATCGCCAAGGTTCGTACAAATAAGGAGTTGAAGTCAAAGATCGCACGTTGGTGGTTAAGACTACAAGAATTCGACTTTGAAGCAGTACATCGACTAGGTACCCGTTTAGTTCACGTCGACACGCTAAGTCATGCTCCAGAGCAGTCGCCAAAGGAAGTTGAAATGGCGGGCGTTGTTATGAAAATTACGAACGATATCAATGATTGGTTGTACACCATGCAGATTCAGGACGAAAACCTGCGCGAAATAATATCGATTCTAAAGGGCGACGTTAAATCTCCTAACGATGACATACTACGTAAAGAATATTGTTTACAAAAACATCGGTTATATCGACGGCAGATGGTTTAAAATTTGTTGTTCCGAAATACGTACGCTGGCGTGTTGTCCAGTTATGTCATGACCGCATGGGTCACTTCGCATTGGAAAAAACGATTGAACGTATTCGGCAGAATTTTTGGTTTCCAAAAATTAGGAAGTACGTACATAGTTATATTGCTTCATGTATCGAATGCTGTTATCAGAAAGCAATCGGAGAAAAAACTGAAGGACGTCTATATTGTGTCCCATAAAAGCCAATACCTTTTCATTTAATTCATATCGATCATTTGGGCCCTTTCAATCGAAGCAAGAAAGGAAACTGTTATGTGTTGGCTATATCAGATTCTTTTAGCAAATATTTGGTGGTTAGAGCAGTTCAAGATACGAAAACGGCGCATGTAATCAATGCCATAAACGATTTAACTACTGTAGGGAGTAATTACAAACTTCGTTGTTTGTCACCATTTATTACTGACTGTTCAACTTCTTTGTACTTGCTTGCAGCTATATTTTCTGCTTACAAAATAGCAAATACAAATACACTCTCTTAAATCTATTTACAACCTCTTAAGTCTAATATCTCTTAAATCTAATTACAATAATACTTATACAAATCTAATTAAAATAATACTTATATTACTATATTTCGGCCGTCCTGATTATTAGGATCTCCTGATCCTAGTGCCGCTTCTAAGATTGTAACCTACATTTCTTGGACAATCATATTCTTTCCTATTTGGTATACTTGAATTTTTTTTTCTTACATACAAATTTTGTTTTTCACGTAAGCTGGGTTTATTTCGATTTATTGTACGTTGAAACCAAGGTTTCATATTAACTGCTGACCAAATGCCCTTATATGGCATATGCGTATGTTGGAATCCCTCAACATCTTTCACTAAATACCGATCATTTGGTAATATTTTCAAGATTTCATAAGGTCCTTTGAACTTGGGAATCAACTTTCCAGTTACACTCACATGTGAATCAAAGTTTTTTATCATCACATAGTCACCTAACCTATATTTTATTGGATTTTTCCTTTTTACATTGTAATGTCTTTCGTTACATTCTTGTTCTTTCTTTTGGATCTCTTTTGCCTTTTTTCTAATTTCTTTTATATCTCTATATTTTGTCTGTACTCCCCCTATTATATTTTCCTTTAAACTGTCCACAACTTCTCCTTTCTGGTTTATGCCAAACATCATCACGCTAGGGTGTTCGTCTATCATTCTATGACGTGTGTTGTTCATTGCAAATTCTATGATTTCTAAAAGTTTTTCCCAACTAGCGTTCTTATCGACATTTAATATCTTTGCAATCATCGGTCCTAAATTTCTATTTATTCTTTCTACCTGTCCGTTAGCCTGGGGTGACCCAGTTGCTATCTTTATATGTTGAACATTGTTCTCTTCCAGAAAATCTTTAAATTCACCCGATGTGAAACTACTGCCTCTGTCAGTAACTAAGCATTTTGGCCTACTATATGACCTGAAATAATTTCTAAGTGCGCCTACAACCTGTCTTGTTGCTGTTGTTTTAGTTGCATACAACCTTACGAATTTTGTAAAAGCATCAACAACTACGAGTACATATTTTTTGTTATGGCCTTTTGTATCAATTGGTCCGTAGTGATCAATGTGTACCATTTCAAACGGAGTATCACCTTTCGGTATACTATTTAAGAATCCCTCCTGCTTGCCACTCTTAGGCGAAAATGCTATACACTGTAAGCAATTTCTTATATGTTCTGGGACTTTTTCTTTTATATTTGGGAACCAGTAACTTTTCAATACAAGGTCAACAACTTTATCTACACCAACGTGACCCATTTCGTTATGATATTTGTATAGTACATGACCTTCCATTCCTTCTGGTACATAAAATAATAAGGTATTACTATCCTTTTTTTTATATACTACTCCATTTCTCATTTCATAAATTTTATGTTCTGTTTTTTGTAACAATTCTTTAAGCTTTTTAATTTGTGCATCTCTGTTTTGACATATTATTAAGTTTTCCTCAAAAGTGTTTGTTTCTATTACCATTATATTAGTTTCCCTGCTGAGTGCATCCACATGCTGCATCCGTTTCCCTGCCCGATGTTCTACAGTGTAGTCATAATTTTCTAACTCTAAAGCCCATCTAGCTATTTTAGGATTTAGTTATTTTTTGTTTAATGTCATTGTCAATGAATTGCAGTCGGTCACAATTTTGAATTTTTTCCCTTGAATATAAACTCTAAATCTTTTTAGTGCATAAACTATCGCTAAAGTTTCTAACTCATAGCTATGGTACTTTGACTCAAAATCTGTGGTCCTTTTTGAAAAATAAAATGTTGGATGCCATTTATTATCTTTTTTTTTCTGTACTAAAACTGCTCCGAAACCTAAACTACTGGCATCACAATGCAATTCCGTTTCATCTCTTGGATCATACAAAGCTAGCAATGGTGTTCTACTAATTTTTCCTTGAACACTTCAAATGATTTAAGTTCATCATCTTTAAAACAGAATTTCTTGTCCTTTTTCGTCAGATAGTACAAGGGTTTCGCTATTACAGAAAAATCCTTGTGAAACGCCGAAAATATGAACAGAGCCCTAAGAAACTTTGTACTGACAGAACTTTGTTGGGAATCGGAAAATCTCTAATTGCATCCAACCCTTTTTCGTTCGCTCTTATACCGTCTTTACTAATTGAATATCCTAGATACTGAACTCTTTCTTGTAAAAATTCACACTTATCTAGGCGCAACTCTAATTTGTTCTCTACTAACCTTTTTAACACTTCTTCTAAAATATCAAAATGTTCTCTAACATTTTCCGTAGCTATCATTATGTCGTCCAAATAAATTATTACTTTTTCTTCGACCACCATATCAGAAAATATTTTATTTATAAATTTTTGAAAAACAGACGGCGGTTTTTTTAATCCGAACGGCATTCTTAAAAACTCATATTGACCCATAGGAGTAATAAACGACGTATACTTAATTGACTCTTCGTTCATATAAACATGGCAAAACCCATTCTTCAAATCTAACTTTGTGAACAATTTTTTATTTGCTAGCCTGTCTAACAAATCGTCAATTAAAGGAATTGGGTAATTAAGTTTTGAAGTTATTTTATTTAAACGTCTGTAATCTACGCACATTCGGATATCACCAGACTTTTTCCGCACAAGTACAATTGGGGAGACAAATTCTGATTCACTTCTATTGTTTTTTGCAATTCTATTTTTTCTGCATAGGATAATCTACGTGGGGGGCAACCAAATGGTTTAGGATCATCTAATAATAGCCTCATCTCACTACGAACGTTTGGTTCGTTAGGTCGCACTGAACGCAAGTAACACTTTTCGAAAAGTTTATGAAATGACATTTGATCTTTATATGAAATCTTATTTCCAACGCACAAATTATTTTCGTCATCATTTATACCGAACTCAATTTCTAAAATTTCATGTTCAAATTTATCATAGCTATCACGCACGTCCATTAAGTCTGTAAGTATATATTTTTTCTCTATATCTAAAATCATTTTAATATTTGCCTTATTTAAAAAATCTCTTCCTAACAAAACTGAGTATCTCATCGTTTCACTGTCCACCACAATCAACTCGATTTGAATTACTTTTTGCATTATTTTAACAAAACAAGAAAATTTTCCAAAATCTTTTAATTTACTTTTATTTAACCCAATATATGAAACATTTCCAATAGGTTTTAATTTGATATTGTTTGGAACTAGACACCTTCTAATCAAGCTGACTGGGCTTCCTGTATCGACGAGGCTATCTAAAATAATGTAACTAGTTATATTTTTAAATAGACTAAATTTAAAATATTTTACTTAATCATTATCCTTCAATTTGTTTTTGTTCTGCCAGCAGTTTCGGACTTGATGTTTGTCACTGCCGCACCCAAAACATGCGCCCAACTCCCGTTTAGGTTTCACGCAATTAGCCGCGAAATGACCAAAACTGTTGCAATTAAAACACCTCAGCCTCTGTTCATTTCTTTCTGCTGCAACTCTACGCACTGAATTGGTTGCAGGTTTTCTCAATTCTAAACCTGCTAGTGCTTCGAATAATTCGTCTTTACTTTTAAAAAGCTGCATTTTTGCATATACTCGTATTTGCGCGTCTGGAATTCCATCCACCACATAGTCAATCAACTCGTCATTGTCCATGGAAATTTTATTTGCAAGCATAATTTTATCGTTGAAATATTCACAGAATTCTTCATTATAGTGCCATTTACGCAACTCGAACTTTTTGCGAAGTTTCAATTTATTTTCCCGCACTCCGAACATTATTGATAGTTGTTTCAGCAACTCGTCGACACTCTCAGTCATCCAATTTTTAATTGAGTGCAGCCACAATTGCGCTCGACCTTTTAATTTCATTGCAATTACCGCACGAGTTTTATTTTCGCTGAGATTGTATGCTTTCTTTATACTTAATAATTGTTCGACCCACATACTAGCATCAGAATTACCATCAAAGTCATTTAAAATTTCTTTAATAATATTTAACGAAATTTCATCTTCTTCTTGCCGACGTAACGAGTCAACATTTTTTTGAATTCTTAACAATTCATTCTCCCTGAGCAGTAACTCTTTTTCACGTGCAAGCAACGCACACTCTCTCTTAAGAAACTCGGTTTCGTCAACATGCTTCAATGTATGTGCATTAACATCTCTTACATCACTGAACGCATGATTGTCGTCCCTTATCTGCATTTGTGCAGTGCCGCTGTAGCTTATTGGTGCCTTTTTATCACCCTGAACTACATTTTGGTCGATCGCTTTGTCTACATTAACACCGCCGACGACTGTCTCTCCATCAGATCGACGCAGTTCTGCCACGGACCCTTGATCACTTTCACCACCATCATCTCCAACAATTTCAACATACAATTCTTTTCGAAACTGCTCAAAATTTGGCGAGCTTTTTAACCGAGCCACCAACGTGGCTTTGTCGCCATGTGCAGACAAACCAATTGTCTTACACATGTTTTTTAATTCTGACACAGTCTTTTTCGCTGCGTCACTCATTTTTAAAGTTTCTTTTTTTTTTTTAAAAGTTAGTATCTTTAATAAGTTAGAGATAATAATTACATCAATATTAAATATATTTTATATTTTTGAAATAAATTCAAACATTCAAATTCTTATATATTTTATAAAAAAAAAAACGTGCCGAATCCCACTTCTGAAATTGTAGGGAGTAATTACAAACTTCTTTGCGTTGTTTATCACCATTTATTACTGACTGTTCAACTTCTTTATACTTGCTTGCAGCTATATTTGCTGCTTACAAAATAGCAAATACAAATACACTCTCTTAAATCTATTTACAACCTCTTAAGTCTAATATCTCTTAAATCTAATTACAATAATACTTATACAAATCTAATTAAAATAATACTTATATTACTATATTTCGGCCGTCCTGATTATTAGGATCTCCTGATCCTAGTGCCGCTTCTAAGATTGTAACCTACATTTCTTGGACAATCATATTCTTTCCTATTTGGTATACTTGAATTTTTTTTTCTTACATACAAATTTTGTTTTTCACGTAAGCTGGGTTTATTTCGATTTATTGTACGTTGAAACCAAGGTTTCATATTAACTGCTGACCAAATGCCCTTATATGGCATATGCGTATGTTGGAATCCCTCAACATCTTTCACTAAATACCGATCATTTGGTAATATTTTCAAGATTTCATAAGGTCCTTTGAACTTGGGAATCAACTTTCCAGTTACACTCACATGTGAATCAAAGTTTTTTATCATCACATAGTCACCTAACCTATATTTTATTGGATTTTTCCTTTTTACATTGTAATGTCTTTCGTTACATTCTTGTTCTTTCTTTTGGATCTCTTTTGCCTTTTTTCTAATTTCTTTTATATCTCTATATTTTGTCTGTACTCCCCCTATTATATTTTCCTTTAAACTGTCCACAACTTCTCCTTTCTGGTTTATGCCAAACATCATCACGCTAGGGTGTTCGTCTATCATTCTATGACGTGTGTTGTTCATTGCAAATTCTATGATTTCTAAAAGTTTTTCCCAACTAGCGTTCTTATCGACATTTAATATCTTTGCAATCATCGGTCCTAAATTTCTATTTATTCTTTCTACCTGTCCGTTAGCCTGGGGACTGTCCGTATATAATAATAAATACGTTCTATTTTATACATTATGTTAAGGTAGAAATTAAGTAATAAATATGTTATTTCACATTGTTAAATTGTGTCATTCAATTTATATTTTAAGCAATTTAGCAATTGTAAAATAATTTATTTTGAATATTTATGTTAAGCTGAGGCAACAACTTAACTGAAGGAACGGTGAAATATGCAACGTTGCATTTTGCATTATTAACAGTGTTCCAATTAATTTGTTGCTGAGGTATAATTATTATTAATAAAATTATTACACAAAAATTGTATAAAAGAAATTGAAACAATAAAGAAAGTAATCAATCAATAAAAACTATTCTTTGATTCTTGTCGAAAACCTAATTCTGCTTTATATAGAGTAAGTTTCAAGTGCTTAATCTATAACCAATAAGCAATATTCAATAAGTTAAAGTGCTTATTGAATATTATAAGAATTAAGGCTTTTCAAATATACATAAATTTTGGTGACCCCGACGTGATCGACGTAGATCAAGGACTTAAATCAAGGACGTGACCAAAGATCACGATCACATACTACTTCATTAAGGCGTCGAAGCAAGAACACAACAGTGTGAGCTTCAAGCAGATAAAAGGCAAAAGCACAACAAGTGTGAGCTTTTAATAAAACAGCAAGAGCACAACAGTGTGAGCTGCGAACACGTTACAAGCACCAAGGTACCTGATTTGCTGGAAACAAATATGGAAACTTTTGAGGAGTTAATTCTCGAACAGCAACAACTGGGTCAATTAATCCAGAAATTGATTTCGAATTTCAAAAAGGATCCAAAAGAAAGGAAATTGAATAAAGCTTACTTTGAAGAACGTAAAAGGCGTTTAATTAAAATATGGTGTGAATTTGAAGAGAATGACAACCGTATCAGGAATTTGTCAGATGTCGAAACCACTCATGAATATTTTACTAATGAGGATTATTTAAAAACTAAAGACTTAGCAGAATGCTACATTGCTCGATTCTCTCAGCAACTACAGGAGTTCAGTGATGAAGCAAATCTCAGCAAGAAGTCGCAAGTATCTAAACAAACAGAAATTTTATGTCTCATTAACAAGCAAATGGGAATGAAAATATCATTAAAACGACTATTGGAGAAGGTCCAAGGAGATTTGGGATCAAACACGTTTACTGCGTTGGAAATATACAAAATAAAAATCAACAAGTTGTGGCAAGAAATTGAGGAACTCAATTTTAATATATGGGAAATCGCTAGTGACCCACTATCAATTGGTTACAATATAGACGAATATCAACAATTAGAGGAATTAATACAACAAACTTTGATTTCAATTTCTGAGCTGATAATAACAAAACAACCACATGTAGTTACAACAGAGGTAACTAACAATCCAATCCAATTACCGAAGGTGTCTATACCGCGATTTGACGGAGATTATCTTAAATGGACACAATTTTATGATATGTTCTCTCAAATGGTAGACAACCAATCACTACCCAAGGTACAAAAGATGTGGTTTTTAAAAAATAATTTATCAGGAGAAGCAGAGAGGCTTATCAGACATCTGCCAACTACCAATGATAGTTACGACGTAGCATGGAAGATACTTCAGGAGAGATACAGGAATAAGAGGATATTAACAACCATGTTAATACAACGGCTGCTCGGACAACCTCAATGCTCTGGCACTGCAATATCTCTAAAGTCACTACATGATGTAATACATGAATGTTTGTTGGCATTAAATAACTTAAATGTTCAAACAGATCATTGGGATCCACTCCTTCTTCATTTATTAACAAAGAAGCTGGATGCAACTACACATACGTTGTATGAGCAATCATTGGCAAGACCAAAGGAATTACAATCAATGACAGGGTTTCTAAGTTTCATTGAAACACGTTTTCAAACTCTGGAAGCTATCGGCCAAAAGAGTACTACCAATAATGACGTAAAGGTATGTAATACCGCAACAATCAACAAATCAACCAGGCAATCATGCATATATTGTAAGCAAGATTTACATCAAATATACCAATGCAAAGGGTTCTTACAAGCAAATACTTTTGAACGACTACAATTTGTTGAAAAACAAAACTTATGTCGTAACTGTTTGCGACCAGGTCATATAGCATACAACTGTAAATCAGGCAATTGTATCAAATGTAATCAAAAACACAACTCTTTACTACATGTAAACTCATGGGTTAATGGCACTGAAAAACAAACAACAATACCAAAGTCTAACAATACTCAACGCAATGTAAGCACAGGTTTAAGCGTTGATCATCAAGCATCATTAACTATTGCAAGAAAGGACAATAAACAGCAATATGTATTCTTAGGAATAGCAACTATAAGATTATTGGCACATAACGGCCAAGAAATTCAATGTAGAGCATTATTAGACTCAGGTTCTCAAGTTAATTTAATGACCGAGAGGGTAGCTCATCGACTAGGAATAACTCCAAAAGCAACATCAATGCGTATAAATGGAGTTGGTAACACCACAAAGGGTGCTCGTCAAAGAATCAGCACTGTCTTTAAATCAATGAATAGCAATTTCAATACAAATTTAGAAGCATTTGTGTTACCACATATTATTGCTCCACAACCAACACAATGTGTCAATATCAGTTCATGGAACATTCCAAAAAATATTACATTAGCTGATCCTAACTTCAATGAGCCACAAAAAATAGACGTATTATTAGGAGCTGAATTTTATCCACATCTCTTGACGTCAGGGCAAATCCAATTGGGAGTTGACAAACCAATACTCCAGAATACTACTCTTGGATGGGTTGTAAGTGGCAAACTATCAGAAACAGCAAAAGGTGACGCTGTCTGTTGTATGTTTAGCGAAGAAGAAGATTCGCTAAATAATCTCCTCGTCCGATTTTGGGATCTTGAAGAATCAGCACAAAATTCAAAACTACTGTCTGATCAAGAAAAATTATGTGAAACTCATTTTGTGGAAAACTTGAAACGTACTAAAGAAGGCAGATTTATTGTGAAATTGCCACTTATTGACAGTGTATCAACATTAGGATCCTCTAGTGAAATTGCACAACGCAGATTTTTCTCTCTTGAACGACGGCTGTCAAAAAATGAAGCATTAAGGGCACAATACGTGCAGTTTATGACTGAGTATAAAGATCTCGGTCACATGGAAGAAATTCAACCTGATGACATCATGGCCTCACATTATTTCATTCCTCATCATTGCGTGATAAAACCAGATAGCACCACGACAAAATTACGTGTTGTGTTTGATGCATCTAGTAAAACTTCATCAGGTCGATCATTGAATGACATTATGCATACTGGTCCTGTGGTACAGAGCGATCTATTCTCAATATTATTACGATTCAGAATTCCAAGATACGCTTTCACAACGGACATTGAGAAAATGTATAGGCAAATACTTATTCACCCAGAAGATCAAATGCTACAATTAATCATTTGGAGAAATAATCCACAGGAGCCGCTACGATTTTATAAACTAAAAACTGTGACATATGGGACTCGATCAGCTCCATACTTAGCTACCAAATGTTTACAAACTTTAGCAAGAGAAAGTTCTGGTACTTATCCATTTGGAGCAGAGACCCTACGAAGAGATTTCTATGTCGATGATGGATTATGTGGCTCTAACAGTCTGATAGAGGCTAAGGTGATTCAAGAACAACTAATTAACATTTTGAAATCATATTGTTTTAAGCCAAGAAAATGGTGCGCTAATCACCCATAATTACTACAAAACATTTCACCACATGATCAAGAAGTCTGTTGGGATATTTCTACTTGTTCGTTCAAAACAGCTAAGACTTTGGGAATGATTTGGACACCACAGCTTAATAATTTGTGCATAACAACAAGTATAACACCATGTACAACTTTTACTAAGCGTTCAGTAGTTTCAGACTTAGCAAGAGTTTATGACCCATTAGGATTGGTAGCACCAATCATAGTCACAGCAAAAATATTTGTTCAACGAATTTGGGAAGTAAAGACGACCTGGGAAGATCTGTTACCTCATGAATATGAAGCCGAATGGGTTAAGTTTCGGTCAAGACTGCAAGAAACTAATAATATGATCATTCCGAGATATGTTTTTAACCACGAAATTCCATTAGATATTCAATTACATTGTTTTGTAGATGCATCTGAAAAAGCATATGGAGCAGCAATCTATATATGGTGGGACGTTGGGACAGCGCACTGTCCAACAAGTGGCCCCACTGAAGTGAAGGATTAGTCGAAGTAGACCACGAAACGACTTGGGTCCTTTTTCGTCCTTCGATTCTCGGATGTTGTTATTGAGTTAAAGCTGGAGTGGCTTCCGTTCGCATAATTACATCTTTTGTTAATGCAAGCATCTCATTTAGCTTGAGGTATCCTGCCAAGTCGTCACCAACCCAATGGTGCCCCAAGACAGTCTTCCTCCTACTTGCCAGTGCTGGACATTGGCACAATATATGCACCGCTGTCTCCTTTTCTTCTAGACATAGTCTGCAAGTGTCTTCCTCAGCTAGAGTTATCTTTTTGAGGTGATACTTGAAGTTGCCATGTCCAGTAATTAGTGAGGTCAGCCAGCTTAGAGTGCTCCGCGAATAGCTAAGCACTTTTATCGCTTCCCTGGCCCACGGTTTAGGTAACATGAGTTTGGTCTGTCTACAAGTGCTCAACTCTCTCCATCTATTAAGATGAAGTGAGATTATCCACTTATTGACATAGGCTGCCGTCATGCTGTACTCCAATGGTATTCTGGGCTCCGGGCCACTGAAATTATGGCTTGATCCTTGCTTTGCAAGTTCATCTGCCTTCTCGTTTTGCTCAATACCGATGTGTCCTTTAACCCACATGATCGTCATCTCATTTCCACGAGCACATTCCATGAGCTTCGTTACACATTCTTGTACTAAGCTGTTAGTTATGTATGTCTTTTGCATGCTTTTGATAACTGCTTGGTTGTCCAGCGCTATCAGAATCTTTTTCTGATATACCTGACAATCCAATAGGTGATCCAGAGCATGAGAGACCGCCATAAGTTCCGCTTGATAGACGGAAACATATATTCCTAGATGTAGAGTGCACGTTAGATTTAGCTCTTTCGAGTAAACCCCAGCACCAGCTCTGCCATCCATTAAGGAGCCATCGGTAAATATGCAAATGTCATTCCTTCCACATTCATTATGTAGAAGGCCGTCTACTATCAGTGTTCTGTAGGACACTTTTGCCCCATAGACCCTCCTCATAGTCGCCAATGGCATCTGCGTTTCCTTGACCGCGGCCTGGACGAGATCAAGAATCTTACGTTGGCCCACTAATTTTCCGAAGTTGTTCCACGTGGAGCTCCGGTTCATGTGAATTGCTGCCAGTGCCGCCGTTTTCTTTATATGTAAATCCAACGGAAGCAAGCCTAGCATCGCCCCTAATGCCGGTGTTGGTGTAGTTCGCATAGCGCCTGTTATTCCAACACAGGCTAGTCGCTGGACTTTATCTAACTTCGTCTTTATTGTCTTTTGGGTAACTTTACACCACCAGACAACTGACGCATATGTTATAATAGGTCTGACCATCATGGTATAGATCCAGTGCATCGATTTTGGGGATATCCCCCATCGTCTTCCGCACACTCTCTTACATTGAAATAGAGCTCTTTTCGCTTTCCTGATCTTTTCATCCACATGTTCATTCCAAGTCAGTTTATTACCTAGGATAACACCTAGATACTTCACCGACTTTGATATGCGAATGTTATTATCAAAAAGTTGTAAGGGCTCCATTGACAGACTTCTCTTCCTCGTGAAGAGGATAGTGTCTGATTTCGTGGCATTGATGGCCAGGCCTTGTTCCCTACATCATTTTTCGACGCATTTGAGAGCACCTCTCATCACGTTTCTAATGGTGTCTGGGAACTTGCCATTCACCATCAGTGCTATATCGTCCGCATACCCAATTGTTTGTATGCCTTTGAAGTCAAGCGGTTGAAGTAGAGAGTCTATGGTCACGTTCCACAGAAATGGTGAAAGCACCCCTCCCTGTGGGCAGCCTCTGACTGTTCTGCCTCTCAGTCTATGTCTTTCATTTTGTAGGTTTACTGCTCTTTGCCTTAACATGAAATCTATCCATCCAATAATGATTGAACCGACTTCTCGGTCAGCTAGAGCAGATTTTAATTTATCAAAGCTTACTTTGTCAAAGGCTCCTTCGATGTCCATCATGATGGCCATTGAAATGCCTCCTGAAGTCAGCTCTCTCTCAGCTGCCCTCACGACTTCGTGCAGGGCAGTCTCTGTTGATCTCCCCGCCCTATAGGCATGTTGACATCTGCTTAAAGGATATTTCATTAGCGTGGTGCATTCTAGATAGTCCACTATTACCTTTTCCATAGCTTTAAGCATGAAAGAGGTAAGGCTAACTGGCCTGAATGACTTTGCTTCTGTGTAATCCTTTTTTCCTCGCTTTGGTAGAAAAGTCACCCTTGACTCTCTCCAAGCTTTAGGGACGTACCTTGTTGCCAGTGACGTCCTGAATATCTCCGTGAGCCTAACTGCGAGCAGGTCAATTCCCCATCGCAGGAGTGCTGGAAATATGCCATCCAACCCCGGTGACTTAAATGGAGCGAATGTCAAAATGGCATTCCTAACTGCATTTATGGTCACTATCCGTTCTGCATCAAATCTTTCCTCTCTGTTCATTCCCCTTATGGGAGATGGCCAGTGATAATCAAATTTGAAGCTTCCTGGAAAATGGATCTCCATGAGAGTACTCAATGACTCACCTACTGTCTCCGTCATTGTACCATCCTTCTTTCGGATTAAACCAAGTCTTGAGACCGGATCTTTGGTGACCATCTTTTGTAACCGACTTACTTCAGAGGTCCCCTTCATGCTCGAACAGAAATTCCTCCACGACTCCCGTTTCCGGTTGCGTAGTGCTTTCTTAAATTCACGCTTTTTGGCCTTATACAAGTCCCATGATTCGGAGTTCTTCTCCCTCATGTATTTATTACAGGCTTTCCTTGTCTCCTTTTTTATTACATCAAGATCCTGACTCCACCAAGGTGTCGATGACTTTTCTGCAATGCTAGTTTGGGGACAAGCGTTTTCGAATGCATTAATCATCGCAGCAGTAATTGCTTTGACTTCTGTCTCTACATTCCATGTGGTCTTGAGTTTCCTCAACGGCCTGTTTTGTAATAATTCCGTCAACAACGTCAAGTAAGTTACCTGATTAGTATTCTCAGGAATTCTTACTAGCCTCTGACTATTAGTGCGTTTCGGACGACAGAGTAGTTCAAAGTGTATAGCCCGATGATCCGACATTGTTAGTCTATCAGCGACCCTCCATTTCTCAATTTTCTGTGTCATTGCGCCTGAGCACAGGGTTAGGTCAATAACTTCTGACCTTCGTGCGTCAACGAAGGTAGGTTCTAACCCCCTGTTTACAATCATCAGATTGTATTTTTCAACAAACTCGAGGAGAGATTCCCCTCTGTTGTTATTATCGCTGCTACCCCACACAATGTTGTGTGCGTTCGCATCACATCCTATGACAATTTCTAGCCTTTTCGTCCTACAATACTCCATCAGTCTGATTACCTCCTGACTGGGAGGTGGTTCAGTAGAGTCGTATGGTAGATAGGCTGACGCCACGATAAAAGTATTTGCATCACTCCCTACTCTTACCGTAGTAAGATCTGGTGAGCATAGATGAGGCAATTGGATGCATTGTATCCCCTTCCTCACCATTATGGATGTCCTTATTTTACCAGCTGCCTGTGGAAAGAACAGCGTGGCAACTGATGTACCAAGTCCCATAATAGCGTTTTGAACAATCCAGGGCTCTTGAATCAGTAGTATGTCCAACTTTTCTTCGTCAAAGTGTCGCAGGATCATTGCTGATGCTGCTTTACTGTGATGAATATTCAGTTGTTCAACCTTTATGTTTTTCTGGTATGGTCCCACCCGCCTCCCTAACGGTCTACACAGACCCGCTAGCCCCATATCAGAGGCGTTGTCTTGCTCGTCGTGCATCCCTTTAGAATTTCACTTTGGCTTGATCAAGACCACAGTTGAGCCTACCCCCTGCGGTCTTAATCACCTCCGCGTCTTCTTTCGGGCACCACACTGTGAGCCTGACGCCAGCACTGCTCTCCTCGCCAAACTTGTTGAAGTTAGTAACTCTCCACTTTGAAGTGTCCTTAACACAGCTGTTTTGCTTCTGCAGTCTGCTAAGAATACTTTCCTTGCCTACAGTAGAGTCGTACACAAAAATAAGTAATCTTCTTTCGTTGCGCAACGCCGTTAGCGTGTCAGCCGTCAGCTTAGCTTCAGGCCAAAGGCCTTCCAACTTAGTTACCGTGCTGATTAGCCATGCCTTTGACTGTTGGTTCTTACACTTAATGGTAATGTACCCATCCTCAAGGCGAGCGTTGCCAACAAACCCTATGTCACCTATTCCGCCATCTAAGGACTCCACGGCGTTCAACAACGATGCTTTAAAAGCAACTAAGTGTTTCTCGCCAAGAGGTCCTTCGACTCTTGAATCGGTGATGCCCATATTGAGATCCGTCCCAGCGAACTGGGCATAGGACCTCTTATGGGCAGGGCCATCCTTTGCGTCTCCTACTGCCCGCCTGCCGTAATTCTGTTTATTTGCAGCCTTAATTGTGCTAGGTAGATGGTCCGCTCTACTGGTCTGGGGCCCCACTTGCTTAACAACAGTTATAAGTTGTCTGCCTTGTTTTGGTTGGTTAACACCCTGTATGGGTTGTCCGCCTTTTTTAACCCCAGTTCCGTTTTGCGTTCTCTTCTGGTTATCAGCCGCTAAAGGTTGTCCACCACGCCGACCAACAGTCCTTTTACCAACCAATGCGGGTCGGTTGAGTGCCTGATAAGGTACTCTACCTCGTGCACTGGTTGGATCTTTGACTGTCGATTCAGCTTGGCTGACATCCTTTACTGGTTGTCCACCATCAGAGTTATCGCCTGTGATTCTAGCTGACGGAGTTGAGCTTGCTGTCGGAGCTTCCGGGCATCCGCCCTTATACCTCTTTGCTAGCTGCTCTTCCTCCAGCGATGATTCCACATGCGATAGTCCGCTGAGTCGATCGGCTAGTTGTTCAACCGATCTTGTGGCTTTTGCAGCCTTTTGCCTCTCTCTTCTTCGCTTCTGCTTCTCCCTCTTGTTCAGACGGATACGCTCGGCCAAGTCGAGATCAGTCTTTGTCATGTTTCCAACTGTTTTGGTTAACGGATCAGCCTCTTGCGGGGCTTCTTCGTCCACCATTTTGTTGGTCTCATGACCGTCATGCGTTGTGGTGTCTGAAGCTAAGGCTATCAGCTCGGTCTGTGAGGCCTCATTGTCCACCTTATCAGCATCAACCACTTCGCCTTGAGTTGGTATATTTAGAATTTGTTTATCAATTTTGATTCCCACGAGTTGCGAAGAGAGATATGTCCACCTGCGGAGAGCTTCGCATTGCACAGGTAAGGCTGTTTAATACAGGAGGTCGCCAGGTATCCTGAGTTCGCTACTAAGACTGCTTCTACCCCAGCAGCCAAGCTAAAGGCGTAGCTGTTCCACCTTAGTTTGGGGGGTTTTATTTCTAATACAGACAATCCATTTATTCACACATTCATACAATCATTCTCACTGCTCATACACTAAAAGGGTGTTTTCCTTCACCCCGCCCGACTATCTGCGTCAAACGATAAGCAGAGACATGACCGTACTTATCGCTTGACAGTTGACCTGATAGATAGTCGCACTTCCCGAAGGCTGCTCAACTTAGCAGGGCCTGAGCAAATGCCGGGCCGACCTGCTAGCAGAAGGGTCGTCTTATCAGGAATCGTAGCAAGCTACTTTGACCTGTGCGCCCTCACGACTTACCAGGAATCGTAGAAGTTCTACTTTAACCTGTGCATTTTCTCTTTTAGTCGCCTTTTACGACAAGCAGAGACAAACTGAGGTGGTATTCTTATCCCGCCACCACACGGAAGAGCAGCAATCTATGTAAGAGCAATTCTAAAAACAGGTACAATCATAGTACGGCTACTTTGCTCAAAATCAAGAGTAGCGCCATTAAAAAGGCAAACAATTCCACGATTAAAATTGTGCGCAGCACTTCTGGGAGCCCAACTGTTAGCGAAGGTTAAACAAGTTCTTACATACGATAACCACAAATACTTTTTATGGACAGACTCACAAGTTGTATTATACTGGATCAACTCTAACTCAAATATTTTTCAAACATTTGTAGCACATAGAGTAGCACGAATTCATGAAATATCTAATGCAAGCCAATGGCGTCATGTAAGGTCCAAATTAAATCCAGCAGACCACCTATCAAGGGGTTTACAACCTACGGAATTACATTCCAGTCACATGTGGTTTTTTGGACCACTGTTTTTATATGGAAGCGAATCATCATGGCCAGGTCCAATTGCTCAGGAACATCTTATAACTGATCATTCTGAAACCAAAAGGAGGGCGCTTGAAATGCAATGCTCAACACAACCTTCAATCGTAACTTCAGCAATCACCAGCATTACTGAAGATTTCATCTATAAGATCAATTATAGAAACTCGTTTGCAAGATTGCAACGAATCATTGCGTACGCACTACGATTTGTAAAATACTCCAAAGGCAAAGAAAACAGGCACACTACCTCTTTAATATTAAGTCCAGACGAGTTGAACTCATCATTACAAGTAATCATACGTATAATACAACAAAGCGATTTCAGGGAAGAATTGCAGCAATTACACTCAAATGGAACAGTGCACAAAACTATTTCTCTCTTCAGTTTAAGTCCATTCTTAAATAGTAACGGAATTCTAAGAGTCGGAGGTCGACTTTCATCATCACTTATAGCTTATGATACCAAACATCCAATGGTATTGCCATATAATGATTAAATTGTGAAAAGTGTTTTCGTTGATGTTCATAGAAAAAACATGCATTGTGGTGCACAAGCATTATTGCCACAAATCCGACTTCAATTTTGGCCCATCAAGGGAAAGATAATGGCTCGATCAACGGTTCAACATTGTGTCCGCTGCACAAGAAGCAGACCAACAACATTTCAACAAATAATGGGTCAGCTACCACCAGCGAGAGTTTAACCTTCAAGGCCATTCTACAATGCAGGAGTAGATTTTTGTGGACCATTTTGGGTTCACTACAAAATCAGAGGAAAAAGACCACACAAGGTTTATGTAGCAGTGTTTTGTTGTTTTGCCACAAAAGCAGTCCATTTAGAAGTGGTGAGCGACTTAACTTCTGATGCATTTATTGGTGCACTGAAGAGGTTCATAGCTCGACGAGGACATTGCAATACGCTGCATTGTGACAATGCTACAAATTTTGTTGGTGCGAACAATAAATTAAATGAATTATCCGAACTGCTACGTAGAACTTCTGTTCAAAATAAAATAGTTCAAACATACAGTGATAAATTAATCACATTTAAATTCATTCCACCTCGAACTCCACATTTCGGGGGTCTTTGGAAGGCAGCTGTTAAATCAGCTAAATATCATTTAGTTCGAAGTACATCAACAGCTTCATTAACCTATGAAGAGTTGGAAACGATCATTGTGGAAATTGAAGCAATATTGAACTCAAGACCATTAACACCAATGTCATCAGATCCAAACGATCTTGCCGCATTGACACCAGGTCACTTGCTAATTGGTGAACCACTCACTGCACCTATAGACACCAATGTTCATGGGACAAATCACAACCTACTTACCAGGTGGAAATTGGTTTCTCATTTGAGACTTGAATTTTGGAAAAGATGGAACGCTGAGTACTTAACAGAACTACAACAGCGACATAAATGGAAGGTTCCTGTTGACAATGTCAAAGAAAACACGATGGTCATAATCAAAGAAGACAATACAGCTCCACTAAACTGGCCCTTAGGTCGTGTTATGAAAGTGTTTCGAGGCGATGATGGCATGGTACGAGTAGTGGAAATGAAGATAGTTGCAGGAATTTGTAAACGGCCTATTCATTTGCTTGCTCCACTGTTTCGAGAAGATGAAGAGAAAGACGAAAAACGAAAACATCATTCAAACATAAGCCAGGAAGATACCTTGGTAATTCCATCAAAGAAAATAAAGTTGCCCCAACAAACAACATTATTCGCAATTATTCTCACACTATTCTTTCTGCCAATTATATTGGGCAATCCTGTAACCACAACACAGCTTAATTCAAGTATTGGTCTCTCCTTCGAAAATATGGGCACTGTTTAGATGGTAACAGGTGAATGGAAAATGGTTGTTTATTATGAATTAGCTCCAGTACAGACTCAATATAATACATTCGTTAATGGAATTTCTGCACTAGATAAATTGTGCATCAAACTACAGCAGGATTCGGCTTGTCACACGCTCGTAGGTACGTTTGAGCATACAAGAGATGATATCCTACAGGAGAAGATTTTATTAAACAACAGACGAGATAAACGAGGAGCCATAAACCTCGTTGGAAATGTGGCAAAGGCTTTATTTGGGGTTCTGGACTCAAATTACGCAGAGGATATGTCACAAACAATAAATCAGCTAAAGGAAGATGATAACCACCTAGCTAGATTGCTGCAGAATCAAACCTCCATAATAGATTCAACATTAAATATACTTAAACGTGATGAAGAAACTGTTAATAGTCAACTTGGTCAACTTCAAGATCAAATTAGCCAAGTACTAAATCGAATCGACAATGAAACCGAACAAATTAAAATTACGCAGATATTCATATCAATTGCAATACAATTGACACTGATGGGTGCTAATTTGCAAAGAATACAAGCGGAAATTATAAATTTTTTAATTGACTCTCATCACGGAAAAATAAGTCCTCTATTGTTATCACCTCAACAACTCAAAAATGAGATTAAACATATAAGAAGTCATATTCCACCATCTCGACGATTTCCGGTTAATCAAGATGATTTAGTTCAACTCTACAAAATAATGGAAATATCTGGTGCAGTAACTAAGGAACAAATCATATTTGTTATTAAGGTACCACTTATAGATTCTTATGACATGGAACTATTCAGAATATTACCTATACCAACAGTTATACACAACACCATTTTAACAATCAAAAGTGATGTCTCGTTTATAGCAGTAAACACATTTCGAGATCAATACATTCCCCTGCGAGAAAATGAGCTAGATAATTGTCAAATTCCGAACAAGGCGGTGTATGTTTGTTCTAGAAAGCATATAAAACTAGGCAGATACGCAGAAACTCATACGTGTGAGAAAGAATTATTTAATAATCGAACCACAACAAGCTGCAGATTAACACAGTTATCCAATAAGATGGTTTGGACGAAAATGGAACAAACAAATCAATGAATATATGCTACAGTGAATAGAACTGAGATGTCATCTGTTTGCGGAACACAATTAAATCAAGTCACGATAGAAGGATCGGGGATTTTAACATTACGACCAGAATGTACAATAAGAAACAATCTAGTTACAATTCAAGGTCATTACTCATTGCCATCTGTAGTTCATTCATCATTTGTTCACGTAGAACAGCTTGCATCCATAACTACACCAAATGAAATAAAAACAATCATCACCAAGGCTGACGATCATCTTGAGACACAACTGAAAGAACTATCAATGTTACATCAAAGGTTAAAGGCTATGGATAAGTTTTCAGTTAAGGCCGAACCAGTTTCTCAACCACACCATATAATTAGTTACGTGGGAACTATTTTACTGCTGACATTGTGTTGCACTTACATAATATACAAATCTATGAAGAAGTGTAAACAAACCCGACGAAAAGATGATTCACCTCAATCTGAGTCCACAGCATATCCACAACCTACCCCAAGACGGCAACAGCTCGTTGTGGAAGTATAAGTAGTTGAGTTATTATTATACCACTCAACGGAGGGGAGAATGTTAAGGTAGAAATTAAGTAATAAATAAATTATTTCACATTGTTAAATTGTGTCATTCAATTTATATTTTAAGCAATTTAGCAATTGTGAAATAATTTATTTTGAATATTTATGTTAAGCTGAGGCAACAACTTAATTGGAGCAACGGTGAAATATGCAACCTTGCATTTTGCATTATTAATAGTGTTCCAATTAATTTGTTGCTGAGGTATAATTATTATTAATAAAATTATTGCACAAAAATTGTATAAAAGAAATTGAAACAATAAAGAAAGTAATCAATCAATAAAAACTATTCTTTGATTCTTGTCGAAAACCTAATTCTGCTTTATATAGAGTAAGTTTCAAGTGCTTAATCTATAACCAATAAGCAATATTCAATAAGTTAAAGTGCTTATTGAATATTATAAGAATTAAGGCTTTTCAAATATACACATTACTTTAAAAATTTAATAATTTAAAATAACGAAGATTCAATAATTTTTATAAAATATCTGATTAACCGAAAATGTTAAATTTACTTTTGATTTATTTAATTAATTTTATATCGTATTTTGTAAATACTATGTTCATATATTTTTCTACACTATTTAAAAAAATAAAAACAAAATAAAAAAAAAAAAATATATATAATTACAATTACGTATAATTATATATTTATATAATTACATATATAATTACAATTTTATATGTATATACCTCTATGTTTTCTTAAAGTGCATGTCCATGTTAGCATTTCCTTTAGATAGCAAAATAGAAAAACAAGATAGCAAAATATATGTGCGGTCCCAAAGCTAAATTCGACAGGCCACAAGCCAATGTGGTGAATGAACTAGAAATATTAGATAACAAGGGGGACATTACATGGTATCTTATAGTCGTAATATTAATACCATTTTCACAAATGGCAATAAAATTATACCAATTACACAAAAACGCACTAAAAAAAAATACACGAGAGCAATATCAGTTGCACAAAATTTAGACAGTGTATAATATTTGTTTACACTTCCACAAAATTCTATTTTCTATTTTCCCCAATCAATTGCCTTTCAATCAATTTTTTTCAACCAATTACTTTTTCTTTCGATCAATTGCCTATAATCACCATCACCTAATGGTAGATGGAATGGCAACAGATCATAATTAAAATCAGTGCCCATAAAGAAGTTTTTGACAAGTCGTATAAAAGCCTAAATATTAATAGGCACACGACATCAGAAACAATCGAAAAGCACATAAACATCCTCCTTCATAGTTTAGAGAATATACGAGTAATACTAAACGTAAATTACTCGCGGCTTACTTTAGAACATAAAAAACAAGCCGAAAGTTTTTTTATAAATAACAGAGAGAAAATTTTAAAAATCTCTGTAAAAAAGGCATAGAAATAAAATTGCCTGATAAAATACATGAGAAAATCTCATATAACTACACGTTAATAAAACCAGAAAACATTGACACTAACAAAATGCCACAAACATCAATAGAATTCTTGGGAATCGCATCTAAAATCGTATCAGATTTTGATGGTACTCCCGAAAATTTGGTAAGTTTTGTAGCATCACTAGAACTTCTTAGCAGTGTCAATGATGGCAATGACGTAGTTGCAATCAACCTAATAAAGACAAAACTAAAAGGAGCAGCAATAAATCTTATCACAGGATCAGAAACGACGATACCACAAGTAACAGAATCTCTAAAGAAGAAAGTTAAAGGCGAATCCGTTGATGTCGTCACTGCAAAGTTGATGAATATTCGTCAAAATTCCAAACCGTCGAATACATATGCCAAGGAAGTCGAAGAGCTTACAAAAAAGCTACAGTGTGCATATTGTAATAATTTTAATGTTTATTTTTGTAATCGTATTATTTAAAAATCAAAGACAGGTCGTTTTGAGTGTTCATTAGAGACTCATTTTATTAAATTTTTATTCTTAACTCTAACATAATTTCTTACAACTAATTTCCAATAGAATCTTATGTATTGATTCTATTGGTTAATACTTATAATACTTGCGTCTAATTGGTTAACCCAAATTAGACGTATATAATATTCTTACAGACATAACTTATCAATAAATGGTGTACTATTAACTAATGCAAGTGTTCTACATATGGTTTCACTTGAAACCGTTTATTCTATTGACACAGTTTTGACTTATGCATATTGCACATATGGTGCAATGTGCGGCTCAGTTATTTGTCATCAAAGTAATGACAAAATAAAGGCTCATATTTCCTGACAATAGTTTGTCATAAATTTTATCAAAATAGAACTGTGTCAATGTTTACTTTAAAATATTTAGAACAATTGAATGTTTTGTGATATGTGTGGTCTCATACCCATATCACATTACACCCTTATTCTTTAAAGAAAAAAAAAATTTTTTTTTTTTTGAAGTATA
Organism: Teleopsis dalmanni; assembly: GCF_002237135.1. Classification (NCBI taxonomy): domain Eukaryota; kingdom Metazoa; phylum Arthropoda; class Insecta; order Diptera; family Diopsidae; genus Teleopsis; species Teleopsis dalmanni. Next base: position 127,823,417 of record NC_051846.1, on the reverse strand, counting down.
TTTATTATATCATTATTTCTTTAATAGAACTTGAACTTGCAAAACTAACATGTAATAAGTTTTTATTTATAATTAAAAGTTATTAATGATAATTGAAGTAATTGCATATTACATTACATATATTGTGCTTATTTTTATATGAAGTTTTCTTACTCTATTTTTGTTTACTAATGATTAATATAATAAAGATTATGAATTGTATAAAGTTATTAATATTATATATAGATAATAATAATTGTATTTGATGACAATTATTAATAATAATTATGTTTTGTATTATTTTTATGTATTACTTTATTTTCTTCACCGTCATTTATCGTTAAATTAGTGCCATTAATATCTATTACTTCAAAGGGGCCTATGTATGGGCTAGTGTGTTTTCTTTTATTCTGAGATTTTACTAATACTTTATCTCCTATTTCTAACCTAATTGGATTATTATTATAATTAGTTTGTTTTTGTCTTTTAATTTTGGCATCATGTGTGAACTTTCTAGCTTTTTCAATCGATACTTTGAGACGAGCTTTCAATTCGTTCGCGTAATTTTCTAAATTGAATTTACCTATATCATCCTTGAGTTTTTCATCAGGAAGTGAGGGTAGTTTGCCAAAAACGAGTTCATGTGGCGTATAGCCAGTGTCTATGTGGGGTGAGGTATTATATGCAAAAGCATAGTATGGTATCCATCTGTCCCATTCTTCTTCTTCAGTAAAATTTAAAAGATATTCATTGAGGACTCTATGATTCCTTTCTATTGTACCAATTGTTTCATGGTGGTAAGGAGTTGAGAATACTTGTTTTATATCTAATAATTCTGTGATTTTTGTAAATAATTCATTTACAAACTCAGTTCCTCTGTCTGATTTGAGTATTTTGAATAAACCGAATTTTAATATTAGTTGTTCAATTAATGTTTTAGCTACTGTATGTGTTTCTTTTTTTACTATTGGATATGCAATGATGAATCTACTTAATTCACATTGCATTGTGAGAATATATCTAAATCCATTTGAAGGACGAAGAGAACCTACGGTATCAATTTCTATTGTTTCGAAAACGTTTGTAGGTGTTGTTGTAATTTCTAATTGTTCTTTTGTATGTTTCGTTTGTTTGTTGATTTGACATTTGTGACATGTACTGATATATTTATGAA
>NC_051846.1:127797909-127822164 GCF_002237135.1 Teleopsis dalmanni | reverse complement strand
GCATCCCTTTAGAATTTCACTTTGGCTTGATCAAGACCACAGTTGAGCCTACCCCCTGCGGTCTTAATCACCTCCGCGTCTTCTTTCGGGCACCACACTGTGAGCCTGACGCCAGCACTGCTCTCCTCGCCAAACTTGTTGAAGTTAGTAACTCTCCACTTTGAAGTGTCCTTAACACAGCTGTTTTGCTTCTGCAGTCTGCTAAGAATACTTTCCTTGCCTACAGTAGAGTCGTACACAAAAATAAGTAATCTTCTTTCGTTGCGCAACGCCGTTAGCGTGTCAGCCGTCAGCTTAGCTTCAGGCCAAAGGCCTTCCAACTTAGTTACCGTGCTGATTAGCCATGCCTTTGACTGTTGGTTCTTTCACTTAATGGTAATGTACCCATCCTCAAGGCGAGCGTTGCCAACAAACCCTATGTCACCTATTCCGCCATCTAAGGACTCCACGGCGTTCAACAACGATGCTTTAAAAGCAACTAAGTGTTTCTCGCCAAGAGGTCCTTCGACTCTTGAATCGGTGATGCCCATATTGAGATCCGTCCCAGCGAACTGGGCATAGGACCTCTTATGGGCAGGGCCATCCTTTGCGTCTCCTACTGCCCGCCTGCCGTAATTCTGTTTATTTGCAGCCTTAATTGTGCTAGGTAGATGGTCCGCTCTACTGGTCTGGGGCCCCACTTGCTTAACAACAGTTATAAGTTGTCTGCCTTGTTTTGGTTGGTTAACACCCTGTATGGGTTGTCCGCCTTTTTTAACCCCAGTTCCGTTTTGCGTTCTCTTCTGGTTATCAGCCGCTAAAGGTTGTCCACCACGCCGACCAACAGTCCTTTTACCAACCAATGCGGGTCGGTTGAGTGCCTGATAAGGTACTCTACCTCGTGCACTGGTTGGATCTTTGACTGTCGATTCAGCTTGGCTGACATCCTTTACTGGTTGTCCACCATCAGAGTTATCGCCTGTGATTCTAGCTGACGGAGTTGAGCTTGCTGTCGGAGCTTCCGGGCATCCGCCCTTATACCTCTTTGCTAGCTGCTCTTCCTCCAGCGATGATTCCACATGCGATAGTCCGCTGAGTCGATCGGCTAGTTGTTCAACCGATCTTGTGGCTTTTGCAGCCTTTTGCCTCTCTCTTCTTCGCTTCTGCTTCTCCCTCTTGTTCAGACGGATACGCTCGGCCAAGTCGAGATCAGTCTTTGTCATGTTTCCAACTGTTTTGGTTAACGGATCAGCCTCTTGCGGGGCTTCTTCGTCCACCATTTTGTTGGTCTCATGACCGTCATGCGTTGTGGTGTCTGAAGCTAAGGCTATCAGCTCGGTCTGTGAGGCCTCATTGTCCACCTTATCAGCATCAACCACTTCGCCTTGAGTTGGTATATTTAGAATTTGTTTATCAATTTTGATTCCCACGAGTTGCGAAGAGAGATATGTCCACCTGCGGAGAGCTTCGCATTGCACAGGTAAGGCTGTTTAATACAGGAGGTCGCCAGGTATCCTGAGTTCGCTACTAAGACTGCTTCTACCCCAGCAGCCAAGCTAAAGGCGTAGCTGTTCCACCTTAGTTTGGGGGGTTTTATTTCTAATACAGACAATCCATTTATTCACACATTCATACAATCATTCTCACTGCTCATACACTAAAAGGGTGTTTTCCTTCACCCCGCCCGACTATCTGCGTCAAACGATAAGCAGAGACATGACCGTACTTATCGCTTGACAGTTGACCTGATAGATAGTCGCACTTCCCGAAGGCTGCTCAACTTAGCAGGGCCTGAGCAAATGCCGGGCCGACCTGCTAGCAGAAGGGTCGTCTTATCAGGAATCGTAGCAAGCTACTTTGACCTGTGCGCCCTCACGACTTACCAGGAATCGTAGAAGTTCTACTTTAACCTGTGCATTTTCTCTTTTAGTCGCCTTTTACGACAAGCAGAGACAAACTGAGGTGGTATTCTTATCCCGCCACCACACGGAAGAGCAGCAATCTATGTAAGAGCAATTCTAAAAACAGGTACAATCATAGTACGGCTACTTTGCTCAAAATCAAGAGTAGCGCCATTAAAAAGGCAAACAATTCCACGATTAAAATTGTGCGCAGCACTTCTGGGAGCCCAACTGTTAGCGAAGGTTAAACAAGTTCTTACATACGATAACCACAAATACTTTTTATGGACAGACTCACAAGTTGTATTATACTGGATCAACTCTAACTCAAATATTTTTCAAACATTTGTAGCACATAGAGTAGCACGAATTCATGAAATATCTAATGCAAGCCAATGGCGTCATGTAAGGTCCAAATTAAATCCAGCAGACCACCTATCAAGGGGTTTACAACCTACGGAATTACATTCCAGTCACATGTGGTTTTTTGGACCACTGTTTTTATATGGAAGCGAATCATCATGGCCAGGTCCAATTGCTCAGGAACATCTTATAACTGATCATTCTGAAACCAAAAGGAGGGCGCTTGAAATGCAATGCTCAACACAACCTTCAATCGTAACTTCAGCAATCACCAGCATTACTGAAGATTTCATCTATAAGATCAATTATAGAAACTCGTTTGCAAGATTGCAACGAATCATTGCGTACGCACTACGATTTGTAAAATACTCCAAAGGCAAAGAAAACAGGCACACTACCTCTTTAATATTAAGTCCAGACGAGTTGAACTCATCATTACAAGTAATCATACGTATAATACAACAAAGCGATTTCAGGGAAGAATTGCAGCAATTACACTCAAATGGAACAGTGCACAAAACTATTTCTCTCTTCAGTTTAAGTCCATTCTTAAATAGTAACGGAATTCTAAGAGTCGGAGGTCGACTTTCATCATCACTTATAGCTTATGATACCAAACATCCAATGGTATTGCCATATAATGATTAAATTGTGAAAAGTGTTTTCGTTGATGTTCATAGAAAAAACATGCATTGTGGTGCACAAGCATTATTGCCACAAATCCGACTTCAATTTTGGCCCATCAAGGGAAAGATAATGGCTCGATCAACGGTTCAACATTGTGTCCGCTGCACAAGAAGCAGACCAACAACATTTCAACAAATAATGGGTCAGCTACCACCAGCGAGAGTTTAACCTTCAAGGCCATTCTACAATGCAGGAGTAGATTTTTGTGGACCATTTTGGGTTCACTACAAAATCAGAGGAAAAAGACCACACAAGGTTTATGTAGCAGTGTTTTGTTGTTTTGCCACAAAAGCAGTCCATTTAGAAGTGGTGAGCGACTTAACTTCTGATGCATTTATTGGTGCACTGAAGAGGTTCATAGCTCGACGAGGACATTGCAATACGCTGCATTGTGACAATGCTACAAATTTTGTTGGTGCGAACAATAAATTAAATGAATTATCCGAACTGCTACGTAGAACTTCTGTTCAAAATAAAATAGTTCAAACATACAGTGATAAATTAATCACATTTAAATTCATTCCACCTCGAACTCCACATTTCGGGGGTCTTTGGAAGGCAGCTGTTAAATCAGCTAAATATCATTTAGTTCGAAGTACATCAACAGCTTCATTAACCTATGAAGAGTTGGAAACGATCATTGTGGAAATTGAAGCAATATTGAACTCAAGACCATTAACACCAATGTCATCAGATCCAAACGATCTTGCCGCATTGACACCAGGTCACTTCCTAATTGGTGAACCACTCACTGCACCTATAGACACCAATGTTCATGGGACAAATCACAACCTACTTACCAGGTGGAAATTGGTTTCTCATTTGAGACTTGAATTTTGGAAAAGATGGAACGCTGAGTACTTAACAGAACTACAACAGCGACATAAATGGAAGGTTCCTGTTGACAATGTCAAAGAAAACACGATGGTCATAATCAAAGAAGACAATACAGCTCCACTTAACTGGCCCTTAGGTCGTGTTATGAAAGTGTTTCGAGGCGATGATGGCATGGTACGAGTAGTGGAAATGAAGATAGTTGCAGGAATTTGTAAACGGCCTATTCATTTGCTTGCTCCACTGTTTCGAGAAGATGAAGAGAAAGACGAAAAACGAAAACATCATTCAAACATAAGCCAGGAAGATACCTTGGTAATTCCATCAAAGAAAATAAAGTTGCCCCAACAAACAACATTATTCGCAATTATTCTCACACTATTCTTTCTGCCAATTATATTGGGCAATCCTGTAACCACAACACAGCTTAATTCAAGTATTGGTCTCTCCTTCGAAAATATGGGCACTGTTTAGATGGTAACAGGTGAATGGAAAATGGTTGTTTATTATGAATTAGCTCCAGTACAGACTCAATATAATACATTCGTTAATGGAATTTCTGCACTAGATAAATTGTGCATCAAACTACAGCAGGATTCGGCTTGTCACACGCTCGTAGGTACGTTTGAGCATACAAGAGATGATATCCTACAGGAGAAGATTTTATTAAACAACAGACGAGATAAACGAGGAGCCATAAACCTCGTTGGAAATGTGGCAAAGGCTTTATTTGGGGTTCTGGACTCAAATTACGCAGAGGATATGTCACAAACAATAAATCAGCTAAAGGAAGATGATAACCACCTAGCTAGATTGCTGCAGAATCAAACCTCCATAATAGATTCAACATTAAATATACTTAAACGTGATGAAGAAACTGTTAATAGTCAACTTGGTCAACTTCAAGATCAAATTAGCCAAGTACTAAATCGAATCGACAATGAAACCGAACAAATTAAAATTACGCAGATATTCATATCAATTGCAATACAATTGACACTGATGGGTGCTAATTTGCAAAGAATACAAGCGGAAATTATAAATGTTTTAATTGACTCTCATCACGGAAAAATAAGTCCTCTATTGTTATCACCTCAACAACTCAAAAATGAGATTAAACATATAAGAAGTCATATTCCACCATCTCGACGATTTCCGGTTAATCAAGATGATTTAGTTCAACTCTACAAAATAATGGAAATATCTGGTGCAGTAACTAAGGAACAAATCATATTTGTTATTAAGGTACCACTTATAGATTCTTATGACATGGAACTATTCAGAATATTACCTATACCAACAGTTATACACAACACCATTTTAACAATCAAAAGTGATGTCTCGTTTATAGCAGTAAACACATTTCGAGATCAATACATTCCCCTGCGAGAAAATGAGCTAGATAATTGTCAAATTCCGAACAAGGCGGTGTATGTTTGTTCTAGAAAGCATATAAAACTAGGCAGATACGCAGAAACTCATACGTGTGAGAAAGAATTATTTAATAATCGAACCACAACAAGCTGCAGATTAACACAGTTATCCAATAAGATGGTTTGGACGAAAATGGAACAAACAAATCAATGAATATATGCTACAGTGAATAGAACTGAGATGTCATCTGTTTGCGGAACACAATTAAATCAAGTCACGATAGAAGGATCGGGGATTTTAACATTACGACCAGAATGTACAATAAGAAACAATCTAGTTACAATTCAAGGTCATTACTCATTGCCATCTGTAGTTCATTCATCATTTGTTCACGTAGAACAGCTTGCATCCATAACTACACCAAATGAAATAAAAACAATCATCACCAAGGCTGACGATCATCTTGAGACACAACTGAAAGAACTATCAATGTTACATCAAAGGTTAAAGGCTATGGATAAGTTTTCAGTTAAGGCCGAACCAGTTTCTCAACCACACCATATAATTAGTTACGTGGGAACTATTTTACTGCTGACATTGTGTTGCACTTACATAATATACAAATCTATGAAGAAGTGTAAACAAACCCGACGAAAAGATGATTCACCTCAATCTGAGTCCACAGCATATCCACAACCTACCCCAAGACGGCAACAGCTCGTTGTGGAAGTATAAGTAGTTGAGTTATTATTATACCACTCAACGGAGGGGAGAATGTTAAGGTAGAAATTAAGTAATAAATAAATTATTTCACATTGTTAAATTGTGTCATTCAATTTATATTTTAAGCAATTTAGCAATTGTGAAATAATTTATTTTGAATATTTATGTTAAGCTGAGGCAACAACTTAATTGGAGCAACGGTGAAATATGCAACCTTGCATTTTGCATTATTAATAGTGTTCCAATTAATTTGTTGCTGAGGTATAATTATTATTAATAAAATTATTGCACAAAAATTGTATAAAAGAAATTGAAACAATAAAGAAAGTAATCAATCAATAAAAACTATTCTTTGATTCTTGTCGAAAACCTAATTCTGCTTTATATAGAGTAAGTTTCAAGTGCTTAATCTATAACCAATAAGCAATATTCAATAAGTTAAAGTGCTTATTGAATATTATAAGAATTAAGGCTTTTCAAATATACACATTACTTTAAAAATTTAATAATTTAAAATAACGAAGATTCAATAATTTTTATAAAATATCTGATTAACCGAAAATGTTAAATTTACTTTTGATTTATTTAATTAATTTTATATCGTATTTTGTAAATACTATGTTCATATATTTTTCTACACTATTTAAAAAAATAAAAACAAAATAAAAAAAAAAAAATATATATAATTACAATTACGTATAATTATATATTTATATAATTACATATATAATTACAATTTTATATGTATATACCTCTATGTTTTCTTAAAGTGCATGTCCATGTTAGCATTTCCTTTAGATAGCAAAATAGAAAAACAAGATAGCAAAATATATGTGCGGTCCCAAAGCTAAATTCGACAGGCCACAAGCCAATGTGGTGAATGAACTAGAAATATTAGATAACAAGGGGGACATTACATGGTATCTTATAGTCGTAATATTAATACCATTTTCACAAATGGCAATAAAATTATACCAATTACACAAAAACGCACTAAAAAAAAATACACGAGAGCAATATCAGTTGCACAAAATTTAGACAGTGTATAATATTTGTTTACACTTCCACAAAATTCTATTTTCTATTTTCCCCAATCAATTGCCTTTCAATCAATTTTTTTCAACCAATTACTTTTTCTTTCGATCAATTGCCTATAATCACCATCACCTAATGGTAGATGGAATGGCAACAGATCATAATTAAAATCAGTGCCCATAAAGAAGTTTTTGACAAGTCGTATAAAAGCCTAAATATTAATAGGCACACGACATCAGAAACAATCGAAAAGCACATAAACATCCTCCTTCATAGTTTAGAGAATATACGAGTAATACTAAACGTAAATTACTCGCGGCTTACTTTAGAACATAAAAAACAAGCCGAAAGTTTTTTTATAAATAACAGAGAGAAAATTTTAAAAATCTCTGTAAAAAAGGCATAGAAATAAAATTGCCTGATAAAATACATGAGAAAATCTCATATAACTACACGTTAATAAAACCAGAAAACATTGACACTAACAAAATGCCACAAACATCAATAGAATTCTTGGGAATCGCATCTAAAATCGTATCAGATTTTGATGGTACTCCCGAAAATTTGGTAAGTTTTGTAGCATCACTAGAACTTCTTAGCAGTGTCAATGATGGCAATGACGTAGTTGCAATCAACCTAATAAAGACAAAACTAAAAGGAGCAGCAATAAATCTTATCACAGGATCAGAAACGACGATACCACAAGTAACAGAATCTCTAAAGAAGAAAGTTAAAGGCGAATCCGTTGATGTCGTCACTGCAAAGTTGATGAATATTCGTCAAAATTCCAAACCGTCGAATACATATGCCAAGGAAGTCGAAGAGCTTACAAAAAAGCTACAGTGTGCATATTGTAATAATTTTAATGTTTATTTTTGTAATCGTATTATTTAAAAATCAAAGACAGGTCGTTTTGAGTGTTCATTAGAGACTCATTTTATTAAATTTTTATTCTTAACTCTAACATAATTTCTTACAACTAATTTCCAATAGAATCTTATGTATTGATTCTATTGGTTAATACTTATAATACTTGCGTCTAATTGGTTAACCCAAATTAGACGTATATAATATTCTTACAGACATAACTTATCAATAAATGGTGTACTATTAACTAATGCAAGTGTTCTACATATGGTTTCACTTGAAACCGTTTATTCTATTGACACAGTTTTGACTTATGCATATTGCACATATGGTGCAATGTGCGGCTCAGTTATTTGTCATCAAAGTAATGACAAAATAAAGGCTCATATTTCCTGACAATAGTTTGTCATAAATTTTATCAAAATAGAACTGTGTCAATGTTTACTTTAAAATATTTAGAACAATTGAATGTTTTGTGATATGTGTGGTCTCATACCCATATCACATTACACCCTTATTCTTTAAAGAAAAAAAAAATTTTTTTTTTTTTGAAGTATATTTATTATATCATTATTTCTTTAATAGAACTTGAACTTGCAAAACTAACATGTAATAAGTTTTTATTTATAATTAAAAGTTATTAATGATAATTGAAGTAATTGCATATTACATTACATATATTGTGCTTATTTTTATATGAAGTTTTCTTACTCTATTTTTGTTTACTAATGATTAATATAATAAAGATTATGAATTGTATAAAGTTATTAATATTATATATAGATAATAATAATTGTATTTGATGACAATTATTAATAATAATTATGTTTTGTATTATTTTTATGTATTACTTTATTTTCTTCACCGTCATTTATCGTTAAATTAGTGCCATTAATATCTATTACTTCAAAGGGGCCTATGTATGGGCTAGTGTGTTTTCTTTTATTCTGAGATTTTACTAATACTTTATCTCCTATTTCTAACCTAATTGGATTATTATTATAATTAGTTTGTTTTTGTCTTTTAATTTTGGCATCATGTGTGAACTTTCTAGCTTTTTCAATCGATACTTTGAGACGAGCTTTCAATTCGTTCGCGTAATTTTCTAAATTGAATTTACCTATATCATCCTTGAGTTTTTCATCAGGAAGTGAGGGTAGTTTGCCAAAAACGAGTTCATGTGGCGTATAGCCAGTGTCTATGTGGGGTGAGGTATTATATGCAAAAGCATAGTATGGTATCCATCTGTCCCATTCTTCTTCTTCAGTAAAATTTAAAAGATATTCATTGAGGACTCTATGATTCCTTTCTATTGTACCAATTGTTTCATGGTGGTAAGGAGTTGAGAATACTTGTTTTATATCTAATAATTCTGTGATTTTTGTAAATAATTCATTTACAAACTCAGTTCCTCTGTCTGATTTGAGTATTTTGAATAAACCGAATTTTAATATTAGTTGTTCAATTAATGTTTTAGCTACTGTATGTGTTTCTTTTTTTACTATTGGATATGCAATGATGAATCTACTTAATTCACATTGCATTGTGAGAATATATCTAAATCCATTTGAAGGACGAAGAGAACCTACGGTATCAATTTCTATTGTTTCGAAAACGTTTGTAGGTGTTGTTGTAATTTCTAATTGTTCTTTTGTATGTTTCGTTTGTTTGTTGATTTGACATTTGTGACATGTACTGATATATTTATGAACCATTTGTTTCATTTTGCTCCACGTATACCGTTGTTTTAATTTTGTGAAGGTTTTCCTTACACCTAAGTGTCCGCTGTAAGGAGTATTATGATATTCTTCAATGAGTCTGTATCTTTTTATTGTATCCGTGATTTGTTCTGGACTTTTATAAATTAATATTTTGAGACGTTTTTCGTTTTTATTTCTTCGTTGCAACGTATTTATAATATTCTTAAATTCTTCTTTTGCCATGGCATCAAATATTGTATCTTCTTGTGCTAGCGCTAATTCATAGATTTTAAAATTTTCTATTTTGGATATGAGTTTCTCCATGATCGAAATCGGCTTCGTAGGTACTTCGCTCATTTCCACTTTTACTACATTATTCACAATGTGTAATTTTTCTTTATTATTTTTATTTATATTAAATAAAAATTTCGGATGGACTTACACCGACGCTAGCTGAATATTATTCAACTAAGGCAGCTGTTAAGGCGATAATAAAAAAAACTAGCAACGATAGAGTTCGACTAGTAATAGAATCGGGAACTTTCAACAACATGAGTGAGGTGGTAGCAAAATTCGTAAACTCCTGCATGGAATCAAATAGTCAACCATCCGCAATACTACATTTCGGAAGTAGACGCGGACAATTTAATGAACGCGGACAATCCTATAGACGTGGACAACCAAATGGACGCGTACAATTTCGAACACGCGGGCAATATAGGAACAGCTACAATAGTAATAGCGGATATAATCCTATTAATAGAAATAACTACCAGAACAACAGAGTACAAAACAGAGGAAATGTTCGTATTATACAGGAGACGGAAAACGAGTCCACCCCAGGTGCTCAATTATTAAAAACATCAACAGAAAAATATATAATATTAATTTAAATCTTGCCAATTTCATTTTAGCTAGATCCACACTAAATAATAAAGTATCAACATTTTTAATTGATACGGGTGCGAATATTTCTGTAATTAAAAATAGAGAAATAAAAAAAGTTAGTATTAATTCAAATGCTACAACAAGCCTTAACGGCATATGAGATGGTATAAAATATACTTTAGGAAAAGTTGAAACAGATCTCAAAATTGAAAACATGCTAATACAACATAGTTTTCATGTTGTCGATGATGATTTTCCCATCTCCTCGAGTGGAATACTTGAGCTCGATTTTCTTGGAAAATACAATTGTATCCTTGAATATTAACAAGATCAAGACATTCTAATATTGAGACCATATAATTTCCTTCAATATCTGGCCATACCAATGGTAAATAACCTCAGAATAAACTCAAATTCACTTCCGGCGTGATCTGAAGTTATTAGAACCATTGTTACAGATTCCTTCTACGAAGAAATATTTATACCCCATCAAGAAATACAGAATGGTATTTTTGTAGCAAATACAATAACAACAAGTAAACGTACGTATGTACGTATAATTAACACTACCAATCAACACGCCTTCATACCAACTCTTAAAATTATTACAGAAGATCTTAACGATTACAGTGTAATATCAAAACCACAAATAACCAATGATAAAATAAAGTTGGAAAAATTATCGAAAAAATTCCCCGCTTTTGTAAAAACAAAATTAGAAAACTTGTGCAAAAAATATGTAGATATATTTGCACTTGAATCAGAATCTATCTCAGTTAATAACTTTTACAAACAAAAGTTGCGCTTAAAAACAAAAGAGCCAACATATCAGAAAAATTACAGATTACCATATACCCATAAAGATGAAATAACCAGGCAAGTAAATAAATTAATTAAAGATAATATCATAGAACCATCAGCTTCTGAGTATAACAGTCCTGTACTGTTAGTACCAAAGAAGTCATTAAATGGACAATCTGACAAGAGATGGAGATTAGTTGTAGATTATATGGGGATTCATAAAAAATTAATTGCAGATAAATTTGCTTTGCCAAGAATAGATGATATTCTTGATCAATTGGGCAGAGCAAAATATTTCTCTTGCCTCGATTTGACATCTGGTTTCCATCAAATTGAACTAGATGATAACTCACGGGACATTACATCATTTTCTACAGATAAAGGATCATTCCGTTTTAACGTCTACCATATGGGTTAAAAATTGCTCCAAATTCATTCCAACGAATGATGACAATAGCATTTTTAGGTTTAACTTACGAACAAGCATTTCTGTACATGGACAATTTGGTAGTACTCGGGTGTTCAGAAAAACATATGTTAAAAAATTTAACTGACGTATTTGAAATATATCGAAAATATAACTTAAAATTACACCCAGATAAATGCTCATTTTTCGGTCACGAAGTGACTTACCTTGGGTATAAATGTACAGACAAAGGCATTTTGCCGGATGATAGTAAATTTCAAACTATCTTAGATTATCCGACACCAACAAATGCAGATGTTATTAAACGATTCATTGCATTCTGCAACTATTACAGACGATGCGTTCCTAACTTTGCAGAACAATCTCGCGTTTTAACGAGGCTCTGCAAGAAAAATGTAAAGTTCGAATGGAATAAAGAATGTGACGATGCATTTATTTACCTCAAAAATGCATTGGTAAGTCCCAGAATACTGCAATATCCCAATTTTCCAAAACGATTTTGTATAACCACGGATGCGAGTAAATTCACATGTGGAGCAGTACTTCTCAAGAGTACAATGGGATACAACTCCCTATTGCATACGCTTCAAGATCTTCAAAGCAACAAATCTACAATTGAACAAGAACTAGCCGCTATCCATTGGGCGATAACATACTTTCGCCTATACTTATATGGTACAAAATTCTTAGTTAGAAGTGACCATCGTCCATTATCGTAGCTCTTTGCTATGAAAAATACATCATCTAAACTCACAAGAATGAGATTATATCTAGAGGAATACGATTTCACTGTTGAGTACCTACGGGGAAAGATAACTATGCAGCGGATGCACTTTCCCGCATAGAATTTGTAGATATAAAAATGATAAAGGATGAAAAAAGGAAAAGTATCTTTAAAGTAACAACAAGGCTTCAAAGCAAAAAAGATAATAAGTTGGAAACAGCAGTTGGAATTCAACAAGAGCGAGTGTCGTCTACAGAAAAAGTCTATGTCTACGAGGCGCCTAAATGGATAAAAAACAGTGAACGAATTGTTTCACAATTCAATAAAATCCTAATCAAAAAAGGGAAAAAAGTAATAAGCACTATAAGACAAAAAGAAAGTACTGTTCATGGAAAAATTGATTTAGATCTATTATTTTTAAAGCTTGAAAATATAGCTAGCACTAATAAAATAAAACGATTCCAATTATCACTAGATGATAATCTGGTAAATGCAATCAAATTAAACAATTTAAAAGACATAGCAAGCAAAAGAAAGCAAATAGAAATTACTCTTCTACCATGTTTAGAAAAAATTATAGACGACAACGAGAAACTTAAAATACTCGAAAAGTTTCATGACGATCCAATTTTTGGAGGTCATCCAAAATAGGTAAATACTTTTATTGAAAAAATATGACAGCAGACATTCGGAAATATGTTAAAAGCTGTCAAACAACCTATTATATTGACTTCAACTCCACAAAATGCGTTTGACAAAGTGGTGATAGATACCATTGGTCCTTTGCCGCGAACTGAGTACGGCAATGAATATGCTGTTACAGTGATATGTGATTTAACGAAGTATTTAATCACAATTCCGGTTACAAGCAAAAATGCGATGGTAGTTGCAAGGGCAATATTCGAAAATTACATACTCATCTATGGACCCATGAAAACAGTAATTACTGATATGGGTACTAAGTATAATAACCAACTATTCAGAGAACTATTAAAGCTTCTGAATATAAAATCAACAACTTCTACAGCGTATTACCACCAAACGCTAGGAACTGTGGAGCGAAACCACAGAACGTTCAACGAATATGTGATAAATTACATTTCGAGCGAACGAGATGATTGGGACAAGTGGCAGTACATGATTACTGCCCTTACGAATTAATATTCGGTAAAGTGGCAATCATCTATGACTTTCTAAAAGAAGGCCAGGTAGACCCTGTCTACAATATAGATGCCTATGATAAAGAAGTCAAGTATAAATTAAGGATGGCACTTAAAAGAGCACACATCTTAATAGATAGGCATAAGAATAGAAATTAGATAATTTACGATAGGACTTCTAATAAAATATAGATAGATATAGGAGATTTAGTATATATTAGTAATTCAGCTGGACTTAAGTTAGGCAATAGATATAACGGACCGTATAGAATAGTTATTAAAGATAATAAAAATAATATAATAATTACAGATAATGCAAAAACATGGGCAGTGCGCATAGATAGAATAAAAAAAAAAGACAATAAATAAATAATATGTGAACAAAGTTTTAAACTAAAATATTTTTTGTATTTAAATGTATTTAAATTAATAAATACAAAAATAATCATTTTATACAGTAATTAATGTAGATATTAATAAATATTTAATATTAATAAAAATAAATATTAAGTAAATATAAATAATAAATAAATTTATATAAATAAATTCATTCACAAAAAAAAAACAAAAAGAAAGGAAGGTGTAGCATGTATACACTTTATATATATATAATTATATAAATGCATATTAAGGTGCATATAAAATATCATTAAATGGTTAACGTACAGTGTTGTGAATGTGCCTATGCATCACATTCCCATCATTGACTTTAGCCATATGCAAGCAGCCAGACTTCTGCAATATGAAACCTCACTTATGTGAGATAATAAAATGTATACATGCTCCTCTGCTGTATTAGTGCTTGCCGGTGTACTAAGACAATTATGTAGTCGGTAGTTTTAAGATAAAGTAAGACAATAATTTTAATAAAGAAACGTGAACTAAACTAAGCAGACGTGTTCTTATTATATGGACTTTTATTTTTTCAATGTTCTTATTATACAATTCATCAACAACTAATATTGCAAAGTCCTTATCAACTTGTCTGAGTGTGCTGGCTTTCTTTCTCAAGTTCTCAAAATCTTTATTTAAAAATCCTGGATGCAAATTTTTTTTTATAGACCAGTTGTTGATTGTTTTTTCATATGGCAAATTAATTTTTAATTTATTTCTTAAAAATAAATATGCCAATGGAGATACGAGATACATATTTTGAACTACTAGTACGAAACTAGTTTTCATTATATTCTTTCTGTCGCTCTTTTAGGATCATTTCACAAAATGAAATGATCCTATACTT
This sequence comes from Teleopsis dalmanni, assembly GCF_002237135.1. Classification (NCBI taxonomy): domain Eukaryota; kingdom Metazoa; phylum Arthropoda; class Insecta; order Diptera; family Diopsidae; genus Teleopsis; species Teleopsis dalmanni. The sequence continues at coordinate 127,807,461 of NC_051846.1, read as the reverse complement.
TTCAAAAGCTGTAACTTTTTCTTTTATTTTATGTTTTCCTTAAGAAGATTGACAGATTTCCTGCTGTATGTGTTTGCGCATTCAGTTTGCATTTGGCTATTACGGCAGAATATCTCATATTGCAAATCACCTTTATCGCCAGAGTTCCTTAGTGGTTGCGCAAAATTATCCGTCTCTTCATCTACAGCTCCTAAATTGTGTAATTATCACTTGGGGTAATCGAAATAATTTTACATTTCGATTATTTCGACGAATCCGCATGCAGAACAGAATACAGCAAACATAACTACAAACGCGACTACTTGAGATCATTTTACAAATATATTAATACTTTTTTAGTATTTTAAATCAAAAATTCACAAAATATTTTTTATAAAACTAAATATTTAATTAATGTCCGAAAACTTCAATAACACAATGTTTCACAATTTCATCACTCCTTAATGTTGTAACAGATTAATCCAAATAACAGCTGCATTGTTTAAATGGAAATTTGGTGCTAAAAAATCCATAAAATAGAGCATATTCCTTTAATTAAATTTCGTTTCTATGAAATAAAAATAGTAAAGTACAAGGAAACAAAATCAAAGTAAAAAACTAACACGCACGTATTCACTATGTTACAGAGCACTGTAGAGAGATGCATTTTGCTCTCTATTTCTTGTAACATTGTTGCCCACGCCCCCACAGGCCTACTTAACAAATTGAGTTTATTTGCAGATTTCTACTCTATAATATTTATACTTAATGGTTTCAGCCATTGCTACGAAAATCATTTACAGCCCTCCATAAATGAATGACAATCAGTAACTTTACCTACTTACTTGAAATTGTGAGAACGACCCAATTGTCTAATCGAGCTCTTCATCAATATTTAAATTACATACACTGATTCCCAAAATTATATCACATTACTGAATTAAGCGGAGGAATTGTTTATTTCACACTAATTTATTCGTAAATTAATTTTTTTTTATTTAATTCAAATTTAATATGTATTCTGTCACATAACATGGTGACATTTCACAATTTTTTAATAAACACTATTTAAGTCATGATAATTTACAATTAAGGTAGTTCTCCCTGTGGAGAGCTACTATTTTCTTTTTGAATTAAGATTTTTATTATAACATCTGAAGCGGCGCTTACTTTTTCAGTCTCGTTCATGGTATTTTCTAGCTACCTTTTTTACTTCGTCTCTTACCGGGATTATCCTAAGATCCCAATGGATTTGAATGTGGAGCATTTACTATTTCTCGTAAAATTTTAGACTGAAATCTTTGAAGAATTTCTGCGTTGGATGTTGAGGCTGTTCCCCATAGTTGAATGCCATAGGTCCATACTGGTTTTAGCACACTTTTATATAAAACAAGTTTATTTTTTAGAGATACTGAAGATTTTTTATTCAGTACCCAAAACATTTTTCTGTATTGAATCCAAAGGGATTTTCTTTTGTTAAAAATGTGTGTTTTTCATGTCAGACGTCTATCTAAGTGCATGCCAAGGTATTTAGCGTTGTTTGATTGCGGAATTATTATATTATTAAGTTTAATTTCCAGGCAGGTGCAAATATTTTGTTAGTGAAGCCAGCAATGAAGGCAATAGAACATATTGTATTTTGCATGGACAAAATCATATAGAAAAAACTCTAATATCAAAGCAAATGCACACATAGCTTCTAGTTCATGCGTATGTTAGTTTCTTGGCACATTTTTTTTTTTCCACTACAAGTATCTCAAGAACTTTTGAAAGAATGGGAAGGAGGCTGACTGGACAATAGGATTTTACATCTTCCGCTGGTTTCCCTGGTTTTAGTATCATCTTTATTTCGGCAACTTTCCATTGAGCTGGGATGCAACTTTTTAATAAGGTTGCATTAAAAAGATAACATAGGTAATAAATATTAAAGCAACATCTGGAAGTTTTTTAAGGATTTCAGCAGTTATGAGGTCATAACCAGGTGCCTTTTGTTTTTTAAGAGATTTAATTGAAGAAATTATTTCTCGTTTTTCAAATTTCCTAATTAGTAACTCCATTTAGTAAGTTTCCTTCAAAAATTTGGAAATATTGAGATCTATTGCTGGATCGCCAGTCATATCATATGGAGTAAAAACGTTTTTTAGATGGCTTGCGAAAAGTTGATGTTTTTCAGACGGTTTTTTCGGCCAAGTATTATTTGTTTTTTTAAGTGGGGGTCGATAATCTATTGTATTATTTATTTTTTTATTTGCTTTCTATAAAGAATAATGAGATAAGTGAGATGTGTCGAGGCTATATAAGAACTACTGCGAATTTTGTTCCGTCTGTCGTTTCAGTAGAGCCTTTAGATCTTTTGAAATTTTGTTAAGTTTCCTCTTGTCTGGTACGATGACATATTTTTCTAGCATTCCGTTTATATTTAAGTTTTTTTGTGATGCCCCAGTATACATTACCTGAGTCTTCCTATAGACTTTTGAAGAAGGAGTAGCTTCCCATGCTGCTTCCTGAATAGATCTGGTTAAGTATTCAGTCGTTTCAATTATATCTTCTTCGCTTTTTAGTGGCATTTTGACGTTTAAAGACGATATTGTTTCATACATATTGTTTCAAATATTGATCAATTTGTTTGCTTATTGTATAATTAACATTTTTGGATCTTGCTTCTCAAGTCTATAACTATTATGCCAATCACTGGTGAATGGTCCAATGATAACTCTAAGCTGATCTTACGTGCGCAGTACGTTTATAAATGAAGCCTTTGGTAATGCAGAAATCAATTACATCAGGAATTTCTGCTGTATCTGATGGCCAGTATGTGGGTTCTCCCGTGAAAAAAAACTTTAAGTTTTACGAGGCTCACTGCTTTGTATAATTCACGTCCCTTTGTTGTGGTTAGTCGGGGTTCCCAGAATATATTTTTTGCATTGAAGTCATCACCAGTTATAAATCGATTCCCTAATGTTGAAAAAACTTTTGTGTAGATTTCTTCCTTTACATTATGTTTTGGTGGGCTATATATGGCAGATATAAGAATTGGTCCGACTGAGTCCTCGATTACAACATTTGTGGCTTAAATTTCATCAGTGCTGTAGTGAGTACATTCATAATGTTTAAGTGTTCTTTTAATTGATACTACAGAGCATCCATGAGCTTTTCTGTCTGGATGCGGAGACTGATAGAAACAATAGGATGGAATTTAAAAAAATTTTTTTTTTGTGAAAAGAGTTTCTGAAACTAACAATATATCCACATTATTTTTTGATAGAAATAATCTGAGTTCAGAGGAATGTTTTGACAATCCATTGGCATTTCATAGGACGAGCTTTATGGGCATGAGGTTTGTTTAAAAACATGTTCTGGATTTTCTTTCGCAGTCAGCCGATGCGTGATTACCAGCACACTTAATGCATTTGGGTTGTCTTCTACATCCTGACTCAGTGTGGCCATAGTGTTGGCATCTTGAGCATTGAGGTAATTCACGTTTAAAATGGGGTGGCTCAAATATAACTCGACTGTGGAGTAGGCTTTTTATGTTGTAGATATCTTTGTTATTTGGTTTTTGCTCTATTTCTACAACGAACATTAGAAGGGACCTTTTTGTTTGACGATGTTTCATATTCCAAATATTTGTAGCAGCATGTCCAAATTTTTCAATAGCTGTTTTTATATCGTCTGTATCGACGGAACGATGCATATTGCTTAATATGACCTTAAAGCTCCTTTCATTTTTAGGTTTGTATGTATAGGATTTCGTGTTCTTGCTTTCGAGCAGTTTAACGATTTTTGCATAAATTTCCGGTATACCGGGCTGTATACGAATACGAGTAGATGAAATCACTCTTATTTCATATTTATTATTTGCAATTTTATTAAGCAGATTTAAAAGTGGGACGACGTCCTCAACTTTATCTACGAAAATTGTAGGTGATTTAAGGGGTTTTTCCTTTTGTTTAGCTGGTTGATTTCTATTTTCTTCTACTATGAGTTCATCAAATCTATTCGAATTACTAAGCCAGTAGTTCAATTTTTGTTGCTTTGGTTTTTTCATTTTTTCAGGACTGTTTCTAGGTCCTTTATTACCTTTAACTTCGTTCCATTTTTCTTTTCTGCACGATTTAATATCATTAGGTGGAATATCGATTTTTGTATTATGGATTTTGCTCATAGATCAATGCCCTCTCTATCAGCTATTTTAGATGTGTGATAAAAAATATTAATAAAAAAATTCAAAACAAAATAGTTTTGCAAAGTTGAACTATTTTTTTTTTTGATAAAAAACAAATGTTTAAATTTAATAAATGTTTTACTTATCTTTTAAAATCGAGCCCAATTTTATTAGATTTTTATTTAGAGTCACTGTCTCAATTGATTTAATTAAATTTGTAATCACTGTATTTCATTTGTTAATAAAAAGACATTAAAAGTTGTGAAGTGATTTATTTCTTTCTTATATAAGAATCCGTAAATTAATAATATTTTTATAATAATACATATATTTATAATAATACTTTTATTTTTATAGGAATGTCGTTGTCCTGCTGCTCCAGATCTGGGCATGGGTACTCAAGTACCTGTAGTACATACACAAATACATCGAACACCACCACGACAAGTTGAACATAAACGTCAATTCCTTTCAACGTTAGCACCACTCACAGCTTGTGTAGCAGGAAATAAAGACGATTTAACTTCATACTACACCTTAGCTACTGCTCATCACAGTAGTCATTCCACAAGTCATGCGCATTTAGTAGAATATAGTTCAGGTTTAACCGGAGAACAGTCTAATATAACTTTAAGTGGTGAAGATCAGCGTAAAGTAGCACCAGATGTAATTGCCGGAACGCCAGGCCAAGAACAGCAAGACGAATTGACAGCATTTGCATATCAAGAAGTAAGTCGTACAGAAAAGTTGAAAAAACGCTATATAAACGATAATTTAAATGTGAGTTCTGATGATGATGAACAAAATGATTATGGGTTTAATAAACGTCCATCTGTACGAGGTATAAAACCTAAATTCAATTCAACAAACGAAATATTACAGCAAATGCAAGAACAATTAACTCAACAAATGCCAAATGTAAATATGCAGGTATGTTAGCTTAAATTTGTACAAAAAAAAAATTAATAGAATTTGTACTTTTATGGCAGGTAAATAATCAAATAGCAAAAATTTTTACTTTGCCCAAGCAATTATCTACTAGATCAGTAACTAAACAATATCCACAGATTCCATCAGCTCAAACTGCGCAGTATAAGGTCTCACAACAGCAACATCAACAGCAACAACAGCAGCAAGAAAAAAATATACAACAGCAAATTGAAATGCACACTAATACAATTACTCAACAACAGGCAGAACATAGAACGTGGAGTTTTTATCCTGAATCTGATGATACCAAACAACAAATACCAATTGAAACTAATTTACAACAGGATTTTTACCAGACGCTTCCAGCTGGCACAATGTTTCGTCAAACAATGATTCAACACGATCAAGATGAATCACTAATGTATTCACAGAATTCCCAAACCATGACTTCAATTGACCCGACGCATTATGGGCACTTGGTTCGAAGCCCCACAAGAAGACCAGAATCACCACCACCACTAAGAAATTATCACCAAACTATGCTACTGATTCCATGTAACGCAGAGACGTACTCACAACTTGCTCCCAAAAATTTGGATCCAAAAGTCGCTCATATTCAACGCCGAAATATTTTAGAATACCAACAGGTAAAGGAGTTTACTAAACCGATTAATACTCATAACTACCACTAAAATATTTAATAGTTTTTCAAGGAAGAACCCCACATTTTTGTATTAGTAATAAAATATATGAGCTCTTAAAATATTCGAAGCTAGTATTTTTTAAGTTCAGTTTGATAAAAGCATGATACAATATTAAAAAAATTTGAATTTTTTTATAATCTGAATTTAAACAGATATATTGTATTGTGTAATAGTTGCTCCTATACCTTAAAAAAAATTTTGTAAAAATTCATTGTTAAATTAAAAGTTATGCACGCAAAAAGTTTAATATGACTCTTGAGTTTATATGGCACTTATTCTGCTTAAATCAGACTCTCAGCTTATTTCCTCTAATACTAATTTTTAAATTTTTTACGCTATTACTGAAAAACTATATCATCGATTGAAAATATTTAAATGCCAGTTTTAAGGAAAAATATTCATTATTTAATTTAGAAACTGCAAAAATACCGAAAATATTGTTTTAATAAAAAATGAACATAAACTATAAAAATACTCCTGTTCCATTGCCTCAGCTTATTTCATCCAAAAAGAGAAATTTCATTTGGGGCCAAAGTCAATACTTGGTATGACATCTTTTCGCTTTTATCACTTCGTCAAGTCTCTTCGGCATTCAACTTACAAGTTTTTGTGAGTTGTTTTTGGAGCTATTTTCATCCACTCTTGTAAAATAGCCTTTTTTAGTCTTCGTTGTTGGAAATAGTATATTACGGAATGTTTTGTTCCAATATTGCCTATAAATTTTCAATGACATTCATGTCTGGACTCTGCAGCGGCGATGTCATAAGCTGCGGGTAGTTCCAAATCAACCAAGGCTGTACAAGCCCGGCTTTATGTTTTGAGTCGTTCTTTTGGTAGACGCGAAATCTTTCAGAAATTCCAACTTTCACGGCACTCTGGAGTAAATTTCTTTCAAAACGAAATATATTGTTTTGTCCATGTTTCCATCAATAAACTCCAGATTCTCAATGCCGGCGGCTGATATATAGGCCCAAACCATAACACTGCCATGCTTTACTGTAGTTTTCAAGTTTTCTTTTTTGCGCTCAGTATTAGGTTTTCGTTAGACGTAAGTCATGCCATCTGAGCTAGATATATTGAATTTAGACTTGTCTTAGAATATGATGGTGTTCCAGAAGTTTAATTTTTGTAGGTATGCTTGTTAGCATAAATATATCGACTTCTCTGATTTTTTTTGCTTATGAATGATTTGTTTGGCTCCTCGACCATAAACGTGGGAGTATTGAAACATACGGCGGACAATTGTCGCACTGCACATCTTGCCTAGTTCTATCCGCAGCTTTCTGATTATACCTATCAGGAACATTTAATTTTGGATTCCTCTTGATTTTTCCAGCAAAATATTTCTCGTCAGCTGAGTTGAAAATTTTTTATAGTGCACTTCCGCCCATATTTTGAGTCCTATTCTCGCGAACAACGTGATTAATGATGCTCTGTATAGTAGAGGGACTCAAATTAACGAATTTCGCAAATTTTCGCTAAGGTTGACCGTACTTAAAATGGGTTAGCATCGATTCTCTTTCCTCAATTGTAAAGCGTCCATTCATTTTTTTTAAAAAATTACTTATTTATCGTTACACGTTCAAAATCACATTAAAATTTATTACATTTGGTTGCAAATATTACGGATAAAAAAATCCCGTTGCACAATGCGACATACTGGCGACTAAGCGCTAGTGATGATTTGGATGAAGTAAACTGTGAACTATCGAGTTTTTCCTCTTTGAGCAAAACAAAAACAAATTATATGTACTTTGCTTCATTTATTAAGTTCAATAAGCGTGCCTTTCCTCACATTAAATTACATTATTGTTTTCTAATTAATTTTCAAGACACAGTGTTTTAAAAACTTAAAACAGTATTACATGAAATAAGCTGAGAGCCACTGTATATACAATCACACACATAATTAGTGGCACAGCAAGCACATTGAACTTTAACACTGTATTAACCTCAATTATATAGTGATTTTGTTTAACAAATTTTTTTTAGATAAAATGCTTAATTTCTGCTTAATATCTTTTATATTTAATTTCTTGAAATTAAAACCCAAAGCCAGCCCTTTTGTTTGATAAAAGCTTTTAATCGCTTTGGCATTGAAGAAAACAGTTTTTGTATGGTTTCTGGACCAATATTTTGCCATTCATCAAGCAGTCTCACTTTTAGTTCTGCCTTTATTGTTATAACGCGCTTCTTTAGACATCTATCCAATTATTTCCACAAATGTTTAATGAGGTTGATATCTGGTGATTGTAGCGGATGCAGCAATGTATGTTTTGCGTAATGCGCGAGCCATATATGAACATAAAAAACCGTACGTTTCAGATCTAACAATAATATAAAACCAGCTTAGCTGTTTTATTTAGCTGGTAAACTCAAGATTTCGGTACTTTCCTTGAAGTTTCTCTTGTGGATGTTTATATCAATAATGCAGGCATTGAATTTCTATGCACCATTTCCAAATATCGGCATAAGATTTGCCTTGGTTGTACAAATATGGATTTATTTTCTGCTGAGATTCCGTGAGTTTTTTAATTTGACTGCTCATATTGTTTAAAACGGATTAAGGTTTTTAATATTATACGTGAAAATGAACACAACTTTAAAACATTCGAACTTATCAGTTGCCCCCTTTTCGTGGACTGTAAACAGAGCTGTGCAATAATGATTACATTTGTAATTAGATTACACTCAATTATAAATTACTGAGTAATTTAATTGATAATTGAATTTCCAGACTATATGGGTAATTTAATTGAAAACCTCAATTACGAATTACAGTATAATTTTAATTTGTAATTTAGTTTCTGAATTACAGGCACAATTGAAATTGAAAATTCAAATTTCAAATTACGTGTAATTTGCAAAAATAATCTAGAGAAGAAGAAGCATTGAAACTTCTGAGAGATGATAAACGAATCGAAACTATGGTTGAATTTTGGATTGTAAGTGGCCCGCATTTTGTTTGCGCCTTCATTCATAGTCTCTTGTTGGGTTGCTTGTTTTTGCTTTTTACATTTGGTGTGTAGAAGTGTTCCATTAGAACTTCAAAGCAGATCAAGAGGCAGAAAAATTTTTTCTTTTGTACGCAAATCGAAATCTGAATATGTGCATTGTTGCTTGAACTAATTTACAAACACTTTTAATCTGTCTTAAATTATAAAACCAAAGCGCGTAAGTTAAATTTTTTTTTTTCTTTATTCTTAATCAACTAGACAATCAACAAAACGTTTCAATATGCACATTATCGCTTAAAAAAACAAATGTAGGCATAAAGATAAACTTGTACTTATATTTGCATACACGTTGTACACACATATACTGCTTACAAAAACAACGATCTTCCCAAATTTGCTTAGAAAAATTCAGGCGGTACGCATAAGCAAATGTGAAATCAGTCAAACCAAAAAAAAGAAGAAAAGTACACACATTCGCTTAAAACAAAAAACAAAAAAATAAAACTGGGCAAAACCCTTAAATGCACGCTTATTACTACTGATTTTTTTCTCAAAATATTTGTACCAAGTGCATTCATATTAAATTGAAATATAAATTTTTAAAGTATATTTGGTATTGTTATCACAATGCCACAAAATATTAAAATATATAATTTTAAAAATTTTATATACATATACATACATATTATCACTAGACGACATTAAACAAAATTAGTTATTAAAATGATTGATTATATTCAGAAATATAAAAATACACATATACATATATAACAGTAATAAAAAATCAATAAAAAATTATTGCACATACAAAACCAAA
>NC_051846.1:127777255-127797809 GCF_002237135.1 Teleopsis dalmanni | reverse complement strand
GAGCATGTGAGACCGCCATAAGTTTCGCCTCATATACCGAAACACATATTCCTAGATATAGAGTGTACGTTAGATTTAGATCTTTCGAGTAAACCCCAGCACCAGCTCTGCCATCCATTAAGGAGCCATCGGTAAAGATGCAGATGTCATTTCTTTCACATTCATTAAGTAGAAGGCCGTCTTCTATCAGTGTTCTATAGGACACTTCTTCTTATAAGCTCTCCTCATAGTCTCCAATGGCATTTGAGAGCACTTCTCATTACAGATACCATTTATCTGGGAACTTTCCGTTCACCATCAGTGCTATATCGTCTGCATACCCAATTGTTTGTATGCCTTTAAAGTCAAGCTGTTGAAGTTACGTTCCACAGGAATGGTGAAAGCACCCCTCCCTGTGGGCAATCTCTGACTGTTTTGCCTCGCAATCTATGTGTGCCATAATGTAGATTTACTGCTCTTTGTCTTAGCATGAAATCTCTCCATTCAATAATGATTGAACCGATTTCTCGCTCAGCTAGAGCAGATTTTAATTTATCAAAGCTTACTTTGTCAAAGCCTCCTTCGATGTCCATCATGATGATCATCAAAATGCTTCCTGAAGTTAGCTCTCTCTCAGCTGTCTTCACGACCTCGTGCATGGCAGTCTCTGCGAATCTCCCTGCCCTATAGGCGTGTTGACATCTGCTTAAAGAATATTTCATTAGCGTAGTGCCTTCTAGTTTTAAGCATGAAAGAGGTAAGGCACTCTTTTCTGGTTTTGGTAGAAAAGTAACCCTTGGCTCTCTCCAAGCTTTAAGGACGTACCTTGTTGCCAGTGACGTCCTGAACATCTCCGTGAGCCTAACTACGAGCAGGTCAATTCCCAATCGCAGGAGTACTAGAGCTATGCCATCCAGAGTCGGTGACTTAAATGGAGCGAATGGCATTCCTAACTGCATTTGTGGTCACTATCCTTTCTGCTTCAATTCTTTCTTCTCTGTTCATTCTCCTTTTGAGAGAATGACAGTGATCACCAAATTTAAAACTTCCTGGAAAATGGGTCTCCATGAGAGTACTCAATGACTCTCCTACGGTATCCGTAATTGTACCATCCTTCTTTCAGATTAAACCAAGTCTTGAGTCCGGATCTTTGGTGACCATCTTTTGTAACCGACTTACTTCAGAGGTCACTTTCATGCTCGAACAGAAATTCACATGACACGGAGTTTTTTTCCCTCATGTATTTGATAAAGGCTTTTCTTGTCTCCTTATTTATTGCATCAATGTCCTAATTCCTCCAGTGTGTCGACAACTTTTCTGCAATGCTGGTTTGGGGAGAAGCGTTTTCGAATGCATTAATCATCGAAGCAATAATTGCTTTGACTTCCGTCTCTACATTCCATGTGGTCTTGAGTTTCCTCAGCGGCCTATTTTGTAATAATTTCTTCAACATCGTCAAATATGTTATGATTATGATTATTAGTGAATTTCGGACTGCAACACAGTTGCAGTGAAAACTGCAACACAGGTTTTTAGTCATACTGTGCAAGCCGCAATTAGATCTTACGCTGAAAACGTAGGATTCAAAAAAGTTTCAAGCGAAGTTGCTATATCCACCGCCAATTTTATAGCTAAAATGGATAAAAAATTTTATTGCATAGTGGAACACTTTATAAGGATAATTCTTATCGATCAGCTATACAGATTGGTAATACGTCTTACAATTATTTGAAGGTAATCGTAGAATATTTGAAAAACACCTCCTATCCACATAAAAGAGTTCATTTTATTGATGGTATGATAATAACAATAAATGCTGTAACAACCTTGTCCAATGAAGTTTTGCAAAGAGATACATTTTTTTTAAGAACTAAAACCCTAAATCAGGATTGAATAGAAAACTTTTTCCATTTAGTTAGGCAAAAGGGTGGAAATAATAGAAATCCTTCAGTTGGTGAAATAAATTATAATTTGGCACATTTGATGTTCGCACAAATTCGTCCCTTATCTTTAACAGGTAACTGCAAAAATGAGACAGACGTAGTAACCGCAGATGGCAACCTAGATAATATTGATAATGCTTTTGAAGAATAGACCATAGAAGAACTTATTGAGGAAGAAAATATCAGTACTGCTATTCTAATTAATTCGATATAAGAACCTGTATTTGATGATTCTAATGTAATATTTGAAGACTTGGCTTTGGACAAAATAATTAATGTGGAATGGTTGTCAACTAAATATTTTGTTGGCTGCTGTGAATTGTGCAATTCAAATATTTTAAAAGGGAATGAAATCCTTACAGCTCGAAGTGAGCTGTTTATTCACTATAAAAATTATGAATCACATTCAGATTTTGGAATTTTGAAGGCGCCCTCAAGCATTTTTTTTAAAGTTTGTAAAATTCGTATTGAAATATTTAAAAAAGTTTTTAAAAATATGCCGCATGCTAAAACAAGCTAAAACTAAAACTCCCGACTGGTTTACAGAACCTAGTTTAAATCATCGACTTCAGCTTAACAACTTTCTTATTACTGTACTCCTTCGGAAGCTTTGTTTGTGCTATGTTGAGAAAAGGAAGTCAAGTATCGCGCATTCAATGTATATATACACATATATATATCTACTTATATATACTAACTTTTATAGTTAGTAAAAATAATCTTATAATCTTAAATATTATTTACTTTATTCGCTAAGTTACATAATTTTCTATTTTATATTGGCAATTTTAGTTTTAAATTTTATATTTATTACTAGTGGACCCGGCAGACTTCGTTCTGTCAAAAAGATTTGGAATTTGACAGTTTTTTATTCCTATCTATTTTATAGTCGTGGTAAAAAAATCTCCTGAACAGAACGGTCACCCTGGTGTGTGGGGTTCAGCTCGGGTGACCAAAGTATCTTCTGTTTCAAGATCTTTGGCCACCCTTCTGGGATCCACTAAAAAACCGCGAGTGGCTTGTCTGCCAGAGGGTTTCAAACTAAGAGGTTTACTTAGGGTTCAAACCTGATTGGAAAATAATCTTAAGGGACACTGGAAACCTAAAGGTGACAAATATATAAAAAGTGGATAGCTCGCTTAGATAGTGGAGATAAAGATCTGCAAAGGAAGTCATGGGGATTTAATAAATATACTTAATAATAATAACTTATCACAACACTCAAACTCATCTATTCTGGTTCTGTTCTTGTCTTCTTATATGTAAAAACGAATCGAAAAAAATGAATCAACAACACCTGGACCAATTTGGAATTAGCAACAATTCGATTCTTCTATCGCACTTTGCCATTTACGCAACACAATCCACTGGATTTATTTTTGTATTTCAATGTCTTTTCAGCAAACATGATCCGCTCAATGATCTGAATCATCTTTGCTGAAACGATACGGATCACGTTTGAAAATAATTGGCAACGCATGAAATATGCCAGTTGGGTTTGTGTACAAAATTTTTTGATTTTTGTGAATAATTTTGGCACTAAAAAAATAAGTAAGAACATTTTGAATATAAAAAAATCTAAAAAATAGAAAAAAATTAAAACTGTTAAGCTTGTGAAGTATTAAATGTAAGTTTTTATTTAGTAGTTACTTTAAAACTTAAATTTAATTCTGTAGTAAATAAATGAAAATTGCAGATTTTATTAGAATCACCTCGCACCATAACCCCAATGAACTCCGTCCTATAAGCCTCTCCTCTTTCATGTTGAAGGCTCTTGAAAGAACAATAGACGTAGAAGTAAGGCGTGCTGTAAGCCCCAACCAGTGGTCCCCCTCACAGCATGCCTACACTAAGGGAAAATCTACAGAGACAGCTCTCCACTCCCTCACTTACAGAATAGAAAAATCCATAAAACTCAAAGAATTTTGTATGGTTGCTTTTGTAGATATTGAAGGGGCCTTCAACAATATACTCCCGAGAGCAATAGTAAGCGCGATCTCACGTCTGGGTGTTGATGATGCGCTCATTGGCTTTATAAATCAGCTGCTAACTGGTAGACTCATTGAAGCAACGATGGGCTCATCAACGGCACGCAGAAGGGTAAATAGAGGTACCCCCCAAGGAGGAGTACTCTCCCCTCTCCTTTGGAACATAGTGGTGAATGAACTGCTAATAAAACTGAAGGCGGAGGGATGCGAAACTATTGCATATGCGGATGATATTGCGATAACAGTCACCGGAAAATATACTACCACTCTTAGGGATATTCTACAAAATGGTCTTAATATCCTAAACAACTGGACACAAAAATGTGGCCTTGGGGTGAATCCCAATAAAACTGAAATCGTAGTTTTCACAAGAAAACATACGGTCCCGAATCTTTCTCCACCCTCTCTACGAGGTTCTGTGATACATGTGAAGGAGGAAGCCAAATTTTTAGGTATAATTTTCGACAGGAAACTCACTTGGAAGAAAAACACTCTAGAGCGCGCAAGAAAAGCCAATGTTGCGCTTCTTCTGTGTCAGAAAGCTATTGGTAAGAAGTGGGGTCTTCAACCTCGCATCACCCAATGGCTATATATAGCTGTTATTAGGCCCACATTGATGTATGGTATTACGGTATGGTGGACAGCTCTTGATAAATCTTCGTACTATTCGGTACTTAACAGGATTCAACGTAGAGCTGAACTCTGTATTAGCGGGGCGCTATGCACCACACCATCCATTGCACTAGATTTGATGCTTCAGTTACTGCCAATGGATATTATTAGTAAACAAATGGCAGCTTCATCTGCTTTAAGACTAAAAGCTACCTCACAATGGAGAGACAGTGACTATGGTCATGCCTCCATTCTAAATCTTTTCAATTTTACTCCTAAAAACGTTGATTACATCACACCCACTCTCAACTTTGACAGGAAATTTGATGTCGTGTGTCCATCTAGAGAGGTATGGACGTCAGGTGGCCCCTTCTTAGATGAGGGCGTAACCATCTTCACTGACGGATCCAAAACAAGTAGTGGTGTAGGTAGTGGAGTTTTCTCAGAGGAATTGAACAAATCTTCCTTCTTTAGGCTTCCAGATCATTGTAGTGTCTTTCAGGCGGAAGTGGTCGCCATCAGGGAAGCTATAGCTTGTTTGAATGTAGATGATATATTTGGCAGGAATATATACATACTATCAGACAGTCAAGCTGCATTAAAGTCCTTGAGTTCGGTCCAATTTACATCTAGGACGGTTCTTGACTGCTACACATCTCTAAACGAAATGTCGACGCAGCTCAATATTTCTCTAATCTGGGTTCCCGGCCATAGGGATATTTTCGGAAATTGCAAAGCAGACGAGTTAGCCAGAAAGGGTGCTTCAGAACCATACTCGGAGCACCTAGACTATCTGGGCATATCGCTAACATCATGTAAACTGATATTGAGTTCTTTCTGCACTAATACTTTTAATAAAAGATGGGAAGACTCAACGATATGTAGACATCTGTATGCAATCTGGCCACTTTCCGATAAAAGGAAATCGAAAACTCTCATTGAGATGTCCCGCAAGGACATTGGTCTTCTGGTAGGGTTGACTACAGGGCACTGTAAGCTAGGGAACCATGCTAGAAGACTGGGTCTTCCTTTCAACCAAATCTGTCGTAGCTGTGGGGAGGACGATGAGAGCGCATCTCATCTGTTGTGTTTTTGTCCAGCTCATGCACGTCGGCGATTTAGTACTCTAGGGGCCCCCTTCCTTGAGGACCTGGACCAGTTACAGGATCGGGCTTTAAATAGCACTTTATGCTTCGCAAAAGGTTCTAGGTGGTTTTAAACCCTGAGGTTTTTAGTATTTATATACGGCATCACAATGGGCCAATAGGCCTAAGTGGATCCACTAGGGATCACCGGTATAACCTAACCTAACCTATTAGAATCATCAAGCGAAACTGACTCTTCCATTCCATTTTTAAATACTAGTTCAAGTGTATTAAACTCAAGGGATGAAGTGCATCAGCATGGATATAGTGGAAGTTTTGTGGAAACGATCAATAATTCTTTCGTTAAAGATTATTTGATTGGTATTTGCACATAAAAAATACAATTGCTATATATTAATTATGTTTCATATTTTAATAGATTTGTTAATAAATTCCAATAATTAAATGCAAAATAACCGTGATGATCACAATCGGACGAGAGCAATGAAGGAATTTTATATATTTTTGTGGTATATGGCAAATATGAATACTTTTTGCGAATTTGGTATTTGTTTTGGCATACCAAGAGCTTCTGTATGGAGAATAATTGAAAGAACTAGTGTTAAGCGTATATCAATTGGACACTAATTTATAAAATACGCACTTGCTAATAATGCAAAAGTGGAAACTTCGAAAAAATTCCCGTTAGTAATTGGTTGCATAGACAGTACACATGTAAAAATAAATGCACCACACCATAGCAAATAGGCTTATTTCAAAAGAAAGCATGACTATAGCTTAATCTTGCAGATAGTTTGCGATGAAAATGGTTTTTTTATAAACGTTTATGTTGGAGAGCCTGGATCCTTATGTATTGTTCTGTTTTAATTAAATAAATGTATTCAACTTAATTTCATTTCATTTCAAATTAATTGATTTTAATAAATTATCAAACAACACTTTTTCAATAGTAATAAAACGTAAATAAATAAGGTAATAATTTTAATTATAGTAATAGTTAAAACATTATTTTAAACAAAGAAATAAATAATAACGACATATTAAATAAATAAGTACATAAAATAAATAATAAATAAATAAAATCAATAATAAATAAATATAAATGTAGATTTGTTTATAATTTTACTGCACCGTTGCATCGCATTGCCAACCTCATTTGCATTAAAATACGTTCCACTTTTATCTTTTACACACATTCCACATTGAACCAGAAAGTGAACCAGATCAATTGCTGGTTCACCCCATTGTTTTTGTTTTGCATGTAAAATTGAGCGGATCATGTTTGCTGAAACGCAGCTAATGTGAGCTGCGAGTTCATTGATCCAGTTCAACACATTGATAGTTACTATAGTCAATTGACACATCGTAACTGAAAGCAGTTCGATTCAAACTTGCGCGATTATGACTTAAATGTCGCGCTCGCGCTTCAAGCGTTTGTGATGTCCAAATTCTTTCAAGTTCATTTCGGTCGTCAAGTTCTTGTGCAGTATGATTAGATCGGGAACTAGTTTGGTTTGTAGCATTTCGGGTTCTGCTATCTATAATACTTCGTGTTACAGGAGATAATTATAATAATTACAGGAGATAATTATAATGCAATAATTAGTGGTCATAGGCAATTAAACAGTTTGCACAAAACGCGATAGAAAAAGAAAATTTATTGAGCGTTGTTGAGTTATGCGCTTACCAACACATTTTTCGATTCATTTTTATATATAAGATTAGGACTTTATTGAATAGCAATAATTCGATTTCTTCTCGAAGTAAAAACCATTCTTGGACTTCAATGAACATTTAAAAAACAGAATTGATCAAATTGGTCCAGGTGTTGTTGAGTTATGCGCATACCAACACATTTTTCGATTCATATTTGTATACAAGATAAAAGGCATTATTTCTATTTATAATTTTATTTAAGCTTTAATCCAGGTTTTTGTGTTTTTGTTTTTCTGTAGTTTAATTCTGTTGCATTATATTATATTATTTAATTTTGCGCATTACATAATATTATGTTTTACAACAAAGTCAATATAATAAAATTATAATTTTTTCATTATTCTATTATTCATGCCTTTATTTTTCTACTTGTCTTTATACCATTTAATAGACCATTATTTGGTGCTACGATTTCACTCCGCTATTTAAGTGGCATTAGTGCATTCTCCAAATATGCAAAAACAAAAACTTCTTGTCTATTTCTACTATGATTTATTCAAAATTAACACAAATACTGCATTTGAAATCATATGTTTACTAATATCAAGTGTGCCTTCCTATTCTCTTTACTTCATATTTTCTCACTAATGCCGTTCTGAAAATTAGAGTGAAAAATTGAGCCTAAAAATGGTCTACCAGTAGACCCGCAGTGTATTCACCAAATTTGTTCCTGATGCACAGTCTATGTATTAAATACTCATTGCTGATATGTTTCAGCATTGAGTATATATATTATAAAGTAGCAATCTAGTACAATAATATAAATTTTTGTATAAGGTTGCTGTTGCTGGCAATCTTTTTGCACTCAAAAAACACTCCATTCTCTTCATGTCTTTTATTCTCAATTACTTTGGAAATTAAAGTAAAGTGCAAAACATTTCTCTCAAGTAACTTTTTTCGTTGTTTGTTATTTTGATCAGTGCTTTTTTGAATTTATTATGACGTGAATGTATGAGAAAAATATTAGTCGAGTCGTTTTGTGTGCTTTCATATTGCATATGTATTTTACTAGCGTACATATATGTTTACATATTTCTTTTGTATTTCTCAGCCTAAATGTTTGTATTAATTTTGCATCCAATATTAAGAAATTGTAAGCGTAAAAGGAAGTTCGTTTTTTTTTTTGGTTTTATATCAGAAACAATGCTATTATTATTTTTGCTTTGAAAGATAATTGTGCATTTCTATTATTTTAGCCAGAGTTCGTATTTGCGTACCCATGAGCTGCTCATTTTGGCTCATTCTGCTCACGGTTCATGAGGCGGCAAAAAACTCTTTCCATACGATAGCTCACGCTTACGAGCGAGCCCAACTGCAGAGCTTACGCTCACGAACAAGAGCCGCCATTAAATTACAAATGGGCTCACGCTCGAGAGCAGGAGTGTGAGCTGCGGCTCATGAGATCTCATGCGCCCAATTTAAGATTTTATTATTATTTTTTTTTTGTGAAAACATGTCATCAAAAAAGATTTAAAATATTAATCACCTTGAACTAAGTATAATACGGAAATAATCAAAGTTCTTAAAATAAACAATTAATATATTTGTATTGTATATTAAACTAAATATTATATATTTGTATTATTTATTTGTGGAAAATTTGTTATTTACGAAATTTTCCAGGAAGTAATATTAACTACGGTCCTATAATGACCTTCTTATTTTACCTACTGTCCTTAATGAACTTTTCACTTTTTACTATTTAAGCAAAGATATATCAATTTTTAATTTAGTCTTTGTTTGTAATTGTGTTTCGGAAAATTTAAAAATGAGTGGTTTAAAAAATAAATACTTTACGGTTTTACATGAGTGTAACAAAACAATTTGCTTACAGTGCGAAAAACAATTAAGTGGAACAAAAATATCTAATGTTAAGCGGCATTATAAGCTTGTCCATAAGAAAAACATAGGTGAAAAACCAAGTGGAAGTGAAGAAGAAAATTGTGAACTAACTAACAAAAAAAATTAAAATCATGAATTTGTAAAAGCTGATATTGATAAACATACTTTTTTGAAGTGTTGTGTCGGATTAGTAGCTTCCAAAAACTTGCCATTTAGAATTTTCGACGATAAAGATTTTTTTAAATTGTTAATAAAGTTGTATGAAAGAAAGTTTGGCGCTAATTTGAATTCAAGAAATATTGTGTCATTGCTTGATAATTCTTGCATAAAAATACAGGAGATAATTAAGGCGAGATTAACAAATAAAATGTTATCACTTAAATTTGACATTGCAACTCGGATGGATAAAAGCATTCTTTGAATAAATATTCAATATATAAAGGACTTCAAAATATATATTAACACTATAGGTAAGTGTAATAAATTTTATGTAACCTAAATGTAATAAAAATCTATTGCCAGTAAGCTATCTTTTGAGATGAGAAGAATATTCTAAAATATTCTTTTCATAAATTGTTAAATGCAAACTTTACTAACATTTTTTCACATTTTATTAAATAGGTATGATACAGCTTAAACAACGCCATAAAGCTGCGTATTTAAAGGAAGAGATTTTGAAATGCCTTCAGAAATATAACATTGACGTTGACCAAATTTATTGCAGTACAACAGATAATGGAGCAAATATGGTGAAAGTTAGTGAAATACTCCAAGATTTACAAGAAGAGCACATAAACGAGGAATTTAATCAAGAGGAGTGCAGCAATGAAACCGATGATGAAAATATTCATGCAATACTAGCAACGGTATTATCTGTTGTGAGATGCGCTGCGCATACAATTCAACTTGCAGCCCATGATGTTTTAAAAAGTCTTGAACTGCAAATTAGTGAATACAAAGATACTGTAAAGCAATTACGAAAAGCTGTTAGGGCAGGCGATATTAATATGCAAATGCCCATTTTAGATAATACAATACGCTGGAATTCGACATGTGAGATGTAAAATAATTTACTTCAAATGGGAGAGATAATAGAAGCATTACCCCTTTGGCCTTTTGTACTAAACATATGCAAACAGAGCATTACGTATTTGGCGATTTTTACAAAGACTTGTTATGTTGCGTGATAGAGTTAGAGGAATTAGTGACGAAGACACCATACGCTTCACATTTACATGAATCAATGCAAAAAAGGAAAGAAATATTTATGGATAGTGAAGCATTGCAAGCCGCGTTTTATCTTGGTCCTGGTTTTAATTTTGAAAATTCAATTATGCTGTCTGAAAATCAAAAATCAACAGCTGTGGTACGTTAAATTGCAAATATGCTTATATTTATACTTATAAAAATTATTGTTTATCAAACAAATTTTAAATTAATATTTTATGTTTTTCACAGGCGCAACTCGCAGCGACTTTTGAAAAGTTAACAAAATTGGAAGGCTTACGGAAAGTAGGAAATGAACCAGATTCTCCAAATATCTCATCTGATATGACATTTGAGTTTCCCACTATTTCTGCAGCACCTTATTCAAAATTGCAGCAGCGCATGACGGCAAATATAACAGCTAACACCGAAACAAATCGCACCTTTAAACAAAAGCTCATAGCACTTACCAACCAAAAAGGTGTTCCTCTTCATACTGGCATTTTAAGCTATTGGAGAACGTCAAACAATTATAAGGAGATTAAAAAAGTCGCAGCAGTTGCATTATCTGTTCCAGCTACACAAGTATCGGTGGAAAGAGCTTTTAGCCCACTTTCACTAGTTTTAACTAAATTAAGATCTAGATTAAGTAATAATACAATAAACAACTTACTAATAACAAAATCAAATTTTCAAGAGCTTAACTCCAAAAATATGTGCTTAAATATTTCTGATAATAATATTTTATAAATTTGGTTTTCAAATTCAAATTATTGTTTCATTATATTGTTTTAATATAAATAATAATAAGCTAAGTTAATTTCAAATTATCTATTTTCACATATAACGTTTATAAAAAAAATAAAGCAAATAAATATAAATATATCGCTTTTTATTAAACAGTTGAGCTCGTGAGCTCTCGGCTCGTGAGACCTCATGAGCAGCTCTTCAATATGAGCAACTTGAAGGCTCACGCTGGTGAGCAGCTCTTCAATATGAGTCAATTTTGGGCTCACGCTCATGAGCCAATTTTGGGCTCACATAAGAATTGGCTCTTGCTCGTGAGCCTGAGCTGCTCAGAAGTGAGCAAATACGAACCCTTGTTTTAGCATTAATTTTAATAACTAATTGTTTTGGTTCTGATTTGAAAGTGTTTTTAACCTAGATATGTAAAGGCTTACTACTTGTTTCAGTATACACTGAAATATCTTCAATATGAGTCAATTTTGGGCTCACGCTCATGAGCCAATTTTGGGCTCACATAAGAATTGGCTCTTGCTCGTGAGCCTGAGCTGCTCAGGAGTGAGCAAATACGAACCCTTGTTTTAGCATTAATTTTAATAACTAATTGTTTTGGTTCTGATTTGAAAGTGTTTTTAACCTAGATATGTAAAGGCTTACTACTTGTTTCAGTATACACATATGTATATATTAAGAGCTCTGTGTATAAATAAATAAATAAATAAAAAGAATAAATATGTTTTAAAAATTTTTGAACAATTCTGATGGTGCAGTTACAACCTTATCTTCTTTCCGTATTGTTTTAAAACATGATTGACAATCGATTTTTGATAAAACTTTAAATGCGATATATCCCAGAAAATAACGAAACGATGGAAGCTCAGTTTCTGTTATTTCAAAATCAGTTGAGCTATATAATTTTCAATCAATGTTTCACTACAATCAAATTCCGAATCATCTTCTTCCGTTATACATGAGATAGTATTTATATTTGAAATTCTATCCATTATTGCCTTGAAGGTGTGATCATCTTCTACTATCTCACAATTACCATTAGAAGAAGCCACAATAATTTATCTGGTCATTACTTTAGCTAGAATTTGATTAACTTCTGTTTTTCATACAGAAGCGGAACAATAAATTTCATACACGCAAATTACAAATGTCTTTATTAAAGCACAATTTTAAAATACAGTATAAATTTTTAAGCCACAACAGAAAAAAGATGCACACATCACCAAATGCCAGAAAAAATCAAAGAAAAAGAAACGGAAAAAGAAAAAAGCAAAAACAAAGCCAAAAATTATTGCTTGTCAGACGTCAAACTGCTACTATCAAAAACACTAAAGGAGTGATGCCATATTGCCTGGTTGTTGTATCAAATCTCAAACATCCTGCCCAGCTGGACGGGTACGTTCAGGATGCTCACAAGCCTGCAAATCTTCTGGATAGGTCGCATGCATTCGCCAGTTGAATGCTTAATTGTGACTACTCGTACCAACCTATCCTCGCCTGGGTGAAGTTTGATCACCCTGCCAAGCCGCCAATGTGTTGCTGGAAGACTCTCATGTCGGATAACCGCGACATCGTCTATGTTGATGTGGTCACCATTCTGATGCCATTTGGAACGTGGTTGCAAAGTTGAAAGATATTCGACGTGCACAAGTAAAGTATGTAGCTGATCATAATAAATTGAATGAGTGCCAAGAATGCGTAGTAAGTATTTCTTTGCTGACTTAACGGCAGCTTCCCATAGACCGCCTTGATGTGGTGCGCCAGATGGTAGAAAATGCCACTTTGTGCCTCGATTGGCCAATTTTTGTTGAGAATATTTATTATGCAAAGCCTGTAAGTCAGCAGCCATTAAACAATATGCGCCAATGAATGTTGTGCCATTGTCACTGTATAAGTGGTTACATAGACCACTCCGGTTCACGAAACGGGTGTATGCGTTTATGAATGCCTTAGAAGTTGTTTTAGCATTATGTGTTTACTACACCGCCATGAAGTGTGTCGTGATGCACCTGCCATTTTAAAAGCCTAGCCAATGTGCTATCCTTAGGAAGTATGATTGGACGATGTTGTGCTTCTGTCACCATCGCATTATGTAGGCGGCCGCCTACTCGCAATATCTTGTCCGCAGTCGAACTGATGAATGGGCTCAGTTCAATGAGCATGCTGGATGTAGATATGGGCTAAGCCTTTTCGCTTGCTCTGCCTTGATGTGGTGATTTAAAGCAATGTCCATTTTGTCTGTACAGATGTGTGTATGTGAACGAAAACGTTGATGTGGCTTTTTGGAACACAATACGTATGCAGTAGTCCGCAATAGCTTGCCAAGATTACAGAACCGGTCCAACAGATCTATGCGGACCAATTCATCGCCAGAAGTGTAGTTTGTCTGTAGTGCGAGTTGGCTTATTATCTGCAATGCCTTTACCTTAAGTGATTTTAAATCGCCTTCCATTATTGTCAGCTCTGTTGGTGTACAGTTGTGCAGCTCATTAATTGGATAATCAATGGAATTAGGATTATGCCACCATAATCTGTAGTTATGCAACGCCAAAGGGGATATGCCACGAGTGTCGCAATCAGCTGGGTTGAGTCTGGTAGGAATGTAACGCCAATGCCTGATATCTGGCACGCAGCCAACGCTATTAACAACGCACTGCTTTAATTGTGATGTGTTTTTGCGTAGTCCACACAGAGCAATATTTGAGTCGGAGTATGGAGTGTATGGTACGTGTTCCAAATGCAAAGCCTGCCTTATTTCGTGTAAAACGGTAACCAACAATTGCGCAGTGCAAAGTACCAATCGGGGTAGTGTTACCGAATGTAATGGTGCCACTTCAGTTTTTGATGCGATGATGTGACTAGTGATTTTGCCATCGTGGTTTATTGCCAAATAGAGTACTGCAGCCATCGCCTTACCACTACCATCGCAGGAACCATGAAGTTGTATTTCATCTCCTGGTTGTGTGCCTATCCATCGCGGTATTCGCATTGCCTCCAGTTGCGGCAACTGCCTTCGGTATATGAGCCGTTCTTGCAACAGTTCAAGTGGTAATGGGTGTTCCATGCCAATTTTGCCTGCCAGAGTTTTTGTATGAAAAACTTAGCTGTGGATGATATAATTTTGCAGCATCGCTAAGTACTTGCCTTTTAGTGAGATGTTGTGTATCATAAGAGCTGACCCGATAGAAGAGTGCATCGGGAAGTGGATCCCAATGCAAGCCAAGAACAGTGGTTTCTGCCAAATGTGGAGTAAGCTGACATGGATCGGCATCGCCAAGAAGGTGTGACAAGACTTCAGCGCTATTTGATTTCCATTTCCTGAGATGAAACAGTCCTTCTGCGAACACATGTGAGACATCGGTCGCCAGTTGAATTGCCATGCCAATGGAAGGTATACTCTTAAGGTAGTCATCCACGTAGAAATCATTCAGGATGCTGCACAAAGCAGTTTTAGCTCGTAGTTCATCTGGGAGTTTATGAGAATTGTCTCTGCAACATTGCTGCATATCGAGAACAGCCAAATATGTGCCACTTGTTGTGCCATATGTAACGGTAGCCAATTGATATGTGCGAATGGGTTGATCGGATGATTCCCGCCAGAGTATCTGTTGCAATTGCTTGTGCCTGCGTCAATTTTGAATTGCCTGAACATTTTCTTCACATCAGCTGTGAATGCAATGCGATGCTGCCTGAAGCGAAATAAAAGGTCGAGCAATAAATCCTGTATTGGAGGGCCAGCCATTTGTGTATCGTTTAATGAGATGCCATTATCTTTACCTGAGCTCTGAGTTGGATGCCAATTTTTGTCCCAACTGCTGAAATTGCCTGAGTGCCATTGTGCTGTTGCCAAGAGTATAAAGCGATTGAAAATAGTAGCGAATGTCTGCATTGGATGGTTTAATCACTGATGCACATGTGGTGGGATACCAGCCTAGACCGGTTTCGTTGGTGCCTGAGGTGTAGTTTGTGCCTGCTGTTTGGACTCTTGCAAAGGAGGAATTTGCACTGGTGAACTTCGGTATAGTAAAGTGTGATGTCTGCCATTGCATATGCGACAATTAGTTGAGCCACATGCCTTAGTGGAATGTCCAGGTTTCAAGTAATTGAAGCAAAGATTCAAGCCTTTGAGCAATGTGACGAGCTCCGTTGGGGGCAAGCCAATAACCTGGTGCAGTTGCCTTTTTGATGCGCTGCGTCATTGCAAAACCTGCAGTGGCCTGGAATAGTTGCTGTTAGGTTTGTCTTCATTAGACGTAAGCCTTGCCTTTTATTATCAGCCTGAGATGTGCCACGATATTGTACTGTAGCAGCCTTGCCATCAGATTTTGGTTTGCTTTCCATTGCTCACCAAACATTGCCAACTAGACTGTGAGCTCGCGTCTCCAAAAATACAAGAGAATCTGCCAAAGGAGGAATTTGATTTGTTGTGCGGGTCATGCCCCATGCCTGTTGCGTAACGGTTGGTAACTTGGCCACTATAATGGGTACCGCTAATGCATTTCAATAATCCACGGGTAGGTTCGTTACCGCAAACGCTCGCAAAGACTCTCGCACTGTATCAACCACCGAGAACAACGCAGATGTTGACTCAGCTTGTGGTGAGTTAAAGCCAATTAGCCTAGACACGTGTATTTCAGCCAACTGTTTCGGATTGTCATACCGAGACTTGAGTGCTGCCCTTCCCTCATCGTATCCGCCACTGTACATGCCTCCGACTAGCGCCACTGCGTCACCATGGACTGCCTCACGTAGTTTGCCAAGCTTGTATGCCTCTGGAAACTCTGTTTCAAATGTATCCTTAAATACCAGCCAGCTATGCATTGTAGCATCAAACTTGGGTATCGCCAACCATTCTAATTTAATTGCCAAGCCATGAAGAGACGCAGCACTGCCTGCTATTTTAGATGCTGCATCCATATATTGTGCATCACAACGGGCCAACTTACGCCGTAATTCAACGCATGTCTCGTTGTAAAGGTCTTCGACCTCGCCCCACTGCTTGATGTGAGACTTTAATTCGCCGTCTTCCTTTGCAGCAGCCACCAACTCGCCATATGCAATTTGTGAAATATGCCTTCAACGTTGCCTGATCTTGCTGCATGCCAAAGCCATCCTCTACATAATCGTCTGCCAATATTTTTGCAGTCACTCGCTTCAATGCTGACCACGCAGCCGTACGCTTATTTAGGGCAGCCATTTTTTTGTCATATGACGCCAACTTTGTATTGCATAAAAACGATTTTCATTAAATAACCGAAACTCCCGGGTTTCGGCACCAACAAATGTGTGAAAAAGCAAAACAATAAATTTCATACAAGCAAATATAATATATAGTAGTGTACTTCGTTGGCGAGTTCTAAGAAATTGTGTGCGTTAAGACTCCGTTGGCGAGTTCTACGAAATTGTGTGCGTTAAGACTCCGTTGGCGAGTTCTAAGAAATTGTGGGTGTCACGACTCCGCTGTCGAGTTCTAAGAAATTGTGCGTGTGAGACTTCGCTGACGAGTTTAAAAAACAAAAAAAAAAAAATTGTGTGCGTTAAGGCTTTGTTGTGTTTTGCTTGTTTACATCGATATTGTTTTTGTATTTATTTTACATGCATACGGCAGTAAAGTGACTTTTAGCAAACGGCAACGAAATCATTTCACATGCATACGGCAGTAAAGTGACTTTCAGCAAACGGCAACGAAATCATTTTACATGCATACGGCAGTAAAGTGACTTTTAGCAAACGGCAACGAAATCATTTTACATGCATACGGCAGTAAAGTGACTTTTAGAAAACGGCAACGAAATCATTTTACATGCATACGGTAGTAAAGTGACTTTTAGCAAACGGCAACGAAATAGAAACAATAACGGTAAACAATGGAAAATTTCCGTACATTAAAGTTACACGAACTAAAAAAACGGTGCTCGAACGTCAACATTTCTTAACGGGGAAATAAAGCAGAACTAATAAATCGATTAGAAATGTTTTATTCAGAAGAAAGTTATAAGAGTGCTAACGATAATTCAATCTTAATGCAACGTATCGCGGAACTAGAAAAAACACTAACCGAAATGCATATGCGTACTCGCGACGAGCGTGATAGCAACGAGGATTTTGTGCCGCAACGAATTTCTTCGCCGGTGGTAAATCGACAAACTCAGTAGTAACCGTGACCTCGAATAGTGTCACATCGGATCAAGTATCGAAACCACAGAACGTGCGTAATCAAGTGTCTTGTAATATAACGCAAGCTCCGTATAACCAAACATGTTGGTCACATCCGCAGATGATGGTGTCGTCACAAATAAGATCGTTACGAGAGGCACCGATGCAAGCCAACATGCAACAAGTTTCGGATGACATACCGCTAAATCGGTATGCTGAAACATCGAGTGCTAACCCATTAAGTGGATACATAATGCCGCAAAATGTGTATGCACAAACGCAAAACACATTACCACAACATGTGAGTGGCAATCCATATATAGTACCCTCGATTGTGTCTGGTCCGTATCTTAAGCAACCAGCACCTTACGTTCCGTCAAATCAGTTTTGTAACGTACGGAATGTAGTTGAATTATTGCCGGAATTTAACCCTACATCGAAAATATCGTTAAATGCTGTACAGTGTATTAGACGGGTTGAAATGATGAGAAATGTTTATGGGTGGAATGACAACATCTTGATTTTTGCCGTACAACAAAAGATGCGAGGTACAGCCAAATATTGGGTTGATTCGTTACAAGAAATTTATGTTTCCTGGAAACAATTTGCAGATAGATTTCTAAACGATTTTCCGTCTACGATAAACGTAGCCGATGCTCATATCGAAATGTCGAAGATCATAAGAAAGCATAATGAATCGCCGCAAGAATATTATTTTAAAATGGTGGCACTAGGCACGAAAGCGGATGTGCCCGACAATGCGATAATACGTCATATTATAAACGGTATAAACGAGGCCGAGATGAAAAAGAAACTTTCAAATAATTATATGCAATGCACTGAGCTACTGCGCGATATAAGCGAATACTGTGTATATAACGAATTAAGACCGATACTAAATGTAAATTATAAACCAAATTCGAGTATTAACAAAACGAAATTCCCCATCCCAAAAGTTGAGAACTATACTGTGCGTAATGAACGAAAACAGTTCGATGGTATCAAGTGTTATAATTGTCAGAAGGTTGGCTACTATTCGAAAGATTGTTCGGAGCCACAGAAAAAAATTCGATGTGGAAAATGTAGCCGCGCAAATCATAGCACGGAGAATTGTCCGGAAAATCAACGATCGAAAGTAAACGTTATTGAAAATACAAACGGTATTGTAAAAAAAGTGAACGTGAATGGTTAATATACAAATGCTTTTGTTGATCCGGGAAGTGGTCGTACACTGATTCGTAAAACATTTGCAATTAAAATCGGGCAGACAAAACCGAATAGTGTAGTGTTAAAAGGTTTCGGAGGTTTTTTGGAGGATATGTTTGTAAAGAACAAATCGATGTTGATATTGAAATCGATAAAATGAAAACTAAAATTTGTGTGTTAGTTGTTGATGATGAACTAATATGTGAAAACATCTTACTTGGTGAAGATGTGTTATGTCAGAACGATAAACGATTAGTAATTGAAAACGGTCAATGTCGAGTTGAACGCATTTTTCCCATAAATACGGCATCACATCTAAACAACGATGCTCGTGAAAAACTTACGTCTATTTTGACAGGTTTTCAGGATGTATTTTCAGAAACGGTCTCGGAACTTGGAAAGTGCGTAGTGGCGAAAATGAAAATTGGACTTAATACGAACACAACAATTCGTATGAAACCATACCGCGTTCCATTCGCAAAACGTCCGATAATTTCCAATATCATACGTGAATTACTCGATAGCGGGATCATACGACAGTCTGATTCTGCGTATGCCTCACCGATGGTACTGGTCTAAAAGAAAAACGGAGAACATCGGCTCTGCGTTGACTACCGTTGTCTAAATAAAATAACCACGAAAATGCCATTCCCGATGCCCATCATGGAGGAACAGTTTGCGCAATTGGCAGGTAATTGTTATTTCACTACGCTTGATTTAAGAATGGGTTACCATCAAATTGAAATAGAGGAAGATTCAAAGAAATACACCGCTTTCGTCACCACCGATGGTCATTACGAGTTTAATAGAATGCCATTCGGATTGGTGAATGTCCCAGCGATGTTCCAATCGGTGATGAATAGGGTAATTGCAAAGATGTCTCCTGGCGAAATAATGGTATATCTCGACGACGTTATTATTCCCAGTACGACGATTGAAGAGGGTTTAAAACGCTTAAGTAAGTTCCTTAATATATTCCGCGGTTACAAACTGACGCTACGTTAAGCAAAGTGCCAATTTTTAGCGACGCAAATTTTGCACTTGGGTCACATATCCAAACCTCTAACAGAGTTATTACGAAAAACAACCGAATTTTGTTGGGGCGAAACTCAACAAACAACCTTTACGAAACTCATTGACGCTCTAACAAACAGCCCTGTGCTGGCGTTATATGACATTACCGCTAACCACGAAGTACATACCGATGCAAGCAGTGTTGGACTTGCAGGCGTATTATTACAATCGTACGATACGAAAACATGGCAGCCTGTAGTGTATTATAGTCGACACTGTTCCGACGCCGAAAGTAGATATCACAGTTACGAGCTCGAAGCTTTGACTGTGGTGGAGACTATGGAGCGGTTCCGAATGTATTTGTTAGGAAAGAAATTTCGATTGGTTACAGATTGTTCAGCTATCGCCAAGGTTCGTACAAATAAGGAGTTGAAGTCAAAGATCGCACGTTGGTGGTTAAGACTACAAGAATTCGACTTTGAAGCAGTACATCGACTAGGTACCCGTTTAGTTCACGTCGACACGCTAAGTCATGCTCCAGAGCAGTCGCCAAAGGAAGTTGAAATGGCGGGCGTTGTTATGAAAATTACGAACGATATCAATGATTGGTTGTACACCATGCAGATTCAGGACGAAAACCTGCGCGAAATAATATCGATTCTAAAGGGCGACGTTAAATCTCCTAACGATGACATACTACGTAAAGAATATTGTTTACAAAAACATCGGTTATATCGACGGCAGATGGTTTAAAATTTGTTGTTCCGAAATACGTACGCTGGCGTGTTGTCCAGTTATGTCATGACCGCATGGGTCACTTCGCATTGGAAAAAACGATTGAACGTATTCGGCAGAATTTTTGGTTTCCAAAAATTAGGAAGTACGTACATAGTTATATTGCTTCATGTATCGAATGCTGTTATCAGAAAGCAATCGGAGAAAAAACTGAAGGACGTCTACATTGTGACCGAAAGGTTTTCGGAGGTTCTCATTTAAAATTCGCGCGCTGTATATTTTTCGATATTTTAAG
>NC_051846.1:127767691-127777155 GCF_002237135.1 Teleopsis dalmanni | reverse complement strand
CTATTTAAAGCCCGATCCTGTAACTGATCCAGGTCCTCAGGGAAGGGGGCCCCTAGAGTACTAAATCGCCGACGTGCAAGAGCTGGACAAAAACACAACAGATGAGATGCGCTCTCATCGTCCTCCCCACAGCTACGACAGATTTGGTTGAAAGGAAGACCTAGTCTTCTAGCATGGTTCCCTACCTTACAGTGCCCTGTAATCAACCCTACCAGAAGACCAATGTCCTTGCGGGACATCTCAATGAGAGTTTTCGATTTCCTTTTATCGGAAAGTGGCCAGATTGCATACAGATGTCTACATATCGTTGAGTCTTCCCATCTTTTATTAAAAGTATTAGCGCAGAAAGAACTCAATATCAGTTTACATGATGTTAGCGATATGCCCAGATAGTCTAGGTGCTCCGAGTATGGTTCTGAAGCACCCTTTCTGGCTAACTCGTCTGCTTTGCAATTTCCGAAAATATCCCTATGGCCGGGAACCCAGATTAGAGAAATATTGAGCTGCGTCGACATTTCGTTTAGAAATGTGTAGCAGTCAAGAACCGTCCTAGATGTAAATTGGACCGAACTCAAGGACTTTAATGCAGCTTGACTGTCTGATAGTATGTATATATTCCTGCCAAATATATCATCTACATTCAAACAAGCTATAGCTTCCCTGATGGCGACCACTTCCGCCTGAAAGACACTACAATGATCTGGAAGCCTAAAGAAGGAAGATTTGTTCAATTCCTCTGAGAAAACTCTACTACCTACACCACTACTTGTTTTGGATCCGTCAGTGAAGATGGTTACGCCCTCATCTAAGAAGGGGCCACCTGACGTCCATACCTCTCTAGATGGAAACACGACATCAAATTTCCTGTCAAAGTTGAGAGTGGGTGTGATGTAATCAACGTTTTTAGGAGTAAAATTGAAAAGATTTAGAATGGAGGCATGACCATAGTCACTGTCTCTCCATTGTGAGGTAGCTTTTAGTCTTAAAGCAGATGAAGCTGCCATTTGTTTACTAATAATATCCATTGGCAGTAACTGAAGCATCAAATCTAGTGCAATGGATGGTGTGGTGCATAGCGCCCCGCTAATACAGAGTTCAGCTCTACGTTGAATCCTGTTAAGTACCGAATAGTACGAAGATTTATCAAGAGCTGTCCACCATACCGTAATACCATACATCAATGTGGGCCTAATAACAGCTATATATAGCCATTGGGTGATGCGAGGTTGAAGACCCCACTTCTTACCAATAGCTTTCTGACACAGAAGAAGCGCAACATTGGCTTTTCTTGCGCGCTCTAGAGTGTTTTTCTTCCAAGTGAGTTTCCTGTCGAAAATTATACCTAAAAATTTGGCTTCCTCCTTCACATGTATCACAGAACCTCGTAGAGAGGGTGGAGAAAGATTCGGGACCGTATGTTTTCTTGTGAAAACTACGATTTCAGTTTTATTGGGATTCACCCCAAGGCCACATTTTTGTGTCCAGTTGTTTAGGATATTAAGACCATTTTGTAGAATATCCCTAAGAGTGGTAGTATATTTTCCGGTGACTGTTATCGCAATATCATCCGCATATGCAATAGTTTCGCATCCCTCCGCCTTCAGTTTTATTAGCAGTTCATTCACCACTATGTTCCAAAGGAGAGGGGAGAGTACTCCTCCTTGGGGGGTACCTCTATTTACCCTTCTGCGTGCCGTTGATGAGCCCATCGTTGCTTCAATGAGTCTACCAGTTAGCAGCTGATTTATAAAGCCAATGAGCGCATCATCAACACCCAGACGTGAGATCGCGCTTACTATTGCTCTCGGGAGTATATTGTTGAAGGCCCCTTCAATATCTACAAAAGCAACCATACAAAATTCTTTGAGTTTTATGGATTTTTCTATTCTGTAAGTGAGGGAGTGGAGAGCTGTCTCTGTAGATTTTCCCTTAGTGTAGGCATGCTGTGAGGGGGACCACTGGTTGGGGCTTACAGCACGCCTTACTTCTACGTCTATTGTTCTTTCAAGAGCCTTCAACATGAAAGAGGAGAGGCTTATAGGACGGAGTTCATTGGGGTTATGGTGCGAGGTGATTCTAATAAAATCTGCAATTTTCATTTATTTACTACAGAATTAAATTTAAGTTTTAAAGTAACTACTAAATAAAAACTTACATTTAATACTTCACAAGCTTAACAGTTTTAATTTTTTTCTATTTTTTAGATTTTTTTATATTCAAAATGTTCTTACTTATTTTTTTAGTGCCAAAATTATTCACAAAAATCAAAAAATTTTGTACACAAACCCAACTGGCATATTTCATGCGTTGCCAATTATTTTCAAACGTGATCCGTATCGTTTCAGCAAAGATGATTCAGATCATTGAGCGGATCATGTTTGCTGAAAAGACATTGAAATACAAAAATAAATCCAGTGGATTGTGTTGCGTAAATGGCAAAGTGCGATAGAAGAATCGAATTGTTGCTAATTCCAAATTGGTCCAGGTGTTGTTGATTCATTTTTTTCGATTCGTTTTTACATATAAGAAGACAAGAACAGAACCAGAATAGATGAGTTTGAGTGTTGTGATAAGTTATTATTATTAAGTATATTTATTAAATCCCCATGACTTCCTTTGCAGATCTTTATCTCCACTATCTAAGCGAGCTATCCACTTTTTATATATTTGTCACCTTTAGGTTTCCAGTGTCCCTTAAGATTATTTTCCAATCAGGTTTGAACCCTAAGTAAACCTCTTAGTTTGAAACCCTCTGGCAGACAAGCCACTCGCGGTTTTTTAGTGGATCCCAGAAGGGTGGCCAAAGATCTTGAAACAGAAGATACTTTGGTCACCCGAGCTGAACCCCACACACCAGGGTGACCGTTCTGTTCAGGAGATTTTTTTACCACGACTATAAAATAGATAGGAATAAAAAACTGTCAAATTCCAAATCTTTTTGACAGAACGAAGTCTGCCGGGTCCACTAGTAATAAATATAAAATTTAAAACTAAAATTGCCAATATAAAATAGAAAATTATGTAACTTAGCGAATAAAGTAAATAATATTTAAGATTATAAGATTATTTTTACTAACTATAAAAGTTAGTATATATAAGTAGATATATATATGTGTATATATACATTGAATGCGCGATACTTGACTTCCTTTTCTCAACATAGCACAAACAAAGCTTCCGAAGGAGTACAGTAATAAGAAAGTTGTTAAGCTGAAGTCGATGATTTAAACTAGGTTCTGTAAACCAGTCGGGAGTTTTAGTTTTAGCTTGTTTTAGCATGCGGCATATTTTTAAAAACTTTTTTAAATATTTCAATACGAATTTTACAAACTTTAAAAAAAATGCTTGAGGGCGCCTTCAAAATTCCAAAATCTGAATGTGATTCATAATTTTTATAGTGAATAAACAGCTCACTTCGAGCTGTAAGGATTTCATTCCCTTTTAAAATATTTGAATTGCACAATTCACAGCAGCCAACAAAATATTTAGTTGACAACCATTCCACATTAATTATTTTGTCCAAAGCCAAGTCTTCAAATATTACATTAGAATCATCAAATACAGGTTCTTATATCGAATTAATTAGAATAGCAGTACTGATATTTTCTTCCTCAATAAGTTCTTCTATGGTCTATTCTTCAAAAGCATTATCAATATTATCTAGGTTGCCATCTGCGGTTACTACGTCTGTCTCATTTTTGCAGTTACCTGTTAAAGATAAGGGACGAATTTGTGCGAACATCAAATGTGCCAAATTATAATTTATTTCACCAACTGAAGGATTTCTATTATTTCCACCCTTTTGCCTAACTAAATGGAAAAAGTTTTCTATTCAATCCTGATTTAGGGTTTTAGTTCTTAAAAAAAATGTATCTCTTTGCAAAACTTCATTGGACAAGGTTGTTACAGCATTTATTGTTATTATCATACCATCAATAAAATGAACTCTTTTATGTGGATAGGAGGTGTTTTTCAAATATTCTACGATTACCTTCAAATAATTGTAAGACGTATTACCAATCTGTATAGCTGATCGATAAGAATTATCCTTATAAAGTGTTCCACTATGCAATAAAATTTTTTATCCATTTTAGCTATAAAATTGGCGGTGGATATAGCAACTTCGCTTGAAACTTTTTTGAATCCTACGTTTTCAGCGTAAGATCTAATTGCGGCTTGCACAGTATGACTAAAAACCTGTGTTGCAGTTTTCACTGCAACTGTGTTGCAGTCCGAAATTCACTAATAATCATAATCATAACATATTTGACGATGTTGAAGAAATTATTACAAAATAGGCCGCTGAGGAAACTCAAGACCACATGGAATGTAGAGACGGAAGTCAAAGCAATTATTGCTTCGATGATTAATGCATTCGAAAACGCTTCTCCCCAAACCAGCATTGCAGAAAAGTTGTCGACACACTGGAGGAATTAGGACATTGATGCAATAAATAAGGAGACAAGAAAAGCCTTTATCAAATACATGAGGGAAAAAAACTCCGTGTCATGTGAATTTCTGTTCGAGCATGAAAGTGACCTCTGAAGTAAGTCGGTTACAAAAGATGGTCACCAAAGATCCGGACTCAAGACTTGGTTTAATCTGAAAGAAGGATGGTACAATTACGGATACCGTAGGAGAGTCATTGAGTACTCTCATGGAGACCCATTTTCCAGGAAGTTTTAAATTTGGTGATCACTGTCATTCTCTCAAAAGGAGAATGAACAGAGAAGAAAGAATTGAAGCAGAAAGGATAGTGACCACAAATGCAGTTAGGAATGCCATTCGCTCCATTTAAGTCACCGACTCTGGATGGCATAGCTCTAGTACTCCTGCGATTGGGAATTGACCTGCTCGTAGTTAGGCTCACGGAGATGTTCAGGACGTCACTGGCAACAAGGTACGTCCTTAAAGCTTGGAGAGAGCCAAGGGTTACTTTTCTACCAAAACCAGAAAAGAGTGCCTTACCTCTTTCATGCTTAAAACTAGAAGGCACTACGCTAATGAAATATTCTTTAAGCAGATGTCAACACGCCTATAGGGCAGGGAGATTCGCAGAGACTGCCATGCACGAGGTCGTGAAGACAGCTGAGAGAGAGCTAACTTCAGGAAGCATTTTGATGATCATCATGATGGACATCGAAGGAGGCTTTGACAAAGTAAGCTTTGATAAATTAAAATCTGCTCTAGCTGAGCGAGAAATCGGTTCAATCATTATTGAATGGAGAGATTTCATGCTAAGACAAAGAGCAGTAAATCTACATTATGGCACACATAGATTGCGAGGCAAAACAGTCAGAGATTGCCCACAGGGAGGGGTGCTTTCACCATTCCTGTGGAACGTAACTTCAACAGCTTGACTTTAAAGGCATACAAACAATTGGGTATGCAGACGATATAGCACTGATGGTGAACGGAAAGTTCCCAGATAAATGGTATCTGTAATGAGAAGTGCTCTCAAATGCCATTGGAGACTATGAGGAGAGCTTATAAGAAGAAGTGTCCTATAGAACACTGATAGAAGACGGCCTTCTACTTAATGAATGTGAAAGAAATGACATCTGCATCTTTACCGATGGCTCCTTAATGGATGGCAGAGCTGGTGCTGGGGTTTACTCGAAAGATCTAAATCTAACGTACACTCTATATCTAGGAATATGTGTTTCGGTATATGAGGCGAAACTTATGGCGGTCTCACATGCTCCGAATCACATATTGGATTATCAGGTGTGTCTGAAAAAGATTCTGATAGCGCTAGGCAATCAAGCATGCAAAAGACATACATAGCTAAGTTCAAGAATGTGTAACCAAGCTCATGGAATGTGCTCATGAAAATGAGGTGACGGTCATGTGGGTTAAGGGACACATCGGTATTGTGCAAAACGAGAAGGCAGATGAACTTACAAAGCAACGATCAGGCCATAAATTTTGCACCCCAAAACTCAGAATACCATTGGACTACAACATGATGACAGCCTATGTCTATAATTGGATAACCTCACTTCATCTCAATAGATGGAGAGAGTTGAGCACTTGTAAACAGACCAAACTAATGTTGCCGAAACTGTGGGTCAAGGAAACGATAAAAGTGCTTAGTTATTCGAGGAGCACTCTAAGCTGGCTGAACTCTTTAATTACTGGAAATGGTAACTTCAAGTATAACCTCAAAAAGATAACTCTTGTTGAGGAAGACACTTACAAACTATGTCTAGAAGGAAAGGAGGCAGCAGTGCATATATTGTGCTAATGTGCCGCACTGACAAGTAAAAGGAAGGCTGTCTTGGACTCCATTTAGTTGGTGATACCTTGGCAGGCAACCTCAAGCTAAACGAGCTGCTTGCATTAACAAGAGATGTAGTTATGCGAACGGAAGCCAGTCCAGCTTTAAGTCAATAACCACATCTGAGAATAGAAGGCCGAAAAAGGACCCAAATAGTTTCGTGGTCTACTTCGGCTAATCCTTTACTTCAGAGGGGCCACTTCTTGGATGGTGTGCTGTCCCAACGTCCCACCATAAATAAGTATATTATGGTTTTCCTTGTCATGCATTTCACGTATTAATTGAAAACTAACAGTTCCATCTGGCATTTGCAAATCGTTTTCCATTACCCTATTTCTTAAAAATTTCATCAAATGAGGGAAATCAAACATAAAATAGATTTTTCTATCATTGTGAAGTATAAATCGCAAGCGACGTCGTTCGCTCCGTACTGATTCGCAAGTAAGACGTTATCCTATGTGTTACTATCACTATCGTTTCGGAGCGGAAGCAAAAAAATTTTTCTGTGGTTATTAGAAATTTTAAGGAATACCAGTTTTATTAAGAATTCAAAAACTCGGTTTTATTAAGAATTCGAATATTAAGTTTCGTATATATTTCTCTGTAATTAGAAGTAAAATATTTCAATATATATTTTTTTTAAAAAGTTCATCATATATAAAATTTTTCAGCACACATTGCTGACACTTAGTTCCAAAATTTTAATTGTTAGTATGTTTTTTAAAATTTATCTTTCGTTTTTGTTTGCTTGTGTTTTGTTTAACATTCTCTTTTGTGTTTCAAAGTTATATATTTCACACATTATTACAAATTTTAATTTCAAGAACTTTAATTTCAATTTTCTTTGAATTTTTCATCAAAGTGTTTCTCTTATTTTAAGTTTTCACAGCAACATCCTAAAATTGTCGTGATAAACGTTACCTTGAGCTAACGTTACGGTTTCACTTTTTCTTTAGATATATAAACGTCAAGAAGGGTTTATTTAGGATGCGTTGAAATTATGTCTTTAAGTCATATATATTTTTAAATTGAATGTGTAATGAATTTAATTATTTTTTACAATTTATTTTAACTATTTCACACACGTTTTAACAAAATTTTAGTGGTAAAATAATTTTATTATTTCATACGTTATTGTCGTACGTATGGTTGAGTGTACATTTGTATACGATTTATATGCAATCGCCAATTAAATTTTTTTTTGTAAAAAACTTCAACATTAACTTTGTGGATAATTTTATCCAACTTTTTTGTAAAAAAATGATTATTTTATTTTATTTTTATTATTAATGTTCCTATTCCCCCTTTTTTGGGATTGCAGGGATTTTTGATTTTTACATTCACATCACGTGAGTGTAATTTTTTTCTTTTTAATTCTTTTTTAATTTTCCGCTTTTGCGTGAGTTCACTGTGATTTTTTGCACTTGCGTCGCACACTTTTTAATTTTTCTGCATTAGTGCCCCACGTTGGGCGCCAATTAAATATTTTGTTGTTAATTATTTATTTTTAAATCATTCATATTTTATTTAATTTATAATAATAATTGTTACAAACTTAAATTAATATTTTATACTTATTTAATGTTGTTTTTTATAAAAAGATATATTTTATTAATTTTTATTTAATATTATAATTTTATTTAACATATGTATTGAATTTGACTTGTGTCTTTTTTATTTATAATAATTTATGTATATTTTGTTTATAATGATTTATTTATCCGAAAACGACTTGACTTCTTTTAGCTTTTTCCATCGACTCACTCTTAGAAGTTTTTCTGCTGATGCCCAAAGTCGTTAATGAAAATTTTAGGATTGGATTGACCAATCGAATTATAGCTTCTAAAATTCATCAGAATATTCTAGAAGCTTCTTATCTCCATCCTATAGGATTGGAGCTTCTATTTTCTAAAGCTCCTCATAAGAGTCTTTAGCTTTGGCGTCAATAGCCAGATGACGAGATTAATATACAATAGTATATGAACATCTCATCAATCAAATATTCGAAATGATATTGATATCTTTTCCGCAAGATAATTCCATTTCGAAAAGAAAACAATTTCTTTTTGCAACATTGTTGCCATATAAAGTATAAACGCTGAGCCTAAGAAATGAAATACAATATTTTTTGATGATAAAACGCACATAGACGTTTTCAGTTATTCTGAACAATAAACCGCACATAGGCGTTTTCAAATACCCGTTTTCACGGGCTATGTTTTCGCTTGCCATTACACATCAAATTTTTCGACAATTTCTTAAACATCATTCTGATCATCAGTCATCAGTATGGAAGCAATCGCTGAAGTGTCAACAGCAGCTGCTATGCGTAATTTCATAACGAAAAATGATGTTTCATATTTAATTTATAATATTAATTTATATATTTATTTTTATAATTTTAATTTATATATTTAATTTTATCTATTATATATTATTTAATATTTTGAATTGTTTGAATTTTTTTGATATGTTTTAGTAATAAATTTTTCGTAGGTAGACAACACAAATAATATTTAAAATAAGATATTCATTGTAATTTAATGTTTGGTTATTTATAAATTTTTATTAACCCAAGTTTTTTAATATTTTAATTCTTCTTCATGTTATTAATATGTTTTGGAAATTAAGAAATTTTACCTTGGTAGAAAATACAAATATGTAATATTTAAAATAAAAGATACAATTCATTCATAGTTGCACGTGTAAAACGCAATCCGTGTCTAGAATTAAACCGCATAATTTTAAGGATAAAGCCTGTGGAATGTTAGTAGTATTTTCGTATATGTCAACTTAACTTTTAGCATTTTAATGTGAAAATTATTTTGAATTTTTTTTTAAACTGCAGAAAGCCCACATGCATTACTTATGTTACATTTGCATTTCAAATGAAAAGGATTTTTTAGTATTATATTAACAGTTTAATTATGGGCTACTATAATGTTACCTTAAAGCTAAATCATAAGCAATATTTTTTGTTAGGCCATTTTAAGCGTATATATGTAGATCAGGTGCTTTTCCAACACGGTAACACGCAACATATAGTTTCCCATGCGAAAAACATGGATTTTCCAAATTCAGTCCATTTACTTTTAGTGTTTGACCTTGAGATTTATTAATTGTCATCGCAAATGCTAAACGAATTGGAAATTGCAATTGTTTGAATTGAATGGGAATATTGGTT
>NC_051846.1:127745638-127767591 GCF_002237135.1 Teleopsis dalmanni | reverse complement strand
TTAATGACCTTTTTACTTTAGATCTTATTTAGTGTTAATATTAATAAACCAATAAACCCAAAAAGAATGAATATGGATGCTGATAAAATATTTTGAGATACTTTCATTGAATGTTAACAAAAATAATCGCTGTTTGTGGGATGTCCAAAGCTGTGAATATAAATACCGCAAAAAAAGACGCGGCATATATAAAATATACAAAATTATAATCAATTATAAGCAAACGTATAGGTTGCGCTTTGCTTATAATTGTTTATAATTTTGTATATTTTATCTTAAGAAATTTTAAAATTTCTTAAGAAATTTTCCATAAATAGACCATACAAATAATAAAAGAATGTACATATCTTCATTGTTTTTCAAGAAATTTGATCATTTCCATATTTTTGTTAGTTCAAGCTTATTAACATTTAAAATTCTTTTAATTTAATAACAAGTTTTAACAAAGAAAAGCATATTTAGAATACAGAGTATTGTATCTTAAATTTGGGTAATTAATTAATTGTTATTACGACCAATTTTCTATACGTTTTTTTAATTACCGAGTTTAGATCGTTCATTTAACGATGTTTCTATTTAGACGTTTTTTTGTACAACAAATTAAATATAATCATCGTTTATAAATTAAAATAAAATTAAATAAAATATTTAATATATTAAATGAAATATTTAATATATTACATAAAATATTTAATTGTATTTTAATTTTTTATAGAAATTTTATATAAAAATTTATATTTTTTTTAACTAAAATACAATTAAATATTTAACACAAATTTATAAGTTTAATTTTAATAATAATAAATAATAATAATAGTAAATAATAATAATAATAAATACATTAATAATAAAATAATAAAAAGCATATTAAATTTATATTAAAATTCTACATATATCGCATGCTTACAATAAATTTGTATGGTAAAAATGCTCTTGTATGACGTATGAATCGTTTGAGGTGACAGACTATCATACACCACACGTTGGCGAGAGCTCCTCACAAAAATTTTGGCGAGCATGCCAACATGTTGGTGAGAGGTGCAGCTATCATACCTATGTGTCATACAACGTTTTTCTCCCTCGTATGACATACCAGTATGATAGTCTGCACCGCACTTTATGTTAAATTTTGATTTATGCGTTCAAATCAGAAATTGTGATATATAACATTTAACAAAAACGTCAAATTATTGTATTATTATCATTGAAAGTATCACCATAACTATAATAACAGAAAGACGTGTTATCAGAGAGACCTTGGAGGATGTGGCCACAAATGACTTGAATAGTACAACAGCAGACGAGTTGGTACCACCATTATTACCGGTTAAACCTGGAGCTGCAAGCACGAGCAATAAGACTAATGATAACCAAAAGCCACCACCCATTCCACCGAAAGAATCTTCTCCAACGCAAATTAACGGCATTCTTAAGGGAGGAAAGTTATGGAAAAATGAATCCATGTCACAAGTGAGCATAATAATATATTTTTATATTAATAATAAAATTTATTTTGTAGTTGGATGATCAAAATAATGCTACATCAGAAGATGAAATCAGTTCAACCAAACGATCAGTTCGCTTTGTTACTGAAGTTAGTAATAATGCAGAGAATGATATACAACAACTATCATCAGAAGTAGATGATTTCGAAAATCAAATAAATGAACTCATACCAATAAAAAAACACTCGACCCTCTTCAGTAATGCTTTAAGGCCTAATTCGGCTGTACGGCAACTTTTTCCAAGTGTGGGACATTGTTCACCAGCTCTGACATCCGAAACTCTGCGTGCGTTCGATGAATCAAAACGTGCTGGATGCTTTGTTCCAAATTTACCTGGTAGCGGAGACACAGATACATTAAAACGCAGTATTGAAAGAAATATGTTAAGAAGGTCTTTAATTAAGTAAATATATTAGCAAACGTTCTATGAATATTTTAAAAATTCAAATATTTTGTATAGGAAAAAAACTGTTAAGTCGGATATTTCATTAGAGGAGAGAATAAAGCAGTTAACTTGTGATATTGGTGAAGATGAAGAAACCCTTCAAGAAAATGAGGATGAAGAGAATGTTATAGTCGTGAAAAGTTCTGAAATACCACAACACGTCAGTTTGATTGTAGAAGAAAATTCACAGAAGATATTAAATGGCGATAAAAGCTTTTCACCATGCTCATCAGTTTCAAGTTCCTCAAGTGGCTCATTTGCATATAAAAAAATATCAGATATATTTAACCGTGAAAAAAAACAAGAGAAGATATTAGAAATGGAAGAAAATCCCATTGTCATTATACCTCAGGTAACCTCATATTGTTTTTTCTCTCATTCTCAAATTTAAAATTTGCATTGAAAACAACAACAAATGTACTCATGCTCTAACAAAATGTTGACATTATAAATTGTTCGTAAGAATGCCATAATAAGAAGGAAGTGCGTATATGCTATATATTTTCATTATTATTTTTATTATTATAAATTTTAAAAATTGATGAGAAAAATAATAATTTGTACATAAATAATACATATACATTAAGACTGAAAAGTTTTCGGAAATTCTCATTTAAAATTCGCGCGCTGTATATTTTTCGATATTTTAAGTTTATGTAGTTTGGCAGCACTGTCCTTAATTACTATGCCAAAAATGAGCTCGATCTGTCAGACAGTTCGTTTACG
This sequence comes from Teleopsis dalmanni, assembly GCF_002237135.1. Taxonomy (NCBI): domain Eukaryota; kingdom Metazoa; phylum Arthropoda; class Insecta; order Diptera; family Diopsidae; genus Teleopsis; species Teleopsis dalmanni. The sequence goes on along the minus strand of NC_051846.1, from coordinate 127,764,915 downwards.
GCAGCTGTTGAAACCAGTTCACCTCAGTAGTGCGTTGCGAAATGTCTTCGACGGTCGTACGACCGTCCTGGAAGGCTTTGTACCACTCATAAACTTGAGTTTTCGATAAAACTGATTCCCCATAAGCCTTTTGTAGCATTCGCAACGATTCTGCACACGAAATTTCGTTCGAAACACAAAATTTGATGCAAACTCTTTGTTCAATATTTTTTTCCATTGTTTTTTTCGCAACGCCCTACTGAGGTGAACTGGTTTCAACAGCTGCCGTAAACGAACTGTCTGACAGATCGCGCTCATTTTTGGCATAGTAATTAAGGACAGTGCTGCCAAACTACAAACTTAAAATATCGAAAAATATACAGCGCGCGAATTTTAAATGAGAATTTCCGAAAACTTTTCGGTCTTAATGTATATTCACATATTTTTTTGTAATTGTAACAAAAACAATGGCTTTAACACGCCAGTAGTAAATAAGAGAATTCGTAGCTCCCCTGGTAAGCAAATCAATGAAATAAGTGGCAAAAAGCAAAAACAAAACAAAAAACAGTACACATTAAACGAGTATTTCTTAGCTACAAATAGGTTTGCTGTCCTAGCAACTGATAATGATAAAGAACCCACTAAAGACAGCAAAACAACACAAAATCAAACGGCTAAAAATAAAAAACCACCACCCATTTACATGCAAAAAGTACAGCTGCTAGACAACCTAATTAAAACGTTAGATGCACTACAAATATCTAAACATGAAACTTGTGTATTACAAAACAATGAAATAAAAATCTAGACATATGAATCAGTAGATTACACTAGCATAGTAAAATTTCTTAAAGTAAAAAGCGTAGAGTACTACACGTATAAGCCAAAAGAAGAAAGGGGGTTTAAGATCTTCCTACATGGTATGCACCGCTCCGCTAACAAAAATGAAATTATATTAGAGCTGGCTGAACTAGGACATGAAGTATGCAATATACAAAACGTATTGCATTCACGCACAAAATCTCTATTAAACCTATTTACAATCGAAAGTAAACAAGATGTAAATAACAAGGAAATTTACAATATCAAAGACCTAGTGCACTGTAAAATAAATTTTGAACCTCCCCATCCAAAAAGAACAATACCACAATGTACCAACTATCGAAAGTATGGACACACAAAAAATTTTTGTACAAGAAGTCCAATCTGTGTTAAATGCTACGAAGGACATAAAACAATTGACTGTCCCATGAAAGGTAAGAACAACGTTGTTAAATGCTCACTCTGTAAAAAGAATCACACTGCCAACTACAGAGGTTGTACAGTTTATGAAACTCTTCAAATCAAACGATTCCCAGCTCTTCGCGCAAAACAACAAAAAACCACATCTCAAAATAACGAAATATCTCTGCCAACTAAAGCTGTTACGTACCTTATAACTACCACCCAACAAATCCAACCAGCTAAAACATACGCCGAAATAATAAAATCGCATCCAACTCAACCCATTTCAATAAACAATGAATCAAATAACTCCGAATTTGCCGAACTCCAGCAAATGATGAAACAGCTTATGACGCAAGTTACCAACGTTATACATATTTTAACCATCGTAATCATCAAACTCGATGGACAGAAATAAATTAAAAATTTTAGCTTGGAATGCAAACGGTCTCAGCAAACAACTACTAGAACTGAGAACATACTTAAATATAAATTCCCTTGATGTACTACTGGTATCAGAGACACACTTCACAGACAAAAGTTTCATCAAAATTCCTAACTTTTCGATATATCATACAAATCATCCCGACAACAAAGCCCATGGTGGTACAGCAGTAATTATTAAGCAAAACATGCAATGCTCGATAGCCAGTATATACCAAACAGAACAAATACAAGCTACAAGTGTCCATATTCAAGATACAAAAGGCGGGTTAACAGTATCAGCTATTTACTGCCCTCCGCAACACAATAACTCGAAGGATGTATACCTGAGCTACCTTAACACTCTCTGCAATCAATACATTGTTGGTGGAGACTTTAATGCAAAAAATACTTTGTGGGGCTCAAGAATTACAAACTGCAAAGGGAAAAACTTACAGAATGCTATCATTGACAAAAAAGCAGACATTCTAAGCACAGGTGAACCTACGTACTGTCCTACCGATATGAACAAAATACCAGACGTGATTGACTTCTTCGTGACCAAAAATATAAATAAACGATTTCTTACAGTAAGTACACTTCCTGACTTATCATCTGATTATTCACCAATTATGCTATCATATGAAATCGACACAAAACTAAACATCACAAGGACAAAATTAATCTATAATAATAAAACATGTTGGGACACGTTTAGAGATATTCTTAATACCGACCTGACAATAAATATTTCCTTAAAATTTGAAGACGAAATCGAAATCGCGATTTTATACTTAAACGAAATGATCGCTGTTGCCGTGACAAATTCCACCCCAGTTCTTAAACAAAACGACACTCAAAATAAAATCTCGATGGCAATTAAAAGCAAGATAATGGACAGAAGAAAATTGAGAAAACAATGGCAAATAAATCGGTCCCCTGAACTAAAAAAGGACAAAAAAACTAACTAAAGAACTTGAAATTATGCTACTTAATGAGCAAAATAAAAACCTGCAAAAACGCATAATGAACTTGACAGCTGACAAAGTCACTAACTATTCTTTAAGGAAAGTTACTAAAAATATCAACAACTCAGTAATGCATTAACCACCACTGAGGAAAGCAAATGGAATTTGGGTTAGAACTTACACCGAAAAAGCTGAAATTTTTGCCACGTACTTCGAAACTACGTTTAGTAACCCAAAACAGCATGATAACAACGTTACACGGAGCAGCTCTACTCAAAATGTCGGAATAAAGAAAATTTCAATAACAGAGATTAAGAATACTATTAAAAATAAAATTAAAGCAAAAAAATCACCGGGATATGATAGTATCACAGGAAAGATTCTGACTGAGCTGCCTCTTCAAGCACTTGTATATATGAGAAATCTATTTAATTGCGCTTTTCGCCTTAAGTATTTTCCGAAAGTTTGGAAAGTAGCAGAAGTAATCACTATACCTAAACCAAATAACGACATATCTGTAACAAAATCATACAGATCAATTAGCCTATTACCAGTTATGTCAAAATTGTTTGAAAAAATAATTTTATCAAGACTAGAACCGATTCTCCATAAAGAAAAACTTATACCTGACCATCAATTCGGCTTTCGGAAAAAGTATTCGACTATACAACAAGTTCACAGAGTTGTTAATAAAATAACTAGTGATATTGACACAAAACAATTTTCCTCGGCGGTATATCTAGATGTCGCAAAGGCTTTCGACAGCGTTTGGCATGGAGGTCTACTAACTAAACTATCAGAGCTTCTTCAAACAAACTTTTACCTCATACTTAAGAGCTATCTACAAAATAGATACTTTTATGTGAAGTATAAAGACTCAATCTCCGAACTTAAACAAATGAAAGCTTGTGTGCCCCAAGGAAGCGTACTAGGTCCATTACTCTGCTTGCTATACACGGCTGATGTCCCGATACCTTCTAATCCTCAAAGTTTGATAGCAACTTTTGTAGACGATACAGCCCTAATTGCAGCTAATAAAAATTTTAACATATCCACAGACAACTTGCAGAATTACCTAAACGCAACGCTCGAATGGTTCGACAAATGGGGAGTTCAAATAAATACAAGCAAAACAGTTCATGTTATCTGCACGAATAAAAAATGTGACCTAAAACGAATAAAAATTAACAATGACAAAGTCTTCACACACACAAAGGTAAATTACGTTGGCATTACTATAGAGAGCAGATTAACTTGGAAAGACCATATTAAAGCTAAAAGCAATGAAATGAAGCGTCGCTTTGGACAATTGTACTGGCTACTCTGCTCGAAATCAAAACTAACAGTGGAAAATAAACTACTAGTATATAAAAGAGTGATCGCTCCAATATGGAAATATGGAGCCGAAATATGGGGCACAGCATGCAAATACAACATTCAAATACTGCAAAGACTACAATCAAAAATACTTAGGACAAAGAATCTAGAGTACAAAGAAGTGCCACCCTCATACAAACGAAATACCCACTTTATTTTGCTGGTGGATTTATAATAAATCCACCCAACCTCATGCAACAATGTTCGATCGAATCACAACTGGTATGGTGTTCAGTTCAAACTCATTGCAACCCACAATTGTTTCTATACGCCTGTTTCTTTTGCCTTTCTTGTTTTTATTTTTCTATTTTATTAATATACACTGATTAGTAGCGAAGTGAATGCTAAAGAAATCCCTGAAACAAGTTTTCCATATAATTTGTTGCTTTATCTTCTTGTACTGGAAAGCTCCATATCATAGGAGTGAAGAGTAATATAATATATTATTTTTTTATTGCAACAAATGATGCTCTACAAAAACCATTATTTATGTACGAATGTGATATTGGAGACATAAAGTCTGCAGCATATAAATATGTATGTTCTTATTGCACACATTTGTGCATATATTTTATCTCAAATGGAATTACGTCTTAATAGTTTAAATTTTTGGTGACTTTTTGTAATTATTTTAAAAAATATTTTATGTGTTTTGTGAAGTCTTTTACAATTCTTAAAACCAAAAAAATATTGAAAGTTTATATAAACATTATATAGTTTTTTGATGTCCATATACATTTAAAATTTAACATTTAAAATTTATTCATACTTAGTTGGATTTGTTCAAAAAGTTTAAAGTCTCTAAAATGAATCGTAAAACGATTGCGGGTAATAAGTATTGTTTATCTCATTGCAAGAGATCCAAAAAATATTTTCCCGATTCCCGATTCCCGACTTTATAGAATGGAAAAATCTGATTTGAGACAAATAAATTCGTATTGTGTTTGTACACTACAATTCATAACAATATCAAACAGGTAATTTTGTTTTAGTTTTATACTATTAAATTCAAAAACTTATCAAATGTACACAATTTTGATTTCGTCACTGAAATGCTGTTTGATCGCTTGAACATTTTACAGCGAACAAATATACAAACATGCGTATAATATAATACAGAGGATTGCATTGCATGTATGAATGAATACGTATACAGAAGGGATTTTGTTAGCCTTACTCGACTCACATATAGGTTTGAACTGGACATCATACCAGTTGTGACTCGATCGAACATTGTTGCATGAGTGGATTGGGTGGATTTATTATAAATCCACCAGCAAAATAAAGTGAGTATTTCGTTTGTATGAGCGTGGCACTTCTTTGTACTATACAAGGTGAGATGAAAAAACTGCAACAAAGTAAAACGCCATAATTTTTTCATTTTTTTTAAATTTTTTTGAATGAAAGCAAAAAATGTCGGAAATAACATCAAATTTGAGAATCGGTTTAGATTTGTTCGAATTGGCCACTTGGCACGACTTATGGCCTTCAAACGGCCAATGAAAACCTCACACGCTGCCGAAAGTGGCTCTGCGGTATTTTGTCCCATTCTCGGCGAAGCGCTTGCTTGAGATGATCGACACTTTGGTATTTTTTAGTTCCAACCTTGCTTTCCAAAATACCCCAGGCACAATAGTCCAACGGATTGGCATCCGGAGATTTTGGTGGCCATTGTGCGGTGGAAATGAAGCGAGGAACCTCATTTCTTAACCATTCTTGGATGGCGCGTGCTGAGTGCGATGGTGCTGAGTCCTGTTGGAATGTCCAAGGTCTGCGGCCGAAATGTTTGCGTGCCCAGGGCTTCAGAACTCCCTCCAAAATATTTTCGCGATAGATTTGCGCATTTAATTTGACACCACGGTCGATGAATACGAGCGGCGAGCGACCATCGGCTGTTATGGCGGCCCACACCATCACCATGGCCGGCTTTTGAGTTGTGATGGCCAACCGAAGTTGCAAATTTTCAGCTGACCTCTCTGGCAAGTAAACACGATCATTTTGTTTGTTTACAAACTGCTGGATAACGAATGGTTTCTCATCGGAGAAAACCAAATTCGGCAGTTCACCACTTTCGGCCAAGCGAAACAACTCTTTAGCTTTTTCGAGTCTAACTTTTTTTTGCGCATCAGTAAGATCTTGCACTTTTTGGAACTTGAATGGCTTTAGTCCAAGCTCATTTTTCAATATTTGCCGAATGGCATATTGCGATATGTTCAGCTCACGAGCCATTTTTCGTCCACTGCGACGCGGATTTCGTTCAATTCGCTTTTTCACTTTTCGAACCATTTCTGCCGATGTTGCTGTTTTTTTTCGTCCACTTCCTTGACGTCGGGCTACGCTACCAGTATCATGGTAACGAGCGATGGTACGAGACACAAAACATTTATTCACTTCTAAATGCTGGAGGGCTCTAACGATAGCCACTTGTGGTTTTCCAGCCAAATGCAAAGCAATCACACTATCACGCTTGAATTCCATCACAAATAACTTTTTTTTTGAAAAATTCCCACCAAAATGCTTTTGTGCGCTTGTAAACAATATAATGAGCTGTCACTAGAATAAATCTGACAGCTGTGGGACGAGCGGTTTAGAAATGACAGCAGTCTGAAGTTGGTTGCAGTTTTTTCATCTCACCTTGTAGATTCTTTGCTTAGGACTATCATCAACGCTGAATGGTACATCTCAAACTATGACATTCATCGCGATTTAAAGATACCCTTCGTTGCAGACGTTATCCGAAAAAATAGTAAAAAGCACACAGACAGATTACTTTTCCATCATAACCCAACAATGAGGCAGCTACCTAATGCCGAAGCCACACATAACAGAAGACTGAAACGCTTATTTCCATCAGAACTAGCAATACTATAATAATCTAACTAATATATTCATAGTAAATTCATAGCAGTCTATTTAATTGACTCATTTATTATATCATCTATCGATTAATTTAAATTATTTTATAATATTTAATTTATATATTTTAAAGAAAAGTTTTCTTTTTCTTTTTATCATGTTATTCTTAATCTTGTTTTTGAATTATTACTTGAAGTCCCATTATGTAAAAATGTATACTAAATGCTAAATCTTGGCAGTTGTATAATAAAGGGAAGCAAAAAAAAAAGATATGTTGTTGGGTGATCCTAGAGGTATTTTTCGTGCTGATTTCAAATCTATATTTAGATTTTTTCTATCATATCTACATAGATTCTTTAAAACAGTTGAATGTATGTTTTTGCTATAAAGTAGTAATTTACCTTCTGCTCAAAAATTATCCGCATTTTATTGTTTATTAACTATTCCTTAAGTAATAGACCTTTTTCAAAAATTATGGTTTTATTATGTTGGTACACCCTTTCTTGACATATGGTACAAATTTGAGCACCATCACGCCAAACACGGCACCACTGTCAGCGCTCAGACACCATACTCGCCAGATCTGGATCCGTGCGACTTTTTCCTGTTCCGAAACTCAAATTGCTCCTTCGTGGTAAGCGTTTTAAGTCGATTGAATCGGTAAAAGAGAATTCGCCGAAGGAACTAAAGGGCATACCTTGTTTAACATGTGAAAGAATCTAAATGCAGATTCGGAATCAGCACGAAAAATACGTCTAGGTCTCTCAACAACGTCTCTAGGACAAAATCTTTGTTGACCAGTGTTATTTGTGTCAGAAGTATCGTTTTCTGATTCATGCCATAAATTATAAAAATGCAATGGTTAGCTCTTTTAAATCGCAACATAAGTGTTTAAAAGAATATGAATGCAATAGTCATCAAAGGCGGCCTTAACATTGTGTGAGGTCAACTATTGATATCCCATTACACCTTACCCTTCAAAAAAAAAAAATATTTTGTGCATAGATATGTGAATATGTATGTAGAAATATTTTTTGTTTCCTTTTTTAAAAAAAATATGGAAATATTTAATAATACAATATATCTTATGGTTTATAATTATTTACTTTTATTGATTTACTTTAATCTAAAAATGTAATATGCTATGTATGTGTATATATAAATGTTTATGACAATGAGTTTATATAATAAAGTATAAATTTGTATAATAAAGTGATATTAATTAAATATTTTCATTTAATTATTAATTTTATATTATTTAACGCAAAAAAAAATTTTTTTTATTTAATTTTCATTTAATATTTTTACATTATTCTTGTGTATAGTTTTTTATTTTGTTCCTATTTGTATCACTACATTACTATCTAGTATCTCTATTACTTTATATGAACCTGAATAAGGACTGTCGCCTTTTTTTCTATTATTCGTCCTTAATAAAACTTTATCATCTACTTTCAAGTGTATAAGGTTACTAATTTATTTGCTTGATAACTTACTTTTCTTACTTTTGCTTCTAATGTGTGTTGTCTTGCTTTCGGAATAGATAAATTTAAACGAGCTTTTAATTCATAGGAGTAATCGTTTATGATGTATCTATCTTTGTCAGTATACAAATTTTCAGTTGGAAAATATGGTAATTTACGGAACATCAGTTAGTGTGGGGTATACCCTGTGTCTATATGCGGTGATGTGTTGTAAGCAAATGTGTAGTATGGTAACCAGTTATCCCAGTTATCATAGTTTGCAAAGTTAAGCAAGTATTCATTCAATACACGGTGGTTTCTTTCAACCGTACCTATAGTCTCTTGATGGTAAGGTGTGGAGAATATTTATTTTATCTGTAACAATACTGTGATATTTGACATGAATTTATTCATGAACTCTATACCTCTGTCTGAATTTAGTATTTTAAATGTTCAATACTGATTGTTCAACAAGTGTCTTGGCAATTCTTTTCGCTTCTTTGTTAACCATTGGGTATGTGACGATGAGTCCTGTAAGTTTACATTGCATACTTAGAATGCATCTAAAACCATTTGATAGTCGCAAAGGTCCTACTGTATCGATTTCGACGGTTTCAAATGATGTATTTGGAGTAGAAGTTAATTGTAGTTCTTTCTTTGTGTGCCGTATTTGTTTATTTCGTTGACATTTTTATTTTATTATTTTATATTTTGTTTTGTATTATTGTGTGGTAAAATTTATGAGTGTAAATTTTATGTTACAACTTTTTCCATTAACGATGTAAACATTTATATTCAAAAACAACATTTGAAATAAAAATGCATTCTTTTACAGGTTTTTTGAAATACAAACTTTATTTAAAGAACTTATAAGATCAATGATCATTAAATAAATGTTTTTAAAATACACAAAATTTTTCTTATATTTATATTTTTTTGTTAACGCGACTATGCACAATAATATGTTATTATCTTTGCTCAATTGTGAGCTTTGACTTTATTACAGGTCAATTGCAGGTACCTATCTATCTTTCAACATTGAATATTAATCCTAATTTTAAGAAATCTAAATATTTAAATTTTATAACTAAATTTATTACACAAACTGGTTAAATTTTTTGCGAGTGGAGAAAAGCAAAAGTTTTCATGGTATAATATTATATTATTGCTAAGTAATTTCGAGAAAAATAATTTCTGGAATACCTTTAGCCTTTCATACATAATTATAATTTTCCTTAATTTATTTTAGCAAAACGAAATGCAACTCATAATTGTTTGCAATTATATAATAAATTCTTAAAATCATATTAGTTTTTAAATGCTTACTTATTTCTCACAGAGTTTTTCGTAATAAACGAATATAGGTGCAATAAACAAATTTTTCACGAATATGACGTAATACTATAAATAAATGATTCATAAATCACTTGCAGCGATTTGTGTCGAATGTCGGTGTTTATGAGTATCATCTGAGCAAAGTATAAATCATTATAAGAACTGTCAGCTGTTTGTATGAATCAGGAGAAGTCAAATAACGAAAAAGAGAATCAGAATGCATATAAATAAATTGTTTTTTTTTTATCTCCTTCGATCACTTTAATTTTACTTTTTTTTGTTTTCTTTCATTAATTTTTTTTCTTGGCACTATTTTATTTCTTTTGTTTTGTATCCGTGTGTGGTAGAGTGTGGTAAAACTCACCCCAATGCCGGCGAGGATATCGGTCTTGCCCGTGCCAACAATCACCAAGCACACTGCACACCCAAATTGGATACGTAACATAATGCAACAAAAGCAGGGCCTTGTTGCACCAACACTTTTCACTTTGGACTTTCCAAATTATTATGAGTTTTTGAGCATTTTTCTCTCATTGAGAACATAAAGCATAAATTTGAGAATTGAGTTATGCAAAGTTTTGAAAACACTCAAAAAGGCAAAGCGTTGCACCAATGTACTTTTCAATGAAAAGTAAAGTATGAAAAGAAAAGTGAAATATTTGACAAAAAATTGGTTTTTTTCCACTTTCTGTTGCACAAATACTTTTTACTTTGCGCTTTGCAAAAGTAAACTGCAAAACTTTACAAAAAAACTGCAAATGATTAATTCACCCTGCAAATTTTGCAAATGATTATTATTATATAAAATGAAAGAAATCGTTAATAAATTAATAAAAATAGTTTTAAAACATTAATATGGATGCTCAAAAGAAAGACAAAATATAGAAATAGAAAATTAGTTTAATCAAATATCATTGCTGTTTTTAAAATAAATTTAGTTGCAATAATTCAAGGGAAATATTACCGGACAATACTTTTAAATTGTGAATTAAAGAGTTCAGTTTCTAAAAAAACTTTATAATACATTTAATATAAATATTTTATGTGAATTAACATATTGTTCAAGCATGAACACTTATTTATTATAATGAACAGTTTACTATTATTATAAGTCTGTTATCGTTCAAATTCTCCGAATTATGGACTAAGAAAAAACATTGGTAAAAATATCCTATAATAGCTAACATTGTAACATTTTTAAATACTTAATTATCCATATCTAATTACGATAATATGCGGTCTGTGTTTTTGAAGTAATAACCGGGAAAAAGACTTTCATTTAATGGCGGATTATTAAATAAGCAAATATAATCTTGTAATAAACTCTTTAGTACTTTACTTATTGATAAAAGACTGAATAGTAATATTTCTAATTAATTAATAAGGATTTAAATTATTTTTACCGCCTCGTAAATTGATTTACATATCTTAGTGAGTTCTGTGTTTTTGTTTATACAAATACATAGAGACAGCAATCAAAGTTTGTAAGCTCAAAAACAAAAATCAAAAAGAAGTGTTGTAACACTTTCAAATCAATTACACAAAATATTACTGCAAGGTGTAATTGTGTAATATATTGATAGAATAAAATAATACTTTTTAATTAAATATAAATATAAATATTTTTTTTATTTTTTGTTTTAAACGTTTTGATTCATTATAATGCCGGTTGATCGTACTCCACCGAAAGGTGAAGGCCAACAACAACTTAATCAAGAGTAAGAAACACAAAACACAAAAGCAAACTTTACAAAGGCAGTAGCAACAGGAACAAAAATCGAAACTATGTCCAAATTCGTTGACTTCTGTACCACCTCTATCACTTAAACCCTGGAGTATTCAATGTAAGACTCCTAAATCCGGGAAAGATTTCGAACTACCGAATAAAGCAATCAAAGTACAAAAAGGAATTGAACGATATACTGAAATAGTCAAGCGAAAACTTAGCCCACAAAAAAACGCAAACAATCATGACAAAATTCAAAAAGTTAACAACAATAATTATAACAACAGATTTAAAGCACTGAGTGATGAAAGTGAAAACAAAGAAAAAATTGTTAAACCACCGCCTATCTATCTAAGAGAAAAAACTCTAGTGATTTAGTTAATTCACTTTCAAATTTAATAGGTAAAAAAAATTTCTTTGTTGTACCTATTAAAAGGGGCATTATTAATAAAACCAAGGTGCAAGTTTCAAGTGAAGATCATTTTCGTAAAGTAATTGCTGAATTAGAGACAAAATCGAAACAATTTTATACCTATCAATTAAAAAAAAGTAAAGGACTAATAGTGGTCATAAAAGGCATAGAGGCAGGAGTTGATATTAAAGAAATTCACAATGCGCTTAAAGAAAAATACTTCGAAGCAAAATTTATATTTAATATCTTAAATAGAGACCGTAAACCTCAACCAATGTACAAAGTTGAGCTGTATCCAGACAGAAACATCTTGAAAAGTGGCGAAGTCCATCCTATTTATTTGCTTCGCTTTCTTTTAAACAGAAAAATTACTATAGAGGAACCACACAAGCGTAATTTTCCAGTACAGTGCTTCAACTGTCAGGAATATGGACACACCAAGTCATACTGTAAACTTGCTAAGGTTTGTGTTATTTGTGCCAAAATCCATAGCTCCGATAAATGTCCTGAAAGCAAAGAAAACCCAGCGGTTAGAAAATGCTCAAACTGCGGTGATAGCCACACAGCAAACTACAAAGGATGTCCAGTAATCGCTGCTCTAAGACAAAAATTAAACGTTGCCCAAATACAGTGCACCCCACAGCTTAATCTGCCAAACTTCTAAACAGCTCATTTCCCGCCCCTTCCACAGAATAATGGTTCTGGATTGTAACCACTGGCTCCACCAATGAAGCAAATGACGTACGCAAATGCCACCAAACAAATCCCACTTCTTACCAATAGCTCCACTGTTGTTCCAGGCTTTGAAGCAATGCTCGCAAGTTTTACCCAAAAAATTGAACACTTCATAGACTTCATGCAAAATATGATGAATAGCTTGATGCAAAGCATGATACAAAACCAAAGTTTGATTGCTGAGTTGGTAAAACCCAAATGAATGCAATCACAATATGCCATTGGAATGCAAACGGCTTAAGCCAACATGTACTGGAAGTAACTAGATTTCTGGTGAGTAACAATATCGATATACTGCTTATATCCGAAACACATTTAACCTTCAAAAACTGTTTTCGAGTTTATGGATATAAGTTTTATGACACTAAACATCCAGATAGTAAAGCATTTGGCGGTTCTGGAGTACTTGTTAGAAACACAATACAACATTATGAAATCCAAAAGCATTGTTTTAAATACCTTCAGGCTACATCAATTTGTGTAATTTCTGGTCTAACTGAAACCGTCGTCTCAGCAATCTATTGCCCACCCAAATTTGCTATTACTTTTGATCAATTCCGGAATTTTTTTGCTGATCTCGGTCCTAACTTTCTAGTTGCTGGGAATTTCAATGCTAAACACACTTTTTGGGGTTCTAGACTGATATCTCCAAGAGGTCGTCAACTGTATGCAGCACTTGGCAACAGCCTTGATGTTGTGTCCTCAGGTCACCCAACATACTGGCTATCAGACAATTGAAAAACACCAGACTTAATCGATTTCGCAGTCATTAATGGTATGAAACGTGAAGATATTGCCGTTAAATCATCTTGTGAGATCTTGTGTCCATTTTTCGGTTATTTTAACTCTGACAAAATTTAATACTAATTCAAATGATCAGAATAAGAAAACTCTTATAAACTGGAGGAATTACAGAAATATTATTTATGAGGAAATAAGTTATAACTCAAATTTTAGATCACCCAAAGAAATTGATAAAGCAGTTCATCACTTCACCAAAATATTAAATAATGCTGTAATTAAAGCCTCTCAATCAAAAAGGTCAGACCAGTCAAATATAGCATTTCAATCACATATTGATTATCTTATTTCCCGAAAACGTCAAGCCAGGCGAGAATGGCAAAGACTTCAATCACCCACCTCAAAACAAAGATTAAATAAAGCTTCAAAAGATCTTAAAAAAGCCCAATCTGATGACAAAAACCGCTCTTTACAAGAATATCTCGAGTCTCTTGGTCCACTTAAAGAAAACAACTATTCTCCGTGGAAGGCAACAAAGAAACTTAAAACGCCAATACAAAATGACCCACCGCTTAGAAAACCGGATGGTTCTTGGGCTCGCAATGACGAAGAAAAAGGTTGTATTTTAGCAGAACACCTAAAGAGCGTCTTTCAGCCAAACCCACAATTATCAGATTTCCAACCTAACATCGAATCTCCTTCTATTGTTGAAACTTCCCTTACGTTGTGTTCGGATAACGTTAAGGAAACTATCCGAACATTTGCAAATCCTAACAAGGCACCTGGATACGATAAAATTACGGGTAAAATGATACAACAATTGCCTGATTCAGCAATAACTTTTCTAACGGTGATATTTAACAGCATCCTCGCTTTTGGGTACTTCCCGAAGCAATGAAAAGTTTCAGAAATAAAAATGATTCCAAAAGCAGGAAAGGACCTAACTTTGGCATCATCATATAGACCAATTAGTCTTTTGCCCCAGTTATCCAAAATCTTTGAGAAAATGCTCCTGTCATATATTATGCCAATAATAACTCAAAACAATGTGATCCCAAACCATAAAATTGGATTTCGAACAGGACATGGCACTATGGTATTGAGCAAGTTCACAGAATTCCTAAAGAAATACATACTGCCTTTCAGCACAAACAACACTGTTCCGCCGTTTTCTTGGACGTAGCCCAAGCTTTTGATAAGGTTTGGCACGAAGGTCTTATGAATAAAATAAAATATTATCTTCCTGAAAATATGCATAAGTTATTGTTTTCATATATATCTTCTAGAAAATTTAGATTGAAATACAATACCTTTATTTCAAGAGAAATCGACATAATGGCTGGTGCTCCTCATGGAAGCTCTTGGGGCCGTTTCTGTATATAATCTACACAGCTGATCTCCCACTACTCTCAAATCACATACTTGCTACTTTCGCGGATGACACTGCAATTCTTAGTTCTAACAGTGACCACATAAGGGCGTCCCAAAGTCTCTCGACTCACTTAAGTCTATTGGAGAAGTGGCTAGCAAAATGGCGCATAAAAGTAAATGAAGCGAAAAGTGTGCATGTCACGTTTACTCTGCGAAAAGAAACGTGCCCCCCTGTTAAGTTAAATAACATCATTATACTCCAGTCACATGATGTAAAATATCTTGGCATTCATATCTTGACACATTGAAAGCAAAAAATCTCAAATTAAATTGAAATCACAGCAGCTTTATTGGCTTATTAATAAAAACTATAAGCTAACTCTGGAAAATAAAGTCCTGGTATACAATTCAATCTTAAAACCTAACTGGTCCTATGGTATAGAACTCTGGAGTACAGCATGTGCTTCTAATATCGAAAAAATACAGAGAGTTCAAAACAAATTACTTAGACAAATAACCGGTGCTCCTTGGTATCTCAAAAATGTACATATCCACAACGATCTTGGAATCCCAACTGTTGCAGACGTCATTATGTTAGAACATGCGGCCAAAAATATAAAGTGAAACTTCACCAGCATAGTAATTCAATGGCGCAACACCAGCTTTCTGATACCACAATATCTAGGCTTAAGCGAAAAAGCTTCATACCACCTTAACGTACTTTTACTAAAAATGTTGCTATAAATTTTGATAATAATAATCCATTTCATTTTATTACAAAGTTTAAATTCCTTTTTTGCATCTGCTAATTGCATTATGTTTAGTTTTTAAGATTTGATTACATAATTGCCAATTTCTAATCAGAAAGATACAACTAAAAATAAAATAATATAAACAAAAAAAAATTGATAATAAAAATATATTTCTAAAGACAAGAGAAGAAAAAATCACAAGTGCCTGGACTTCCGTCGTTTTTTGAACCTTGTTTGAAATGTAATTAAAAATAATACAGTCCACTAAAATTAGT
This sequence comes from Teleopsis dalmanni, assembly GCF_002237135.1. Classification (NCBI taxonomy): domain Eukaryota; kingdom Metazoa; phylum Arthropoda; class Insecta; order Diptera; family Diopsidae; genus Teleopsis; species Teleopsis dalmanni. The sequence goes on along the minus strand of NC_051846.1, from coordinate 127,749,278 downwards.
GATAACAGACAACATATTATTTTAACGTTGATAGTAAAATTAGTTGTCAGTTTTAATGTAATTTTATATAAATTGAGAGAAATGTTCTAAATAAAATCAGTAATTTAGGCCCTTTATGCGTAGGTTTCTTTTGTATTGGGATAATACACAGCGACAAGTAAACAATACTTCAATAACTTATAATATTTTAAAATTATATAATAATGACAGATTTTCAACTAAATTTTTATATAAAAGCAACTTATTATATTTGATAACTTTGTTTTGCAATATAATTGTTGTTAAAACACCTCATACTCATACTCCTTACATATAAATTCTTTTTCTATAACTTTTCAAACAGCAAAATAAATTAAAAGCATAAAAATTGTCTCTATAGATATACACAACTTCTTTATCTACGATTCAATGTCAATAAAAGAAATCATATACAAAAATTTTTGTGTTTTGTATTAATGTATAACATACAAATGTACTAAAATTATACAAATATTAGAAATTATAATAATAAAATTTATTAAAATAAAATATTATTTTAAAAACTTTTATTTTAAACAAAAATTAAACTCATAAGTAGATACAATGCAAAACTTATTTTTAATTCCGATTAATTACCTTTTTGGGAAGTAGAAGTTCTAAAAAAAAGTGCATTGTTTTTAAGAAAATGCAACCACCAAACATTTGTTTATCTTTTTTTTGTAAATATGTCAAAAACAGCTTTCTCAAACTGTTAAAATGTCATGAAAAGCTTTTATTTAGGATATGTTCAATGTATTCCTTTGCATTTGGAACATATATGGAACGCATGCGAACGTCGTTGGGACGCATTCATACAGAATGTGATGGAATGGCTCATTCGCGCTTGAAATTTTATATGCAAGAATGAGCCACTCGTTTTTTTTTTTTGATTTTTAACCAAAATGATCCATTTTCGGCGAGTGTAAATGCCGTATAATATGGCGTTTACATTGGCCGAAAATTGCTCATTTTGAATGAGCCATTTGAAAGTGTTTACATTCGTTGTAATTCGTTTGTTCTCATTTCAAGCAGCTGATTTTTCAACTTGCCTATTGATTTGATTTTTGGCCTGTGCCAAAAAAATATTGCATGATGGTTAAGTATGCTTTCAAACCTTACAATATAAACTTAAAACATATTTTTAACTTCGATTAATTACCTTTTGGGAAGTAGAAGTTTTAAAAGGAGGTGCATCTTTTTAAGAAAATGAAACCACCAAATATTTGTTTACTTTTTTTTTGTAAATATGTCAAAAATAGCTTTCTTAAACTGTCAAAATGCCATGAAAAGCTATTATTTAGGGTATGTTCAATGGATTCCTTTGCATTTGGAACATATGTGGAATGCATTCGAACGGCTTTCATACAGAATGTGAGAAAATTGCTAATTTTCGCGCTTAAAATTTTATATGCAAGAATGAGCCATTCGTTACTCATTTTCGATTTTTGACCAAAATTAGCCATTTTCGGCCAATGTAAACGCCATATAATATGAATCGTCCCGATCCGTGAAAATTCTTCTTTATGAAATATTTAATTTAATTCTTTGTTATCCATCATATTCATTCATAACAAAATTTTTAGAAAAAATTTGTGTGCAAAAAACAATCGAAATACATATGTTAAAAAAAATATAGTTAACATTTATTAACATTTAAGAAAAAGAAACTGTTCGAGATATGTCAATATGCTCCCCCCACTTTCTTTGGAATTGGAGCCTCGCCTACCATTTATATATATATGTAATAATAGTAATAGTGAAGTCAATATAAAATATATAAAAATTTTATATATTACAACAAAAATTGTACAAAAATATATCTTTTTTATAGCTCATAATATCATTCATTTGAATATTATCTAAAATATATCTAAAAATAGTTTTAAAAGTAATTACTTTGTATTTATTACTAGATTAATTATTAGTTTTTATAATTTTTTCTTGCTATTTAATGTCATAAGTCATGGGTCATTGATCGTATAGTTATTACATGATTCAGTCCTTTCTGTAAATTTTCCGTCCAGTAATAAAAATATAGACTGTAATTGCAGGTTTAGCTAAGTTAATAGCTTTTCTAACCTGTTTTTATTTTGTTATTATTATTAGTATTGTTATTATAGAATCATTCTGTTGTTTACTCTGTATAAAAGTTTCAACAATTGTATTATTTTACAATGAAGCGGCTGATACTAAATGTATCACCTTTTCCTCTTTATATTTAATAAAGCTACTAATGAGCCTCATTCTTCGCATGCAAAATAATATTTTATTGATTCATAGCCTTCTTTATTATATTGTCAGTAGTTTCTTTGCCTGAACCCTTAGAATTTTTTCAAGGTAATAAATTTATTATTTAAATTTTTATTAAAAGAGTATTTTGTAGGACTTTTTATTCATCCAATGGAGGTATCCTTTATATATTTTTCATATTTTTGATTTTTTTTGTTGCCGGTAAATTCTTCGGCTGGCGCATTAGGACATTTCTTTATCCCAAGGAAAATACCTTTATATTTATTTCATATATCTATTTATCTATTTATATATATATATAAAATCGTTTGTTCGTCTGTTTGTTACTCAATAACTTTTTAATGACTGAACTAATCTTCTTGATACTTTCAGATCATATTTATATAGTTTTTAGGCGTAACATAAGCTCTTAAAATATTCGATATTAGTTATAATTTTAACTTAAATAATAAATTTAATAATTTCTGTTTCAAAGTGTGCGACAGTTGGAATGATACTGATTTCTGTTTTGTTTATTTTTGTGTATATTGTTCGAACTTTTACGAAATAGCAGAAATGACAGATATAATAGAAATTCTATATGTTAATTGAAATAAATTAAAAATTGGTCAAAATATTCTTTTTTAATAAATACATTTATGTTAATAATGTTAAACTTAAATAAAATTATAGTTTTTATTATGTATTTAAACGAAATAGTAATTTCATATGATATTTAATTTCACCAATTTTTTATTATATATTTATTTAAAACGAAGCAATTATTTATTGCATTTCTGGAATATAAATAAAACATTCAAATACGACTAAAGTACTTCAAAAATGTCACATCATTGTTTGGGATGAATGCACAATATCACATAAATATTCCTTGGAAGCATTACATCGAACACTTAAAGATTTAAATGCCACCGATAGACTTTTTAGAGGGGCTTTAATTTTATTGGCAGGTGATTTTAGACAAACATTACCAGTTATTCCACGTTCAACCTATGCTGATGAAATCAATGTGTGCCTAAAATCATCTTTTTTGTGGCGAAGTGTCCATATACTTTATTAAATTGCCAGAAAATTTTTGTAAAATTGTTAATTCCAAAGAGGAATTAATAGAAAGCGTATTTCCTAACATATATCAAAATGATCAGAATCATCAATGGCTTCAAAGTAGAGCGATTCTGACTGCCAAGAACTTAGATGGCGATGAAATCAATTTCAAAACTCAAGCTATACTGCCTGATAATTTAATTTCGTTTAAGTCCATCGACAAAGTGGCAGATGAAAACGAGATTGTGAATTATCCCACTGAGTTCTTAAATTCGCTTGATTTGCCAGGACTACCACCACACAATTTACATTTCAAAATTGGTTCACC
>NC_051846.1:127724624-127745538 GCF_002237135.1 Teleopsis dalmanni | reverse complement strand
ATTTATGATATATATGATATTTATTATTTATTATATATATATGTTTATATTTGTGGGAAAATTTTAAGTAATATGTAGAACATATTATATACAAAGTTGCCGTTATTCTAAAGTGTTTCATTTTAATCGGTGTATCATGACTTAATAAATTCGCAATTCTTCAACATTTTAATATAAATAGTGATAGCGATTTAGCAGTTCGACTTCTTCGTACAGCTCGTTGGAGATGCTTTTCAATACAAATTTTTTATTAAATTTTTCTTCTAAGCCACGACAAATAGGGTCAATAATCTTTCTCATATTTTCCGAATTAAGGACATTAAATGGAATAGCGAAATAACTCTTTTTTGCTCATTTCGATTTTAATTGTTTGTTTTCGGAATGATTTTTTCACAACTATTGCACTACTACTTGAGCTGGAATCTTCATTTTTATTTATATTTAACTGGTGCATATTTTTTAAATGTGTTCTTAAATTAAATATTCTGTCCCTCTTCAACGAATGTTTGCAAATTTTACAAACTGCTAAATCGTTATCACTATTTATATTAAAATGTTGAAGAATTGCGAATTTATTAAGTCGCGGAGCCATGATACACCGATTAAAATGAAACACTTTAGAATAACGGCAACTTTGTATATAATATGTTCTACATATTACTTAAAATTTTCCCACAAATATAAACATATATATATAAATTAATAATTAATAATTAATAATCATATATATCATATATATCATATATATCATAAATTTAATAATTAAAAAAAACATAAATTTAGGCATAATCTATTTACAGATAAAATAATATTAATTGCATACAAATTGTACGCACACACATTACTTACAATTTTGCACAACTATATTCAATGCACCAACAAAGAAATAATGCGTACACATTCCCTTAAAGCAAAAACAAAAAGAAGAAATCCATATACATTTGCTAATAGCAAAACACAAGCAGCTAACGCATAAGCAAGCAAGTTGCATATATTCCAAATGCATAATAGTCAAAAATGTAAAATTGACTATTAGCAAGCAATCAAAATGAAACCAGTTTACGTTTTTTGCTGTTGCTAATGCATATTTTTATTTCATTTTCATATGCAATGCGTTAGCAATTATGCAAGCAATGCAATTAGCAACAGCAATTCAAACCCTGCTCAAAATGCGTAATCTGATTAGTGTGTTGTGTCTAAATGCCTTGGCAGCACTCGTATCAACAGCAAAAGCGAAACATATGTTAACAGTGAAATATTCAAATATCATATCATCATATAAAAAAATAAATTAATAAATACTTTAGAAAAAATAACTATTGAGGAATTAAATTCTGTTAAAGAATTTGGAGAAGGCGGTAATTCCCTATTTAAATCTGTACATATATATAAATAAAAAGTTGCGTGTTTTCTATGTTAATAGGAATAATGGAAGAGAAAGTTGACGCTATAGAAGATTTCTTGGCTTATATGGCCATTGCGAAGTCATCACAGTATGCTGTCCCACACATAATGCATTCTGTGCCGAAGTGTGATACATTTTTAACAGATGCATTGTTGCAAATGGATGAGTTTTAGTTTGAGCGCTATATGCGCGTTAATTGGTCAACATTTAGAAAAATACTTAATTCTGTTAAGAGTGATGAAGTATTCAATGGTGTTCGCGCAAGTCAGCAGTTTCCTGTAGAAATGCAACTGATGATAGTATTGTATAGGCTTGGCTCAAGCGGAGAGAGTGCTTCAATTGAAACATTGACTTCATTTTTTGGTGTAGGTGATGGTCGCACAATAGAAAATACTACAAGAAGAGTATTTGAAGTCATTCTTAAAATTAAAGACAGTTATTTATATTGGCCCAGTAGCGAGAAACGTAACCAAATTGTTTCCGAAGCAATGCATGAACTGCCACACTGCATCGGTTACGTGGACTGCACAGAGATAAAATTAGCTGAAAAGCCTACTAAAGATCCAGAAGCGTACTTTTCGCGGAAGCAAATTTACAGCTTTAAAGTACAAGTAATTTCCGACAAACGAAAAAAAATTCGCATTACAACTTGTCAAGAAGTAAAATATTCAATTTTATACTTCATATTTTATACTTATATTATATATTATCCCTTTAAAAATTATAGTTTTACTGAATTTTATTTATTAATTTATGTTATTAGTTTTGAATTTTGAGACTCCCTATGCTCATAGCGCCGACACTTGGTACTGGCAGCACTATTAATCAAATTTGTACTAATCTGAGAATCTCCGAAATAGTTGATTCTCTGCTTAGTTTCATTTTTGTGTGCAAATTTTTGTTGTAATCAACTACTAATGGGTATACTACTGAATACTCCTATTGTATGCATAGCTATGTTATATTATACATTATGAAGCACCCCGCTAATCCTTCTTCCGGTTTTGTTTTTAATTTTAGCTATTTATTGTTATTTATAATTAAGTTATTTTATTTTATTGCTTATTATTTACTGTTAAGATTTTTCAAAAACAACTTATCTGGGTAAATAATTGCACCATATATAAATGGTGACTTATAATTTATAAATTTAGTTATTAATATCATATGTGCTAAATAAAAGGTCAAAGAACGTCGGCATTAACTTGTTAAGCCTATTTCAAATTTAAAAATTATAAGTTATTGCATAAATTTCAATTAGCAATAGTAAATCACAATTGTTAAGTGTTTTAATTTAATATATTTGTTGAGACTATTTTAAGTTATAAGTACTGCATAAAATTTAGTTCAATTAGCTGCAATGGAAAGAAATCTAAACAAATTATCATTAAAACGTTGCTCTATTGCTCTGCAATGGAAAGAAATCCAAACAAATTATAATTAAAACGTTGCTCTATTAATGGATGCAGAAATTTTAAAAAAGAAGATAACGGGTTGAGGTTGTTCCGGTTCCCATCAATTAATTCTGTAATGGGCCAGATTTGGAGGGAAAAATGTAGTTTTATCGCAGAAAAACCAAGAAAGAAACTTTTTACCATATATGCAGTAGGCATTTTGTGGACACCGATATCGGCATAAAATTTTTAAAGAAAGAAACAATACCCGTATATAATTTATGTACTGATAGTGTTTTGTCGGATAAAATCATTTTTGATGAAAATACATTAGAAAGGAGTTCAAAAGTTAACACTGAATCGTTATGTACCAACTGTGGAAAATGCATACGATTGTCGGATTTTTATAGGAGAAAGTAAAATGCTCTGCAGAGGATATTTAAGGCATTACAACAATTCCGTTCGCAAAATAAAACAAAACGAAATACCAAAAAAAGTGTTCTGAGCGCAGTTAAACCTTTAGAAACAGTAAATAAGGATGTGAAGTTGTTCTGCAAACTTTTATTAAGCGATCAGACCAAGGAATACACTAGAGAAGTAAGAAGGCTAGTAAAAAATATATATTACATTTCAAGAAATGTATACCACTTTTTCAGAAGTACTCTTAAATTTAATTTACCGCACGAATCTACATTGAAAAGGTGGATGCCTATAAAGTCGCTTCAGCCAGGATTTATTAATAATGGCTTTTATTTATTAAAAGAAAAATGTTTAAAGCTCACGCAAACGGAAAAAGAATCAATTATTTTATTGGTTGATGAAATATCCATTAAACGTTAATTGCATTATAATGAACCGTTAGATCTAATTGAGGGCGTTGAAGGTAATGGATACTTTAGATCTCCCAAATTAACAAAAAAAGTTTGTGTTTTCGTAATAAAGAGCATTTCTCTAATTGGAGATTGGACTATTTTGTATCTGAAAATGGATTAAATGGAGAAACTCTGGCAAATATAGTACTAGACAACATTAATATATTAACAAGCTTAGGATTGACAGTTAGAGCACTTATTTGTAACCAAGGGCCTTTGAACAGGAAATGTTTTTCCTTACTAGAGATTACTAGAGATAAACATTTTATAGTTCACAATGATAGAAAAATCTATTTTATGTTTGATTTCCCTCATTTGATGAAATCTTTAAGAAATAGGAACTGTTAGTTTTCAAGTAATACGTGAAATGTATGACAAGGAAAACCATAATATGACAAAAATGTCTCCGAAGCTTACAAGGCAGCATGTATATCCTGTTAGAAATAAATACAACGCTCCGCTTCACGACCGTTCAGTTCAATGATTTTTATTAAAGAGAACTGAAAACTAAAATAACAATAGCAATATAAAGTAAAGTATAAGAATAGTATAAGATTTTAGTACTTAATTGTAATGTTGCATTTATGCTAACAAAGTTTCCCTCAATTCAAGTACATTAATTGATTATTCATTATTCCAAATTTTCAATCTTGTGCAATCATATATAGTTTTATAAGTTAATATATATTATAATTTTATAAATTCATAGAAAGAAAAATAATCATTCAAATTTTAATCTTAACCTTTTACAACAGTTAGTTTGTTTTTCTTTAGTTAACAACTTCGTAAACATGTCTGCCACATTCTCGGATGATGGTACGTACTCCACAACAATGTCATTCGTTTTTTGTTTCTCACGAATATAATGCAAACGAATATCAATGTGTTTGCTCCGTTTATGAATGGCAGGATTATTAACTAAAAATTGAGCACCTTGATTGTCACAAAAAATGGTCGTAGGTTTAGTAATACAACCGTTAAAACCCATTTCTTGTAGCAAACCTCGAATGAAAGCCACTTCTTTTACCCCTTGGCATAAAGCGATATACTCCGCTTCCATTGAGCTTAGTGCAACTACGTGCTGTTTTTTTGACTCCCAAGATATGGCACCACCTGAAAGAAGAACTACATAACCAGAGAAAGACTTACGGTCTGCAGCGTCTGATCCCCAGTCCGCATCTGTGAAACATCTTAAATTTTCGTTATCTGTTTCAAACTTAATAATGCCTTTTGAAGATCCTTTAAGATATCGCAGAACATGCTTAGCTGCTAAAAAATGTTATCGATGTGAATGAGAGTTAAATTGAGACAACTTCGCTACTACATGCGCTATATCAGGCCTTGAAATAACAGCGAGGTACATTAATTCTCCTATTAGTTTCTGATAGTTCTTTTCAATAGCTTCACTGCAATCATCTTTACATTTTTTTAAAACTACTCCATTAGTTCCTGGTGTAGATGTCGCCTTACAATTCGTCTTATTCCAACTATCCAAAAGTTCTTTAACATGCTTTTCTTGACGAATGTAAATCGCACCTCTAGGACTCTCCCTTTCGATTTGCAATCCTAAGTAATGTTTTACCGGTCCGCGATCTACAACTTCAACATAATAATTTAACTCTTGAACTATTTCAATCAATTCTTTTTCAAAGGAACATGCAACCAACATATCGTCCACATAGAGTCCAATCAGTGTAATTATATTTCCCTTTTTCTTGGTGTAAACACAATTATCAGACTGACACCGCTTAAAATTCATTTTAATTAATATTGTGGTAATTTTTTTATTCCATTCTCGTCCGGATTGTTTCAATCCATAGATTGATTTTTTCAATCGACACACGGCGTCTGTATTCAGCTCGTTCTCAAACATTGGGGGTTGTTTCATATAAATTTCATCTTCGAATTCGCCATGTAGGTATGCTGCAGTAATATCTAAGTGATTGATTAACAACCTATGCTTAGCTGTTAAAACCAACAGCAAACGAAATGTAGAGTATCTTAATATAGGCGCAAATGTCTCTGTATTATTATTATTAAAAGAGTAGACGTGAAAATTGCTCAACAGCCGGTACTGCGGCCAGAAGAGACCTGTTGTACCAGTTTCACTATTGATTAAACAAAGCCCCTTAAAGCTTTGTGAATAAACTCTAGAACTAAATCTAGAGAAGAGTTATTAATCTGTTTTGGTGACAGAAATTCCTTATGAAACAGGTTTCTTCTGTGCGTTATTAAAGCTGGACAGTCACAAAGAATGTGCATGGTCGTTTCCTCATCTTCGAGGCATAATCTGCATTCCGAGTTAGCAGATAATTGTAGTTTATGAAGGTGATATTTCAGACCATAATGACCTGTAATGAAACCCGTTATCAACCTTAAATTACATTTTGAGAATTTAAGAATGTCTTTGTAGGAGTACGGTGTTATCAGTGCTTTGCTTTGTCTGAGTCCTGAAAGGTTTACCCAGTACTCCAGCCGCATATGATTTTCCATTTCCTTGATAATCTGTTTTGTACTGGCCCAGTTTATTCCACAAAAGGGTTGAGGGCCTATAAAAGCAGTTTTTGATGCAGTTTTGGCTAGCTCATCAGATCTTTCATTTCCCAAAACTCCTCTGTGGCCTGGAACCCAGTAAAGGCTTACCTTATTCCGAGTTGCAAGTGATTGCAGAAGCTCGTAACACTCAAGGACCTGTTTTGATTTGAAAGTCCAAGAAGAAAGAGCTTTAAGAGCAGCCTCGCTGTCAGAGTAAATAACGATTTTCGAACCAGAAGATTTTTTGATTAAATTGGATCTTACGCATAAGTTGATTGCGTGGATTTCAGCTTGGAAGACACTCGGCTATGTGCCCATTGCCTCCGAAATGCTGGTGTTGGGTCCATATACACCAGCGCCAGTGCTTTCATCCATCTTTGATCCATCTGTGTACCAAACCAAACCTTTTGGGTCAACCTGTGGGCCTCCATTCTCCCACGTTGAACGTAATGGTAGGTGTACCTCAAAGTTGTTAAATGTTTTTAATATTGCTGTATGACCATAGTCAAGACAACTCTTGTTCATGTGGAGTTTTAGTCGAAGCGCACTAAGCGCAGCCGTAGATTGAATGTGTATGTGCAGAGGTGTTAATCCAAGTATAGCCTCAAGTAATGCAATTGGATTTGTCCTCATAGCACCAGTCAGTAAGAGACACGCTAATCTCTGGAGCTTCATGCAAACAGCAATAGATCCAGCCTATGTGACCTTTTGCCACCAAACCAGGCAACCATATGTCATGATAGGACGTACTACTGCCTGATATACCCATAATATAATCTTTGGGTTTAGGCCCCAAGTTTTACCTACACAGGACCGTGTTTTCCATAAAGCCCTTAATGCTTTGTTATATTCTTTATTTAAGTGTAAACTCCAAGTGAGTTTATCATCTAGGAGAACACCTAGGTATTTTGTTTCACTGGAGAGAGAAATATTAGTGTTTCCTAAACGTACGGGATCTATGTCTAGTTTACGTTTGAGTGTGAAAGGCACAACAACAGTTTTCTCCAGATTTATGAAGAGACCCTCACCTTCGCACCAAGCTAAAATGCGTCGAAGGTGTCCTACCAAGATCTCTGACAGACTGCTACCATACTTTCCCGATACTATTATAACTAGATCGTCTGCATACCCAATGGCGTCACAACCAATATTCTCCAACAAGATTAAAAGTTCATCAACAACCACTGACCAGAGCAAAGGAGACAGTACTCCACCCTGTGGGCAACCTTTTGCGGCCTCAACAGCTACAGATGTTCTACCTAAGGTTGGTGTAATTTTTCTGTTTTGAAGCATCGCCTCAATCCAGGAAATAAAATCAAAATCAACATTTCTGTTAATTAAAGTATTCGAGATCAAGCCATAACTCGTATTGTCGAACGCTCCTTCAATATCCAGAAATGCACAAAGCGCAATTTCTTTGTTTTTGTGGGCCTTTTCAATTTTCCTGACCAAGTTATGTAAAGCCAATTCGGTAGATTTCCCTTTGGAATAAGCGAATTGAGTTTTGTGAAGAGGTTGACTTTCAGACAATTCTGTACGAATATAGATATCTATGAGTCTTTCCATATTTTTCAGGAGGAAGGATGAGAAACTAATCGGTCTATACGATTTAGCGTCATCACTTGATCTATTACAATTTTTTGGTGTAAATACCACTTTCACTTCTGCTCCACCCACAGGTGGCCGCACCAAAAGCCTTTTTAGAATGGCGGCTCTACTAGTAGTTGGGGCCTCATTGGGAGTCACAGTAGACGTAAGTATTGATTGGGGGACCACGTGCTCCACTTTCTGTCTCTCCGTCCTTGTGATCTAGAGTTTGTTTGGAACCTTTTGTTCCACAGGCCGTTGTTCTGGCTACCCCTCCTTTGTCATACTGTTAGCTTTAAGCAGTAGCTTGACATGGCTGAAGCGATATGCTATTCTACCTCCACTCTGGACCAGTGAGTACCAGGATGCATCGTCGACAGCAAAGACGATGTGGAGCAGTGAACCTTCTGCGCTCCGCTATAATACTTTCCAGGTGCTTGCTTTAATCCTGTTCTGGGCCTCAATTGTGGCAAGAACATTGGTGTTTTCAAAATCGCAACTGTGTGGAAAGTATCCTCGCACCAGGTGTGTTTTTGGGAACTCCGACTCTGCAACCACTTTGGCGCACAGTTTAGCTTTTGTTGCAATAGCTGCCGCATTTCTACGGACCCATTCAGCCGTTTGGTTATTTGTGCACACCACCATGAGCCATCCCGTGCGAGGGAAACAACCTTCAAATTCTGGTTTAGACTCGTCTGACGCCAACTCTATGGCAGTCTCAATTATGGCCTCCTGTAGCTGTGCAATCTGTTCCCTATTTAGGGGGCACTTAGCCAAATCAAAAGGAACAAATCTAATTTGATCCCCTTGGCCTGACTGGCTACTTGGCTGAAAGAGGGTTTACTCGATCCTTGAATCGAGGAATTCTGCTTTTGTTTCTTACCAGCTGGCATGACCATGTCATCAGATAAAACCCTTTTAGCTGGGCACAACAGTCGACTGGTCGTTGTTAATTCCCTGCCCGACAGCAGTAGTGTTTGATGCGATAAGGGTAGCATCATCCCCTTTAGTTTGTTTATTAGATGATCCATATGATATCCCACGAGTATTAGGGAAGTATAAAGTGTGCTATCGGCAGAGCTTATTTACCGACAGAAGGCAAATTGAAAGCGGAGTTCGCCTGGTATTCGCAGTTCGCTATTAAGGTAATCACTAGCCCCATGACCAAGTTCCTACAGGTATAGCTGTTCCACCGTAGATTGGGGGGTTGTTCGGGTCTCATTCATACATTCACACATACTACACCATACATCCTTATATAAAAATTTTAGACTAGGGACAAAAACTATAGATTGTTTCATATCTTCATTCAAACCCAGGGTGTTTTCCTTCACCCCGCCTAGTTGCTGGCGACCAGAAAACCAGCAGAGACATGACCTAACTGCTTTGGGGTCATCGATCCTACAAACAACTAAACTTCCATTAAAGGCGGATCGATTGACTGACGAACTTAATGAGTAGCACCAAAATGCAAAGACTCATCTGCTCCCCGAGACGCTAAGATGTTATAGTAGCCATTCGGACCATTTCAGTCAGCCTACATAAAGTTACTACTACTATTACACATGAAATTACTACCACTACTACTACTACATAAAATAACACAAACACAACTACGTGAAAACATAGACTACATGACAACACAAAACTACCTAAAGGTAGATCTTGGTTGTACACCTCGTTCTAGAAACGATTCTCGCCACTGTTCAGCTTCCTCTGAGTTAAGCGCATCAACGAGGTTTTTAGGATTATCTATAATAGAACTGATCATTTCGTTTTTTTTATTAGTTTTGATGCTGTTTTTTGACTTATCTTCTTTTCTTTTATTTGAAATTTCTGTACGGCCCCAAATCTGTTTTTTATAAGCCAATTCAGAATCTGAGTGTGTTTCATCTGCTGTTTTATCATCGTGAATTGATGTAATGCATCGCCATTTGTCAACTGATTCTTCATTTTTAATTTCAGTCACCTGATCATTTTCATTTTCAATATTTAGTTTTGGTGTTTTCGTTTCAAAAAACGCAAACTCGTTGTCATTTTTGGCACCTCTGCCTTCATTATGGTCGTTTTTAAAACATACTACATCCCTTACCAAAATTATTTGCCTGCTACTTGAATTGTACATCCTGTATGCTTTTGTATAATCAGCGTATCCAACAAGTCTCAGCATAGCTCCCTTCGGAGTGAATTTTTCTCGGAGGGGACCCTTCTAAATAGCCACTGCTTCACATCCAAAAATTCGAAAATGATTTACAGAAGGTTTTGTTCCAACCCATATTTCATACAGTGTAATGCCATTTAATATTTTTGTTGGGGACCGATTTCTAATGTACACTGCCGTATTAACTGCCTCAGACCACAAACTTTGAGGAAGGTTAGAGTCCAAGAGCATACATCGAGCCATCTTTACAAGGGTTCGGTTGGCACGTTCTGCAACACCGTTTTGCTGGGGTGTATAATTGACTGTAGTTTGATGAATTATGCCCCGTTGTTCCAAAAATTCTTTAAATTGTTTATTGTTATACTCACCGCCATTATCGCTACGAAACGTTTTTAATTTTTTTTCTGTCTGTTTTTCTACGCGGATTAAGAACTGCTTAAAAACTGCAAATGCATCTGATTTCTTTCGTAAAAATTTCACTTCAATATACCTTGCGAAGTCATCAATGAACGTGATGAAGTATGCACTGTCACCTAAAGAACTCACTTGCATTGGACCACAAATATCTGTGTGAATTAACTCTAGCACCCCTTTCGTTGTGACAACTGATTTAGCATAGTACGGTTTAGTACTCATCTTGCACATTGCACATGTGGAACATTGAAAATCACGAGGTGTGATTAATTTCATACCGCGCACTAATTCTTTACTTTATAAACTGCACAAGTCTTTTACATTCAAATGTCCATATCTTTTGTGCCAAATAATAAAGTCATTGTCTTTCTCACTAATCGCGTTTGTGCTCTCTTTGTTTATATTTACAGAAATATATGAAACTATAAACAGAAAGTTTCATTACATTCAGTTGCTGTGAACACTTTTTTACCTTGGTTTGTTATTACATTTGCTTTATTTCGTGAAAAATTTACTTCAAACCCGTTTTTTATAATTTTCGACACCGAAATAAAATTAGAGTGTAAACCGGGCACATATAAAACATTTTTAAGTAATATTTCACTCTCATTAATAATAGTTTTTATGTTTCCAACACCTTTCGCACTGACTAATTGACCAGAAGCTAACGTCACATTGTCTATGTTTTCTTGCATGGATAAAAAATAGTTTTTTTCTTTACACGATGTCGCACCGCTATTTAGAATTCAATTATTTGTTTTGTTTTGTTTTTTAATCTCAGTAATACTAAACGCGTATTTTTGAGAGCTTTTGTTTGTTCTGCATTGTGCCCAAACATGGCCTCTTTTGCCGCATGCATAACATTTGACATTATCTTTTGATTTTTGTACATTTCTTTTACATGGATATGAGCTTCTACTCAAGTTTAACCGCGAGAATTTATTGCTAATACGGTCTCTTTCTCCACATTATATTTGTCGCTTTGCCTTCTCTCTTCGTCTAAAATTTTGGATATTAAGTGTTTTACTGTTGGCAATGAGTCTTGCGTTTCTAGCGTAACAACAAAACTATCCCTGTCATCTGGAAGGTTACATAGAAGCATGATCGAAAGCAAATCGTCGGATAAAATTATCCCAATTTCAGTGAGATCTTCTATTATCGTACTAAACCGATTAAGCTGCATAGCGAATTTATCACTTTTATCAATTTTAAACCGAACTAAACTTTTAAATAAAGCCACCTTTCGTGAAGGGCCTTCTGTCTTGTAAATATCACTCAGTACTTGCCACGCTTCTTTCGAATTTCACAATTTTTTATATGTACCAACTCCGATGTTTTCACGCACAACAATATTGTGGCCAATGCCTTCCGGTCAGTAACACTTGATTCCACGCTTTCCTTTTCGTTAATTTGTTCTATCGCACTCCAATAGTCTAGTGTGATTAACAAACTACGCATTTGGATAGACCCTGTTGCATAGTTTTCTGAAGTTAATCTCTCGATCTGACTCGCGCTACACGACATTTTATTAATTCTTTTTTATTTAAAAAATTTATTTTGATGGAAATATGCTCTTCAATAGAAAAAAAATTGACTGAAAAACACGTGGGTGTCTGGGCCCATAACCCTTGTTTAAAATAAATACAACGCTCCGCTTCACGACCATTCAGTTCAATGATTTTTATTTAAGAGAACCTAAAACTAAAATAACAACAGTAATATAAAGTAAAGTATAAGAATAGTATAAGATAAGAGTATAAGATTTTAGTACTTTGTGGTGACAAATAACAAAGTAGGTGAAATTTATCAGAGAGTTGTTAGAAGAAAGAGTTGTTAGGAGAAAAACAATAAAAGTTTTGTGTAGTAATAAATACTGTTTTTTTAAATAATAAAAAACTATCTTGTTGTTGCGAGCACAACATTGGTGACCCCGACACAAAAAAGGAGTTGTATGTTTTTATCAAGCACGGCTAAACAAGCAAGATGACTAACCGTGAGGAAGAAAATTTTTTTCCGGCAGAAGGAGAAAGCCGCACTGACAAGGAGGTATACCGGGTGTCAATAAAGTCGATGGTGTTTTCAAGAGAGCACCCGGACCTTTTTTTCTGCAAATGGAGGCGTAGTTCGGGAATGCGGGAATAACGAGAGATGATACAAAGTTCGACCATGTAGTAGCAGGTTTAGAGCCGAAATATCTGGAGTACATAGCTGATGTGATTAGGGATCCACCGAAGGTGTTGAAACATGAGACGTTGAAGAAACGGTTAATAAATGAATTCACAGAATCGGAGCAAAAAAGGCTGCTTAAGTTGTTGAC
This sequence comes from Teleopsis dalmanni, assembly GCF_002237135.1. Taxonomy (NCBI): domain Eukaryota; kingdom Metazoa; phylum Arthropoda; class Insecta; order Diptera; family Diopsidae; genus Teleopsis; species Teleopsis dalmanni. Next base: position 127,732,853 of record NC_051846.1, on the reverse strand, counting down.
AGAATTGGAGCTAGGCGACATGAAACCAACGCAATTGCTGAAGAAAATGAAGGAAATGGATGGCAGTTCAATGGGTGATGACGTACTGAAGTCATTGTGGTTACAGCGACTGCCAGTGGGAGTTAGAACAAGAGAAGCTGCGGTCAAAGGTGATTCTGCACAGTAGGCCAAGGTGGCTGATAAGGTATTTGAGGTACAGGAAACAGAAACGGTTTGTGTAGTGCAAAGGAATGAACCGAATGATATGAAGAAAGAAATTGACGAGTTAAAAGCCAAGGTAAATAATTTGATCATTCAGTTGGGCAAAAGAGGAAGAAGCAATGACAGAGATCGTGGAAAAGGGCGATCATCAATTGCTAAAAGAGATAATATCTGTTTTTATCATCGGTGGATCAAGGAGAGGTCCACAAAATGTGTTCAGCCGTGCCAGTACAAACCGCCACAAAACTTAGCGGGAAACTAAACACCACTTCACGTCTGACAGCGAATGAAGTGGCAAAGGGTAAAGCATGCCGTCTGTTCTTCAAGGATAAAAAAACAGGTATAAATTATCTAATAGACACGGGCGCGGAAGTTTCAATTTTGCCAAAGAGAATGCAGCCTGAAAATAAAGCCACGCAATATTATTTATACGCAGCAAACGGGGCGAAAATTAGCACGTATGGAACGAAATTAGTGCAAGTCAATTTGGGGTTGCGCAGACAGTTTCTGTGGGAGTTCCTATCGGCGAAGGTAAATCACCCAATAATAGGGGCAGATTTTTTGAATAATTTTGGTTTGGTAGTTGACCTGAAGAACAGCAGAATTTGTGATGGCATTACAAGCCTCCAGATAATGGGTTCGAAGAAGTAGATGTACTGCGTTAAACTAAGCACTATTGATGCGACTAGCCCGGTACATAACATCCTGCGGGATTATAAAGAGATAACGGAACCGGTTACTGGTAATAAGGAGGCCGCGAGGGTTACGCCAGTAGAGCATCAAATTGTTACCAAGGGACAGCCAGTGTATACAAAACCTCGGCGGTTAAACCCTGAAAAATTTGAAATTGCGAGAAAGGAATTTGAATTTATGACGAAACAAGGTATTTGTAGGCCAAGTAACAGCAATTGGGCAAGTCCTTTGCATTTAGTGGCGAAAAAGGATGGCAAGTGGAGACCGTGTGGCGATTATAGGAAGCTTAATTCGATAACACTGCCAGATCGGTATCCAATACCCCATATACATGATTTTACTCGCATATTGCACAATAAGAAAATTTTCTCAACTATTGACTTGGAAAAATCCTACAATCAAATTCCGATTGCTGAAGAGGATCGACCTAAAACGGCGATAATAACCCCGTTCGGCTTATATGAGTTTAAGATGATGACTTTTGGTCTATGCAATGCTGCGCAGACTTTCCAAAGGTTTATGAATGATGTCCTAAAGAATTTGAATTATGTAGTAATGCACATAGATGATATATGTATAGCATCAACTGATGAAAAGGAACACGAAATACATTTAAGAGAAGTGTTCAAGCGATTAAGCGACCATGGTCTAAAGATCAATCTGGGAAAGTGTGTGTTTTTTATGAAAGAAGTTACCTTTCTGGAACATGTGATAAATAGGGATGGAATTACACCCATAACTGAAAAGGTAGAAGCAATATGAAATTTTAAAAAAACCGAAGGAAGCACGAGAGTTAAGAAGGTTCATCGCTTCAATTAATTTTTACAAGCGTTTCCTCCCGAATGCTGCGAAGAATCATGGCATCCTGCACGCGCTATTAAGAGGAAATAAGAAAAATGATAAATCTCCGATTGAGTGGACAGCAGAGGCCGAGAAAATATTTGAAGTGTGTAAAAACAATCTGGCGAATGCTGCAATGCTAGCACACCCGGATCCGAATGCGAAACTGGTGCTAAATGTGGACGCTAGCAATGTCACAGAGCAGTGCTGCAACAGCTTTTAGATGGGCAGTTGCAACCGCTGAGATTCTATTCCAAAAGGCTGACAGAGACTCAAAAGAAATATAGTACTTATGACCGCGAGCTACTGTCGTGGTACTAGTGCTAGTAAAACACACATGATGTTTAGTTTCGAATGCTTTATTGAAGTTCTGTTTATTTCCTAAGCCTAACTGCTGCCGCTGCTTCGCTATGTTAACTGTGGCGTACGTTCTGGAGCTCTGCTGTCGTCACCGCTGCTGCTGATGTTGTTGAGGTTGCTTCAAGTTCCGCAGTTGCTATTACTCTTGCTGTTGTAGTTTCCGACACAGTTGTGGAAGAATATACATTTGAACTGTTATATCTTCTGAAATTGTGATCGAGGTTGTTGCGTATGATAACTGTTGCTCTTGTTGACGCACTTGTTACTGCTATTCTCGTGGTTAACGTTGTTGCTGATACAGTTGGAGCGCTGCTTACTAAAGTTGCTTAGGGTGTTTATTTTATATTGGTTTGGTCGTTCATTTTAACTTCACTGATAATAAAATATTGTTATTTTATTTTTCTTCTGAACATTCAGAATTTATTATTATCACTATAACTTATTACGGTGAAATTAGCCACAATGTTAATTCCCAAAACGGGTTGGTCATTCGTTCTTAGTTTTTTAACGGCGTCGTCGCGTAGTTTAAACGAGACTTTGCTAACCGCAACCGCAAATGTTTTAACCGCAATCACTAACTCGTGCACAATTAAGTTTTTTGGGTTTTAAGTTAAAATCCTTACCCGACCTGTTGCCCGTCATATACCGTTTTATGTTGCGAAAAACGAAGATCACTCACAACCGATGCTCAACAGCTTACTTCACAGCTCAATTTCAATCAGCAACTGCTAGTCAAAAGTTTCTGTACTTTTGCGTTAGCTTCAAAAGTAGCGTGTTTGCTGGTCACGTTTTGTAGTGTCAGCATATTCCACGCTCGCGTTGTGGGATCATTGCCTTCTGCATAGTCCCATGCTACCGCATCGTAACATGAGACTTAATACAAGGCTGTTCTTATATTTTTATTTAATGACGGTCAAACCGTTTCACGCACACCCTATTGTGTATGAGCCCACAGCACTACTTGGTATATATATGGCGGTAGAGTATTTCAGGTACATGATTGAGGGCAGGAATTGCACAGTGCTAACGGATCATAAACCGATTACATTTGCTTTCTTACAAAGATCTGAAAAAGCATCTGAACGCCAGCTACGCCATTTAGATTTCATCCGGCAACTGACAACAGATATTCAGCATATAGCAGGCAGCAAAAATACAGTCGCAGATACTTTATCTCGAGTCGAAAGTGTGGTGGCTGGAGTTAGACGATCACTATCACTGTTAGGTGATAGCAGCAACAAGCAGATAGCAACAAAGGTGACTCGAGTGGGTAGAGCGGTGCGTTTTCCATTGAGGTTTATGATGTAGTAATAATGTACAATTTGGATAGAATTTGTCGTTATGCAGTGGTCAAATTCTAGAAGGGGCTGTGTGGTGACAAATAACAGGTGAAATTTATCAGATTTTTGAGATTTGAAAATATTTTATTTAAAATATTCATTCAAATTATTTTTGGCTTTGAGAGTTGTTAGAAGAAAAATAATAAAAGTTTTGTGTAGTAATAAATACTGTTTTTTTAAATAATAAAAAACTATCTTGTTATTGCGAGCAAAACAACTTAATTGTAATGTTGCATTTATGCTAACATATCCGTCCTCGTTTGAAAAGATGAGGGTCAAAGCTGCAACACAGGTTTTTAGTCATACTGTGCAAGTCGCAATTAGAGCTTACGATAAAAGCGTAGAATTCAAAAAAGTTTCAAGCGAAGTTGCTGTAGTCACCGCCTATTTTATTGCTAAAATGGACAAAATTTTTGATTGCATGAATAGTAGATCACTTTATGGGGATATTTCTTATCGATCAGCTATACAGATTGGTAATACTATTTATAATTATTTGAAGGCGTTCGTAGATTATTTGAAAAACACCTCCTATCCACATAAAAGAGTTCATTTTATTGATGGTATGATAATAACAATAAATGCTGTAACAACCTTGTCCCATGAAGTTTTGCAAAGAGATACATTTTTTTTAAGAACTAAAACCCTAAATCAGGATTGAATAGAAAACTTTTTCCATTTAGTTAGGCAAAAGGGTGGAAATAATAGAAATCCTTCAGTTGGTGAAATAAATTATAATTTGGCACATTTGATGTTCGCTCAAATTCGTCCCTTATCTTTAACAGGTAACTGCAAAAATGAGACAGACGTAGTAACCGCAGATGGCAACCTAGATAATATTGATAATACTTTTGAAGAATAGACCATAGAAGAACTTATTGAGGAAGAAAATATCAGTACTACTATTCTAATTAATTCGATACAAGAGCCTGTATTTGATGATTCTAATGTAATATTTGAAGACTTGGCTTTGGACAAAAAAATTAATGTGAAATGGTTGTCAACTAGATATTTTGTTGGCTGCTATGAATTGTGTAATTCAAATATTTCAAATAGGAATGAAATCCTTACAGCTCCAAGTGAGCTGTTTATTCACTATAAAAGTTATGAATCACATTCAGATTTTGGAATTTTGAAGGCGCCCTCAAGCATTTTTTTTAAAGTTTGTAAAATTCGTATTGAAATATTTAAAAAAGTTTTTAAAAATATGCCGCATGCTAAAACAAGCTAAAACTAAAACTCCCGACTGGTTTACAGAACCTAGTTTAAATCATCGACTTCATCTTAACAACTTTCTTATTACTGTACTCCTTCGGAAGCATTGTTTGTGCTATGTTGAGAAAAAGAAGTGAAGTATCGCGCATTAAGTATATATCGCGCACTTTGCCATTTACGCAACACAATCCATTGGCTTCATTTTTGTATTTTAATGTCTTACAATGTGAGCAAACCAAGTTCATTGATCCAATAGCAACACATTAATAGTTACTATAGTCAATTGACACATCGTAACTGAAAGCAGCTCGATTCAAACTTGCGCGATTATGACTTAAATGTCGCGCTCGCGCTTCAAGCGTTTGTGATATCCAAATTCTTTCAAGTTCATTTCGGTCGTCACGTTCTTGTGCAGTATAATTAGATCGGGAACTAGTTTGGTTTGTAGCATTTCGGGTTCTGCTATCTATAATACTTCGTGTTACAGAAGATAATTATAATAATTACAGGAGATAATTACAATGCAATAATTAGTGGTCATAGGCAATTAAACAGTTTGCACAAAACGCGATAAAAAAAGAAAATTTATTGATCGTTGTTGAGGTATGCGCTTATCAACACATTTTTCGATTCATTTTTATATATAAGATTAGGACTTTATTGAATAGCAATAATTCGATTTCTTCTCGAAGTAAAAACCATTCTTGGACTTCAACGAACATTTAAAAAACAGAATTGACCAAATTGGATTTTCATTATTCTATTATTCATGCCTTTATTTTTCTACTTGTCTTTATGCCATTTAATAGGCCATTATTTGCTGCTACGATTTCACTCCGCTATTTAAGTGGCATTAGTGCATTCTCCAAATATGCAAAAACAAAAACTTCTTGTCTATTTCTAATATGATTTATTCAAAATTAACACAATTACTGCATTTGAAATCATATGTTTACTATTATCAAGTATGCCTTCCTATTTTCTTTGCTTCATATTTTCTCACTAATGCCGTTCTGAAAATTAGAGTGAAAAATTGAGCCTAAAAATGGTCTACCAGTAGACCCGCAGTGTGTTCAGCAAATTTGTTCCTGATGCACACTCTATGTATTAAATACTCATTGCTACCATTTTGTCGCTAACTGAGTTCAATTTAGAATTAGCGTCAGTTAAATGTTTATTATTTTGTTTTGAATTCAAACTTATATGCCTCTGATCATGTCAACCACGTCATTAGGAAATAATTTATTTGCCTCAGTTATTTCAATTTAGAAGTTATGTACACCCCATTCCATTTGCTTGGCTTATTGGTCTAACAATTGATACTGTCTTCAATTACTTATGACTCTAATATACTCTAATATTTGCTGCAAATCCCTTGCTAAGTTAGGAACTGTAGTAAACTTCAATACTAGATACGTCTACAGACTAAAACGGTTTGATCATCTAATACTTTATAAGAACGCTATTCTGGGTTTTGACATTGAGCAGTATTTTGATATTCGAATCTGCTTATTTCTGTTTAAATTGAAAACCACTTAAAATCCGAAACACATTTATAACTGCTTATTGCCTGTACGTTCCAACAGATCTCTCTTTTCGTAATTCCGTAATTCCTTTTCGTAATAATTTAATTTTGTTGCTACCACCGGATTTCATGCAACTTAGAGCTTGCAAAAAGTTACTATTAACTAAACTTATTTAAAAATATTATTTTTAATTTAAATTCACTGTTAATTTTAATTTAATTTCTAAAATTCATTTTAAGTGTATAACAATATCAAATTTTAAGTTGTAGCACACTAATATTTTATACACTATTTTATGTTATTTGTAAATATAGTTCAATAAAAGTATGTACTTAATGCGCTAAATTATAAAATGATAGTGACTTACGACATCCATATTATTCATTATTTTTGTCTATTGTTAGCTAATGCCATCAAATACCATTAAAACGCGGTGCAGACTATCATACTGGTATGTCATACGACAGAGAGAAACGTTGTATGACACACAGATATGATAGTCTGCACCTCCCACCAACATGTTGGCGTGCTCACCAAAATTTTGGTGAGCAGCTCTCGCCAACGTGTTGTGTATGGTAGTCTGTCATTCCAAAGGATTCATACGTCATACAAGAGCATTTTTGCCTTGCAAATTTATTGTAAGCAGGCGGAATATATAGAACTGTCATATAAATTTAATACGTTTTTTCATTATTTTATTATTAATGTATTTATTATTTATTATTTTTACAATTAGTGTTAAAATTACACTTATAAATTTGTGTTAAATATTTGATTGTATTTTAGTTAAAAAAATATGAATTTTTATATAAAATTCTTATAAAAAATTAAAATACAATTAAATATTTTATATAATTTATTAAATATTTTATATAATTTTATTTGAATTTATTAACGATGATTATATTTAATTTGTTATATAAAAAAACGTATAAATATAAACATCGTTAAATTAACCATCCAAGACCAGTAATTAAAAAACGTGTAGAAAATGGGTGTAATAACCAGTGAGCGAAAACAAACACTAAAGTACTGTTCGTCATCTTTGTTAAAAAACACTAAACGAACAGTACATTAAAAAAAGTCCAAAACAATTCAACAATTTTTAGAGTTTGTGTACTTTTCACGAAGGTAGTGCTCATTATAACGATCTTTTCACGAAGGTAGTGCTCATTTTAGTTATCTTTTGCCGAAGGTTGTGGTCTTTTTAGTGATCATTTTCCTAAGGTAGTGGTTTCTTTAGCGTTTGTCGAACAAAACGATTTGGAAACGATTTTAATGTGCATTGTTGTTGCTTCGTTTGTATAAGAAGAAGAAAAAATTTTGTGTGCATTTGTATTGCATGTATTCTGTTTGTGTTTTTAAATAAAGATATTGCGTATGCATTTATTGATGCAAATTTAATATTAGGGGGTGAGTTACATATATTTAATATTTTATTGCGATTGAATGATTCGTATTATATTTATAATGCTAATACAAGGCAAAAAAACTAAATTTTAAAATTGTTTATAGAATGCAGTAAAAAATTAAAAAAATATTTTAAGAATTTCTGAATATCATATATAATATTTAAATTATTGCGTAGAAATATAAAGATTTTATTGTAACAATACGTTTTTTTTTTGCCTTTTATTGGCATTATAAATGTAATACGAATCATCCAACCGCAATAAAATATTAAATCTATGTAATTCATCCCCTAATATTAAATTTGCATCAATAAATGCATACGCAATATCTTTATTTAAAAACACAAACAGAATACATGCAATACAAATGCACACAAAATTTTTTCTTCTTCTTATACAAACGAAGCAACAACAATGCACATTAAAATCGTTTCCAAATCGTTTTGTTCGACAAACGCTAAAAAAACCACTACCTTAGGAAAATGATCACTAAAAAGACCACTACCTTCGGCAAAAGATAACTAAAATGAGCACTACCTTCGTGAAAAGATCGTTATAATGAGCACTACCTTAGTGAAAAGTACACAAACTCTAAAAATAAAATTTGTGTTCGCGGACAAAAACTTTAAAAATTTTTTGATG